>NC_090440.1:356378074-356687247 GCF_031143425.1 Pleurodeles waltl
GTAATTAGTCCAGCAGCTCGGGCTGTTGTTGTGTTCAAAATCTCTATTGGATTTACAATGGAAATTGCACTTTTTGCCTCCCCCTTTTTTCTCAGCCCCCGCTTGATGAATCACTCTGAAACGCACCATGCACAAAAAGACAGTAGGACACTTTTTCTGGAAATTTTCATGAAGCTTCGTTAAAAGGCGCCAAAGTTATAGGCAAGTCAAAAAACCATGTTACTACCACCAGTAGGATATATATATATATATATATATATAGATAGATATGTATGTATATATACATACACACAGACAAACATGCATTTACAAGGCCTTGCACAAAAACAGGACAGGCTAGATACAGAAGTACGATTAAAGGCTTTAGTCCTACCTTTATGTCTGGCCTGTCCTGGTTTCTCCTTCTCAAAATCTGGTTACCCTACATAATAGTTATCCCTAAAATAGGCTTTGAACCGCATAAGCAGGTGCATTGTATTTAAAAATAGGACATGTGTTTTCAAGTTTTACCTGTCCTGGTAGTAAAAACTCCTCAATTCAATTTTCACTAGTGTGAGACCTCTATCTCCTGTTGGATAACATTTGGTTATCTTATAACGTTTAAAAAGTGCTCACCCTTGATTGGGATTAGTTCTCTTCAATGGTAAACTCAGATTTTAGATTGCAATTTTGAAAATGCCACTTTTAGAAAGTTGACATTTTCTTACCCAAGAGCTTCTCATCTCATCTAGGGGTTTCCAGCTGCCTTGGCCTGTTAACGGCTCCCCCATTAAGATGCATATTGGGCCCAAACAGTGAACTATAGGGGACAAGGTATTGGTAGAATGGATCGTCCTGTCAGGATGAGTGGGGTGCAGCTGTTCCCTGCATCACTTATATTTCAAAGGGCTTGCCTCCAGGACACACAAAAAAGACTAACATTATTCCTTTGCAACCCTAGAATTCTCTGAGCTGTGGCAAGTGAAGGGAAGAACTTTCCAGAACCTGATGCGGAAGAAGCCAGGAAAATTACTGTACTTTAAAGGATGGCACCAGGTACAAACACTGGACTTCTTGAGCCACTCTTCGATACTCTCCTGGTTCAGCAGACATTACAGAAGTAGGACTTCCTTTTTATCCAGAGGACTGCCCTAATGCCTGAGACATGCCTTGTTCCACAGAGGACTGCCCTGCTGCTTGAGGCCTTTTTTGTTTCTCAGAATACTGCCCTGCTGTTTGAGGCTTCCCCTGCTCTGCGAGAAGGAAGACTGGACCTGCTCATTTCATCACAGACTAGCATGTGTGCCTTCAAGGGTCAGTTGGCTGACATCCTGTTCAATGCAACAGGGACACAACAATCTCCAGGGGCCTCCCAGCTGGCCTGCTGCAACTGGCACTGCCTGGACCTGTAACTGTACCTGCCTCAGCCCTGCTGACCTCTGCTGGAATGTGTTTCTGATCCCCAAAAGGTGCTATTCTAGGTCGTGGACCCTTGGATGACACAATTTGAGTTCCTCCTGTGAAATCCTAATGTTTTGAACTCTTTGAGCTGGACAATGAGAAGGTACCCTTTTCAGTGAGACTAACCTTGTCACAGTTGGGCTGAACTTATGACTTTCCACCAGTCTAGAACAACTAGATGACTGCGAGTGGCAGTTTGTTATTTAAGGGAACGTACTTACTTAAAACTTTGAAACTGCGGTTATCTGGTTCTACTGAATAGATTTTTGTCATTCTGGTCTTCTTTTATTTATTAAACTGTTCTCTATTTATCTAAATTGGTTGGGATTTTTTTCTTGTGTTCTGTTTTAACTTTATTACTGCTTTGCAGTACATAAATATTTAACACAGTGCCTCAGAGGTGAGCCTGGCTGATCTGTGCCAAGAGTTCACACGGTTAAGCACAGGTTAATTTAGCAACGTTTGTGATTCACCCTGCCAAGGATTGTGGTTGTTGCCTGTGTGGGGCTTCTACTCCCCTTAACCAATACACTGCTTTCTTAAACACACTCTTTCAAATGTAAATGTTAATTAAGCTATGAAAGACCTTTCTAATGGTGAGGATTCAGCAGAAGATAGGATTCACATGGAGTTTTAGAAAACCCTTAAGAATGTTATAGCATCCTGTTCAAACTACAACACTACTAGTTAACAGTCTTTTAACCGATCAATCGCCTTCCCAATCTTTTTTACAAGAAAAAAGTGTCAGCTTTCCTATAAAAGATAAGGATTGTTTAGAGGTGAATTCTTACAAACCAATCACATTATTATATATAGAGATTATAGATTATGAACTTATTATTAAAGCCCATGCTTTAGAATTTGTCCATTGCTGACAACTTATCCCATAGGTGCCAGAAATGTTTAATTCCCAATTGTTAGTTATACTCCAACACAAACTTTCTCATCAAGTCAATTGACTTTTATTCATAATACCCCAGTATTCCAGCTACTATTGTGGTAACAGATTTGGAAAAGTCATTTGATTTTGTTTCATGGGATGCATTGCTCATTATCTTGAGGACCTGTGGTTTCCTCGAGAAATTAGTAAGTCCATATAAAGGAGCATCATTATCAGTTATAGTCGACCAGACAAAGGCAAGCTATATAAATATCAATATAGACATACTGCAGGGTTACCTATGCCACCCATTCCTTTTGCTTTATTCATGGAGTCTTTGGCAGCTGCACAATGATCAGATTTAGAGCCTAAAGCTAAAATCAACCTTTTTGGCAGAGATTCTGCTCTTTACTTGAAGGCAGAAACCAGAAACATCCAACTGGGTCTGAATTTAATCCATCAATTTACAGCTATAGGAGGACACAAAATAAATCATATGAAAACTAAAATATTGCTTTTTAAAATACCGGAAATTAAGAAAGCTCCCTACTGTAACGGCCCTAAGTGATACCTCGCTATACATGTCACTGAAGAGTACGAAGGCTTATTTTATTTTACTCTATAAACTCTTGATTCCAAAAATATCTCAACTTCTCGGTCACTAATGCTTACTTCCAATAACTAGCCTGGGCCAAATTTCTTTCATAAAAATGTCTTGTTTCCCTTTATTTTCTTCACTAGCCATTCCATTGTTTTGCATACCAAATATTTTGCCATTTTTTATTTTCTAATATCAATATTTATTACAAATAAACCCAGGATTGCTATACAATATCTCTGCCACCCCAAAGAATTTTGTGGTATGGCCTTACCTGATATAAACTTGAGTTATTACTCTGCCTTGCCACTCACTCTAGCAGATGAGGGATTTCTTCATATTCCATTTAAAGTAACAGCATCACTAATGTTATGTTCAATAACACAACCCTAAAAATACTATGTCCTATTATATTTCCCAGAGTATCAAAAAGAGTTGGATATAAGAATATTTCCAAATTCTTTAAGTGCGAAGAGCAATTTTTTTATGTCTTCAAAATATCTTACTTTAATTCTTATACTAGACGTGAAGCCTGCATAATGGGGCCACTTCAATTAATTGGTTTTGGATGGCATTTATTCAGCTGACAAGTATCTTGCATAAGAGCAAGTTACTTACCTTCGGTAACGCTTTTGCTGGTGGATACAGTAGCTACCTGTGTATTCCTCACCTAATGAATTCTCCCCATGAGCAGCATTCAACGGACACTTCTTTCCAGATCTGCACGTCAGCGAGGACGTCACAATTGCCCGACTCCACCCGGCTCCACCTGACGTCATCGTGGCAATAAGAGGCCCTCGCCGGCGTGCTGACGTCAGTTTACGCCATTTTTTATGTGCCTTTGAGACGAATAGGTAAATATTGACATCCCAAACACCTCATATCTATATTCAAGAAAACTTTGTAGAAGAGGCAAAAGCCAATAATAGTAATGATACCAATACACATTCGTAAAAGTTTTGCACAATCATGAATGTATACCAATACATACAAATAGGACCAAAAACACAAAATACCTATAAAAATTCATCCTCATAATGCAAAACAATCAATAATACATGTACACACCCAAGGAAATCTAGGCATGACCAGACAGACTACGGGGAGGCGGGAGGGACCGTGAGGAATCCACAGGTAGCTACTGTATCCACCAGAAAAAGCGTTACCAAAGGTAAGTAACTTGCTCTTCTGATGGATACAACTACCTGTGGATTCCTCACCTAATGAATAGAGTCCCAAAGTACTACTGCCTCGAAGGAGGGTGTCCGTCTGGTCATACCAAGAACTCCTGCAGCACAGACCGTGCAAAATGGCCATCCCTCCTCACCTCCGAGTCCAAGCAATAATGCTTTACAAAAGTGTGGAGGGTTGACCAAGTCGCGGCCTTACAAATGTCTGCCACTGGAACACCTCTAGCCAGGGCCGATGTGGTCAATTTAGCCCTGGTGGAATGTGCTCTTATCCCCTCAGGGGGATCTTTCTTCGCCAATGAATAACATATCTTAATACAAAGAACGACCAACCTGGATAGCGTTCATTTGTGGACGGCCTTCCCCTTCCTCTTCCCCACGTATCCGACAAAGAGTTGGTCGTCCAAGCGGAACTCTCTCGTTCTGTCTATGTAAAAGCTGAGAGTTCTCCTTGGGTCCAGTCGATGGAGCCTCTCCTCCTCCTTAGATGGATGTGGAGGAGGGTAGAATGTCGAGAGAGTGATGGACTGTCCCAAATGAAACGGAGTCACTACCTTGGGGAGGAAAGCTGCCCTGGTCCTCAGTACCACTTTGTCCTTATAAAAGGTTGTAAAAGGTGGGCAAACAGAAAGAGCTTGAAGCTCACTCACACGCCTAGCAGACATGATGGTCGCAAGAAACACAGGGGGCCATTATGACCCTGGCGGAAGGCGGAGAAGCGGCGGTAAGACCGCCAACAGGCTGGCAGTCTTTTCTTTGTGTATTATGACCATGGCCGTTACCGCCATGGTCATCCGCCGGTTCTCTGTTCCGCCCGCTGGGTCTCCAGCCCGGCAGCCGTCACTATACCGCCGCCGGTATTTGGACCCGGCTGACCGCCATGGATTTCATGCAGTTTGAAACCGCCATGAAATCCATGGCGGTAAGCACTATCTGTGCCAGGGAATTCCTTCCGTGGCACTGATAGGGGTCTCCCCCACCCCCACTAATTCCTCTACACCCCCCACCACCCCTGCCAACCCCCAAAGGTGGCAGGACCCCCTCCCCACCCTGACCCCCAACATCACAGCACTCATACACACACGACACGCACGCAGGCACCACCAACACACATACACGCACACACACCGACATACATGCCAACATCCACACACACACACAGTCATAAACGCACACCTACATTCAAACATGCACACACACATCCATACAGACATACCTACAGACATACATGCACTCATTCCCATACACACAACACCCCTACAAGCATACACGCACTCACACAACCCCTCTACATACACACACACACACCCCCCCATGCACGCACACAACACACAACGCCCCCCCACCCACCTCCCCTCACGGACGATCGACTTACCTGGTCCGACGATCCTCCGGGAGGGGACGGGAGCCATGGGGGCTGCTCCGCCGACACCACACCGCCAACAGGACGTGATTCGCTGGGCGGTGTTCTGTTGGGCATGGCGGTGGAGGTGGAGCAACCTCCACTTCCCCGCCACCCGCCAGTATGGCTGTTGGCGGCTCTCCGTCCGAGCTGCCAATGGTCATAATAGGCCGAGCAGCAAACCGCCACCACTGGCGGTCTTCTGCATGGCAGTCCCTCGGCGGTCTTGGAAAAAGACAGCCGAGGTCAAAATGACCTCCACAGTCTTTAGAACTAAAAACCTTAAATAGCAAGAATGAAGTGGCTCAAAAGGAGAGCCCATCAAAAAGGATAATACCAAATTTAGATCCCACTGGGGCATGAGAAACGGAGTGGGAGGAAACCTATTGGTAAGTCCCTTCAAAAACCTCAACACTAAAGGGGATTTGAACAAAGAGGGTTGATCAGGAAGACATAAGAAGGCCAAAAGGGCCAAAAGATAGCCTTTGACCGTGGCCACAGCACAACCTCGCTGTGCCAACGACAAAGAAAACATCAATACGTCCGACAAATGGGCACTTAAGGGATTAATTTGTCTCTCTCCACACCATTGAACGAATCTAGCCCATCTGCTCGCATAGACAGATTTGGTGGAGTGTTGCCAGGCCGATAAAATAACTTCCACCACATCCGATGGGAGAGAAAACAAACTCAGGTTGCCCTGTTCAATCTCCAGGCATGAAGGTGCAGGCTCTGGAGGTGGGGGTGTAGAACCTGCCCCAGCGACTGCGAGAGGAGGTCCGCCCTGAAAGGGAGAATGAGCGGAGGGCACAGTGAGAGTTGGAGTAGGTCCGTGTACCACACCCTTCTTGGCCAATCCGGAGCTATTAGTGACTTGGGCCCGGTCTTGGGGAATCTTCCTCAGAACTCGAGGAATCAAGGGTATGGGAGGAAACGCGTAAAGCAACTGGCCGTTCCAGGACATCTGAAACACATCCCCCAAAGCTTCCTGCATGGGATACTGAAGGCTGCAGAACGACGGGCAGTGCGCGTTCTCCAGAGTGGCAAAAAGGTCTACCTGGGGAAAACCCCACCTCCGAAAGATGTAAAGAACCAGATCCGGATGAAGACGTCACTCGTGATCGGCTGAGAGGAGCCGACTGAGACTGTCCGCACGCACGTTCTGAACCCCGGCCAGATGATTTGCATTACGCAAACCCGATGGTCCTGCACCCAGGACCAGAGCCACAGAGCCTCTCTGCAGAGAAGATATGACCCTACTCCTCCCTGCTTGTTGATGTACCACATCGCGGTCGTGTTGTCCGTCAGGACTTGAATAGACTGACCGCGAAGGGAATTTGAGAGCCAAACATATCGCCCGCAATTCCAGCAGATTGATATGAAACATCTGCTCCGCCGGAGACCAACGACCTTTGATCTCCAGGTCCATCAGATGAACTCCCCACCCCAAAGTGGAGGCATCCGTTATCACTGTGGTCACTGGAGGCGGCAACGAGAATGGCTTTCCTTAAGACAGGTTGCCGACCGCAGCCCACCATTGAAGATCCACTTCAGTGTCTCTGGAGATCCTTATCGACTCCTCGCGATCCTCTCTGTGCTGAAACCACTGCCTGCGGAGACACCACTGAAGAGCCCTCATGTGCCAGTGCGCATGAGTGACCAACAGAATGCAAGAAGCGAACAAACCGAGCAAACGAAGGACCTTGAGGACTGGAACAACCGCTCCTTCTTGGAACATTGGAATCAACGCCTGAAAGTCCTGAATCCGCTGTGGCGGAGGAAAGGCCCGATTCAATGTAGTGTCCAGCACTGCCCCTATGAACAGGAGGCGCTGAAAGGGCTCTAGGTGAGATTTAGGCACATTTATGGAAAAGCCCAGACTGAATAACAAGTGGGTTGTCATCTGCAGATGATGCAGCACAAACTCCAGAGACTTGGCTTTGATTAACCAATCGTCCAGGTAAGGGAATACTGCTATTCCCTTCCTCCTGAGGTCTGCTGCAACAACCGCCATCACCTTCGTGAAGACCCGAGGTGCGGAAGTAAGACCAAAAGGAAGGACCGCAAACTGGTAGTGCTGCGACCCTACCACAAAATGGAGATACTTCCTGTGTGACTTGAGAATGGGAATATGGAAATAAGCATCCTGCAAGTCAACAGACACCATCCAATTTTCCTTGTTCAACGCCATAAGCACCTCTGCTAGATTCAGCATTTTCAATTTCTCCTGTTTGAGGAAGCAATTCAAAATCCTCAGGTCCAGGATAGGCCTCAAGCGACCATCCTTTTTGGGGATCAGAAAATACCTTGAATAACATCCATGACCCCTCTCTTGCTTGGGAACCAACTCCACTGCACCTTTTGACAATAGGGATAGAACTTCCTGTTCTTACAACAGGAGATGATCTTCTGAAGAAAAGGAAGGACGGGGAGGGAAGGGAGGAGGAATCTCCCGAAAGGGAAGGGCATAACCTTTCCTTACCACACTGATGACCCAGGAATCAGATGTTATCGACTCCCACCTGGGAAGAAAAAGAGACAACCTTCCCCCTAACGGAGACACATGGGATGCAATGGTAAGAGGACTAGGGTTGCTTCCCCTCTTGCATCCCCCCTGAGGAAAAGGAAGAGGAAGGGTGCTGCTGTTGGGTGGCCTCTCTAGTGCGTACTCTACCCTGCCCCCTAAATGATCTATAAGGGAGGCTTGAAGGCTGATGGCCTGCTTGCTGTGATCTCCCACGAAAGGAAGCCCCTCGTCCAAATACCTGCAGCCGTCTAAAGGACCTGAAAGGGGTCGAAACAGCCTGCAGGCCCAAGGATTTTGCTGTTGCCCTACACTCCTTAAAGTGCTCCAACACAGAGTCAGCTTTAGCGCCAAATAATTTAGCACCATCAAAGGGCAAGTCTAAGAGCGTGGCTTGAACATCCGATGAGAATCCAGACGTGAGCAACCAAGCAGGACGCCTGGTGGCGATGGAGGTTCCCATGGCTCTAGCAACAGAGTCCGTGGTGTCAAGTCCCGACTGTATGACCTGCATCGCCGCTGACTGGGCATTCGAGAGGAGTCCATACAAGTCTTGGGGCATGTCCGGTAACGCTGCTTTAGCTGCATCCATTATTGCATGAATGTATCTGCCCAGGATACACGTAGCATTAGCTGATTTCAGTGCCATGCTGCAGGAGGAGAAAACCTTCTTGGCCGACTGCTCCATGCGTTTGGACTCCCTGTCAGATGGTACACCAGGGAAGGTGCCAGCAGCAGACCATGTCGAACAGGACACCTGCACGACCAGACTCTCAGGAGACAGATGTTTTGAAAGAAATTTGGGGTCTCCAGGTGCTGACCTATACCGCCTGGCCACCAACCTGCTCACCGCTGATGAAGAAACAGGCTTCTTCCAAACCTCACCTATGGGATCCATAAGAGCTTCATTAAATGGTAACAACAGATCAGCAATAGCCGTGGCAGGATGAAGCACCTCCGTCAGGATATTGGTCTTAACCTGTGCCATTGGAAGTGGGAGTTCTAGGAAATCAGCAGCCTTCCTGATGACTGAATGGAATGAGGCTGCCTCCTCAGTATATTCCCTGGTGAGACCATATCCCACTCCGGGGAAGTATCCAGCCCACTGGCTGTGTCCAACCCCAGAAACTCATTTTGTGGCTCCTCACTCTCCCCTTCCTCAAGGAGCTGCCTTTGGTACTCTCTCTCTTCCAACAACCTGAGGGCCTTTCTTCTGGACCGCAATTTCGCCTCCAGCTCTGGCGTCGACAAAGAGTGTGCCGACGTCGGAGAGCGGCGCCGAGAAGGCGTCATCACAGGATCTCCGGACCCCTCCGACGCCGGAGATGGATCCATTGGCGCCGTGGATACTTGACCTCCACCCAACGACGCCATCCGGCTTCGGGATCCTTCCATCTCAATAGACACCAGCGCCGAAGGCCTTTCTCTCGACGTCGATGGCTGCACCGCCGGCACCAGCGACGGGCTAGTGTCTCCCTCCAGACAGAATGGCATGAACAGCTTTGGTCTGTACTGAGCCGGAGCGCCTAGGGTAAATGCCAAGGGACCAGTGGGGCCAGCCGGCGCACCACCTCCCAGCGCCATGTTCTGAAATATAGCAAACATGGCATTAAGAAATGCCGCTGGATCTGTCCCCGGAGCCGGGAAGGCAGGATACTCCTGAGGAGCCGAAGCTGGAGCCGGTCTCGAATCCTGAGCATCCGGAGATGAATGATGACTGAGGCTCCACCACCTCAAAGAACGACGGCGCTGGTGAAGATTGCGGAGTCAAAGGCTGAGGAGACACTGTCGGGCTGACCTCCCAGGACTTACGGCGCCGAGCAGACGGAGACCTCAACCTCGACCAGCTTCATCTGGAACAACACCAGGAGTCGTGATGGCGCCGCTTCTTATGACTCTACTTCCCCGACGAAGACCTATGGTGCCTCCTTTTCTCTTTCTTAGCCTTTGCTAAAAACAATTTAGCCTCACGTTCCTTCAGAACTTTAGGGTTCATTTTTTGGCATGAACCACACTCCTGGACGTCGTGGTCCGAGCTCAGGCACCATAGACAGTCATTGTGTGGGTCAGTAACAGACATTCGACCTCCGCATTCCCTGCAAGGCTTGAACCCTGACTTCTTTGGGCCGGCATCTCGAAAAAACACAAAGTATCCCTTTGAACAGCAAAAGATACAGGAGCTGGAAAAGTACGTTATCGAAGGCACGAAAAAAGGGAACTGATGTCTGCACGCCGGCGAGGGCCTCTTATTGCCACGTTGACGTGAGGCGGAGCCGCGTGGAGTCGGGCAATTGTGACGTCCTCGCCAACGTGCAGAGCTGGAAAGAAGTTTCCGTCGAATGCTGCGATTGGGGAGAATTCATTAGTTGAGGAATCCACAGGTAGTTGTATCCATCAGAAATCAACATTCTACAGCTATGAAGAAACAGCTGTGCTATTGAGTAAATGGTTAATGCTCTGGATTACAAAGCTGTCCCTTTGTAAAAATTCTTGTAAATTATAAACCTAATCTAATAGCCTCAAAAAAGTAATTACTAAATGCCAAAACAAACACACATTTTGGTTACTATATTATAGATAACTATATTATAAACCCACCCTTCTACACAATATATATATATATATATATATATATATATATACAAACACTAGCCCTAAGATATAAACACTAGCCCTAACTGCCTGAGATATATTTGGTCTTCAATTGGATATTGACTCCACATGTTTTGTCTTGTCCAGAGCTTACAGAGGTTCGGAAGAAGATTTTCCAAACTTCATTCCAAATACTCAATAGACAATTAGTAACTCCCCCTCCTTCTCTCCCAGTTCTACCCATCCCACTACCTTCATGGTAGGGGTTTGAGGTACTGTTATACATGTTAATTATTGAGAGTGTACTTGGCATGGTGTATTTTGCCTCAGTTTTATTCCTCTCACTATTTTAGGATTGAATATACATAACTGTACATCGCAGCTGTGTCCTCATGAATAAAGAAATGTTGCCAACAACAAAAACAAATTAATCCAACCTCTGTTCTCTTTGGACATTTACCTAACATGACCAAGGTGGTCATTATGAACATGGCAGTCTGGACCACCACACCGGCGGTGGCGGTCATTACCGCCAACGGCATGGCGGCCCAGACAGCCATAGTCTGAACATAGTAGTGAACTGGCTGCAAAGCCACCAGTTCACTACCACCCACCGCCAGGCCACAATCCACCGCCAGGCCAACTGTGAGCACATTCGGCCCAGCGGTGGAGGCAGGACAGGTGGTGGGATTACGATCCCTATTCCATCAGGGATTCCCTGGCGAATTACCCCACCAGGGAAACCCTGGTGGAATGTATACGGGTGACAGGAATAATCATTCCTGTCACCTGCATGTGACATGCCTAGCCCCTCCCCCTTCCCACTACACCTACCCACCCCCAAACCCCTAGCACAGCCCCCACCCACCACCCACAAACCCAGAAAACCGACCCCCCCACCTTCCACCCCCAAACCCTATGCAGGTCCCCCCACCTCGACCCTCACCATCGCCTGCCCCTACATACAGGTCCCCCCAAACCCCAACCCCCCACATCAATATTCACCCATTCACAGACATGCACACATGCATACATGCACCCAGACACCCCCCCACAGACACCCACGCACACCGCAATGCACCCACACACTCACACAAACACCCCCCCTTCCTTCTCTGACAGCACTTACCTTATCTGTTGCACTGCTCTGGGAGGGAACAGCCTCCTGGATGCTACTCCGCCGCCATCACCGCCGCTTCATACACTGACACGCCTTAAACTGCTTCATAATAGGTGTGGCGGTGTAGGTGTCAGTGTCCTTTCCTCGGGATCTGCACGCCGCTGAACAAAAGGCCCACCTTCCGGCATCACCAACTCAGAAAGCTATTATAGCACAGGGTTATGATGAAGCCAGTCGGGGGAAGGAAATTAGGGTAGGGAACAGCAGGGAGAGAGATCTGAAAAGTAAAGGTTAGAACAAATATGCATTTACTCATTCATAGAAATGTAACTCATCAATAGACTCTTGACTAAATGCTTCTCAGAGTTATCAGATGGAGACCCCTTTTGAATTGAGGGCAAAGCCCCTTCTTTGAAACATGGAACAAGAGTAAACTAAGACCTCAGAATCAAGAGATGGCAAGAACTTTGGACTATGATTCTACTCAGAATATTAATCCTGTAACATCCATGCATTCACAACATAAACCTTTGATCCTGACTTAGAAAATCTCAAAAAATTAAATATGTTTTTCACATCTTAAGCTTTTCAAATAACAATGAAAACTATGATTTGCTTATCTCCAGAAATACTTTCACATTCACAACAATAAAGGCCAAAAAGTTTCTACTCCTTGAACTTGAAGCGCTTTACTTAATAATACCAGGAAGCACTTTTACTCAAGTGGCCTGAATCACTTTGATTGTTGTGCCAAGAACCTTTAACTCCTGTGAATCAAAGCGCTTTAATTGTCATGCCAAGAGCTCTTTAAACCTGTGGACTGAACCGCTTGAATTGCCTTGCCAAGAGCGCTTTACATCTGTGAACTGAAACGCTTGAATTATGGTCCTAAGAGCGCTTTATATCTGTGAACTGAAGCTCTTGAATTGTGGTGCCAAGAGCGCTTTACTTCTGTGAACTGAAGCGCTTGAATTGCCGTGCCAAGAGCAATATACCTCTGTGAACTGAAACGCTTGAATTGCCGTGCCAAGAGCGCTGTGCATCTGTAAACTGAAGCGCTTGAATTGCCATGCCAAGAGAGCTTTACCTCTGTAGGAAGTTAGCTCTGTATGTGCTATTTCAAAGTAAGAAATAGCATGCACAGAGTCCAAGGGTTCCCCTTAGAGGTAAGATAGTGGCAAAAAGAGATAATTCTAATGCTCTATTTTGTGGTAGTGTGGTCGAGCAGTAGGCTTATCAGAGGGTAGTGTTAAGCATTTTTTTGTACACAGGCAATAAATGAGGAACACACACTCAAAGACAATTCCAGGCCAATAGGTTTTTATATAGAAAAATATATTTTCTTAGTTTATTTTAAGAACCACAGGTTCAAGATTTACAAACAATACTTTAAATGAAAGGAATTTCACTCAGGTATCTTAGGAACTTTGAATCACCACAAGAGCATGTACAGTTTTGGCAAAAATGGCAATAAGCTATTTTGAAATTGGACACAGAGCAAAAATCAACAGTTCCTGGGGGAGGTAAGTATTTGTTAGGTTCACAGGTAAGTAAAGCACTTACAGGGTTCAAAGTTGGGTCCAAGGTAGCCCATCGTTTGGGGTTCAGGGCAACCCCAAAGTTACCATACCAGCAGCTCAGGGAGGGTCAGGTGCAGAGGTCAAAGTGGTACCCAAAACACATAGGGGGTCATTACAACATTAGCGGTAAGAGCCGCTTACTGCCGTGCAGAAGACCGCCAACACACTGCCGCGGAATCCCGCCACAGCTATTATGACCCACATATCGGAATCGGCCGAAATTCAGACATCCACACAACTCCGCCACACCAAAGGTCAGTGATAAACTGGCGAAAACAAAACCTCCAACTTCACGCCAACAGAAACACGCCCATGCTATTACGACCCACAAATCCATGCAGCGGTCTTTCAACCGCGGTATTCCATTGCCGGTACACACCGCCGCGCTCAAAATACACACACATCTCCAAAACACCGCCACATTGGACAATTCAAAATACACACACCTGATACCCATACAGCACCACTCCCACACACCCAATACAATATAAAACACACACCCACATCACCCACAAACCCCTACGACCAAAATATCTGAAAGGCCAGAGAGAGACAACAGCAATAGACAACCCCACCACATAGAGGCACACACGCACAAAACACCCCACACCACCACACATCACCACACTCATCAACACATACACCACCCCACACATCACCTACACCACCCCATGTCACGCCAAAGACACCCCAAGTTTTCCAAGGAGGAGCTCAGGGTGATGGTGGAGGAAATCCTACGGGTAGAGCCACAGTTATTTGGAGCACAGGTGCAGCACACCTCCATAGCCAGGAAGATGGAGCTATGGCGAAGAATCGTCATCAGGGTCAACGCTGTGGGACAGCATCCAAGAAATCAGGAGGACATCCAGAAGAGGTGGAATGACCTACGGGGGAAGGTGCGTTCCGTGATATCCAGGCAAAACATCGCGATTCAGCGGACTGGCGGCGGACCCCCACCTCCTCCCCCACAACTAACAACATGGGAGGAGCAGGTCTTGACCATCATGCATTCTGAGGGCCTCGGAGGAGTCGGCGGAGGATGGGACACTGGTAAGTCAAATCTTAACTATCATATCCCCCACCCTACCTGCATGCTATCTCACACCCCCACCCTCACCCCTTCCCCTATCACGCCAAATCCTGTACTCAATACACAAACCACACATCCCAACACCAAGCCTTGCATGCAACACCAAAGCATGGTCACCCCTCACTAAAGCATGCCCACAGCACATACCCTTAACACCCCCCCCAACCATCATCACACAAGCCCCCACACTGGAATGCTAGCACTGGGGTATACGCTCACCCACCCATTGCACACAATGACACACACACATGCAATAATCATGCTTTTATACCCCTGCAGGACCACTACCCAACGTCACCAGACAGGAGGGTCCAGACATCTCTACCCCACCCACAGAAGAGGCCCACAGTGATGACAGCAGGTCTGGCCAACTGGATCCAGATGACCAGCCCGGACCATCGTGGGCCTCGGGACAGTCGGTTCCCCTTGCACAGGCACAGCCCAACACTGACCTTCCACCCTCTGGTAACACCAGCACAGCACCCACCCAGCGGGCCCATACCTCCGTACCCAGGACACGTCAATCAGCGGTGTGTCCACCACAACAGGGAACCCAGGGTAACCCACAACCCCAACAACAACAGGGACCTGGTGGCAGTGGTGGTGGGCACACGGTCCAGGCAACGGAGGCACAGGAACACAGGGGAACTGGGAGGGCTGCTGTGCGACAGGGGGCGGACAGGCCAAGGGAACCCACTCTCCACGAGGCCCTCTCCTCCATCATGGGAGCATACCACCACTCCCAGGAGACGATGGCGACGGTCCTGGCCAAGTTTCAGGAGACCCAGCTCCTGCAGCACAAACAGTATTTGGGGTTCAGGGAGGAGCTTAGAACCATCAGCTCCGCCCTGGGCACCATCGTAAGGGGTGCTGAAGGACATACAAAAGACCATGAGGGACACCGTGGCACTACAAGGGGCCCCTGACACTAGCATGGACGATGAACTGCCCACCACCTCCGCCGGCGCTAGTGGACAGGACGCCCCGCCACAGGACCACCACACCAGCACCCCACCCCCTGCAGACGGAGAACCACCCCGCAAGCGGTCCCTAAGATCCAGGAAAAGGACAGAGCAAGATGGCAAGACACCCGCCAGGAAATGAGACCACCCTGATTGTCCTCCCACTGTCCCACTTTGTTACCCTGTCCAGATTTGAACTGCCCCAGCTCCACTACCCATGCCCATATGGGCAATGCACCTGTGTGACTAATAGACTGGACTCTGCCATGGACATTCCTGCACCATCACCCATCACTATTTTGCCACCCCCTCCAATAATTAGCACTTAACCCCTTCGCTGCCAGGCCTTTTCCCCCTCCTGTGCCGGGCCTTTTTTTGCCTATTTGGGGCAGTTCGCGCTTAGGCCCTCATAACTTTTTGTCCACATAAGCTAACCAAGCCAAATTTGCGTCCTTTTTTTCCAACATCCTAGGGATTCTAGAGGTACCCAGACTTTGTGGGTTCCCTTGAAGGAGGCCAAGAAATTGGCCAAAATACAGTGAAAATTTAGTTTTTTTCAAAAAAAATTGAAAAAGTGGCTGCAGAAAAAGGCTTGTGGTTTTTCCCCTGAAAATGGCATCAACAAAGGGTTTGCGGTGCTAAACTCAGCAGCTTCCCAGCTTTCAGGAACAGGCAGACTTGAATCAGAAAACCCAACTTTTCAACACAATTTTGGCATTTTACTGGGGCATACCCCATTTTTGCAGTTTTTTGTGCTTTCAGCCTCCTTCCAGTCAGTGACAGAAATGGGCATGAAACCAATGCTGGATCCCAGAAACCTAAACATTTCTGAAAAGTAGACAAAATTCTGAATTCAGAAAGGGGTCATTTGTGTAGATCCTACAAGGGTTTCCTACAGAAAATAACAACTGAAAAAGAAAAATATTGAAATTGAGGTGAAAAAAACATAAATGTTTCTCTACATTTTACTCTGTAACTTTTCCCTGCAATGTCAGATTATCGAAAGCAATATACCGTTACGTCTGCTGGACTCCTCTGGTTGCGGGGATATATAGGGCTTGTAGGTTCATCAAGAACCCAAGGAACCCAGAGCCAATAAATGAGCTGCACCCTGACGTGCGTTTTCAATCTATACCGGGTATAAAGCAACTCATTTGCTGAAATATAAAGAGTAAAAAATTGCTATCAAGAAAACCTTTGTATTTCCAAAAAGGGCACAAGATAAGGTGTTGAGGAGCAGTGGTTATTTGCACATATCTGAATTCCGGGGTGACCAAACTAGCATGTGAATTACAGGGCATTTCTCAAATAGATGTCTTTTTTACACACTCTCCTATATTTGGAAGGAAAAAATGTAGAGAAAGACAAGGGGCAATAACACTTGTTTTGCTAATCTATGTTCCCCCAAGTCTCCCGATAAAAAAGATACCTCACTCGTGTGGGTAGGCCTAGCGCCCGCGACAGGAAACGCCCCAAAGCGCAACGTGGACACATCCAAATTTTTGGAAGAAAACAGAGGTGTTTTTTGCGAAGTGCCTACCTGTAGATTTTGGCCTCTAGCTCAGCCGGCACCTATGGAAACCTACCAAACCTGTGCATTTCTGAAAACTAGAGACCTAGGGGAATCCAAGGAGGGGTGACTTGCGGGGCTCGGACCAGGTTCTGTTACCCAGAATCCTTTGCAAACCTCAAAATTTGGCTAAAAAAACACCTGTTCCTCACATTTCTGTGGCAGAAAGTTCTGGAATCTGAGAGGAGCTACAAATTTCCTTCCACCCAGCGTTCCCCCAAGTCTCCCGATAAAAAATGATACCTCACTTGCGTGGGTAGGCCTAGCGCCGGCGACAGGAAACACCCCAAAGCGCAACGTGGACACATCCTAAATTTTGGAAAAAAACAGAGGTGTTTTTTGCGAAGTGCCTACCTGTAGATTTTGGCCTCTAGCTCAGCCGGCACCTAGGGAAACCTACCAAACCTGTGCATTTCTGAAAACTAGAGACCTAGGGGAATCCAAGGAGGGGTGACTTGCGGGGCTCGGACCAGGTTCTGTTACCCAGAATCCTTTGCAAACCTCAAAATTTGGCTAAAAAAACACATGTCCCTCACATTTCTGTGGCAGAAAGTTCTGGAATCTGAGAGGAGCTACGAATTTCCTTCCACCCAGCGTTCCCCCAAGTCTCCTGATAAAAATGATACCTCACTTGCGTGGGTAGGCCTAGCGCCGGCGACAGGAAACACCCCAAAGCGCAACGTGGACACATCCTAAATTTTGGAAAAAAACAGAGTTGTTTTTTGCGAAGTGCCTACCTGTAGATTTTGGCCTCTAGCTCAGCCGGCACCTAGGGAAACCTACCAAACCTGTGCATTTCTGAAAACTAGAGACCTAGGGGAATCCAAGGAGGGGTGACTTGCGGGGCTCGGACCAGGTTCTATTACCCAGAATCCTTTGCAAACCTCAAAATTTGGCTAAAAAAACACATGTCCCTCACATTTTTGTGGCAGAAAGTTCTGGAATCTGAGAAGAGCTACAAATTTCCTTCCACCCAGCGTTCCCCCAAGTCTCCCGATAAAAATGATACCTCACTTGCGTGGGTAGGCCTAGCGCCGGAGACAGGAAACACCCCAAAGCGCAACGTGGACACATCCTAAATTTTGGAAAAAAACAGAGGTGTTTTTTGCGAAGTGCCTACCTGTAGATTTTGGCCTCTAGCTCAGCCGGCACCTAGGGAAACCTACCAAACCTATGCATTTCTGAAAACTAGAGACCTAGGGGAATCCAAGGAGGGGTGACTTGCGGGGCTCGGACCAGGTTCTGTTACCCAGAATCCTTTGCAAACCTCAAAATTTGGCTAAAAAAACACATGTCCCTCACATTTCTGTGGCAGAAAGTTCTGGAATCTGAGAGGAGCTACAAATTTCCTTCCACCCAGCGTTCCCCCAAGTCTCCTGATAAAAATGACACCTCACTTGCGTGGGTAGGCCTAGCGCCGGCGACAGGAAACACCCCAAAGCGCAACGTGGACACATCCTAAATTTTGGAAAAAAACAGAGGTGTTTTTTGCGAAGTGCCTACCTGTAGATTTTGGCCTCTAGCTCAGCCGGCACCTAGGGAAACCTACCAAACCTGTGCATTTCTGAAAACTAGAGACCTAGGGGAATCCAAGGAGGGGTGACTTGCGGGGCTCGGACCAGGTTCTGTTACCCAGAATCCTTTGCAAACCTCAAAATTTGGCTAAAAAAACACATGTCCCTCACATTTCTGTGGCAGAAAGTTCTGGAATCTGAGAGGAGCTACAAATTTCCTTCCACCCAGCGTTCCCCCAAGTCTCCCGATAAAAATGATACCTCACTTGCGTGGGTAGGCCTAGCGCCGGCGACAGGAAACACCCCAAAGCGCAACGTGGACACATCCTAAATTTTGGAAAAAAACAGAGGTGTTTTTTGCGAAGTGCCTACCTGTAGATTTTGGCCTCTAGCTCAGCCGGCACCTAGGGAAACCTACCAAACCTGTGCATTTCTGAAAACTAGAGACCTAGGGGAATCCAAGGAGGGGTGACTTGCGGGGCCCGGACCAGGTTCTGTTACCCAGAATCCTTTGCAAACCTCAAAATTTGGCTAAAAAAACACATGTCCCTCACATTTTTGTGGCAGAAAGTTCTGGAATCTGAGAGGAGCTACAAATTTCCTTCCACCCAGCGTTCCCCCACGTCTCCCGATAAAAATGATACCTCACTTGTGTGGGTAGGCCTAGCGCCCGCAACAGGAAACACCCCAAAGCGCAACGTGGACACATCACAGAAAACAGACCTGTTTTTAGCAAAGTGCCTACCTGTAGATTTTGGCCTCTAGCTCAGCCGGCACCTAGGGAAACCTACCAAACCTATGCATTTCTGAAAACTAGAGACCTAGGGGAATCCAAGGAGGGGTGACTTGCGGGGCTCGGACCAGGTTCTGTTACCCAGAATCCTTTGCAAACCTCAAAATTTGGCTAAAAAAACACATGTCCCTCACATTTCTGTGGCAGAAAGTTCTGGAATCTGAGAGGAGCTACAAATTTCCTTCCACCCAGCGTTCCCCCAAGTCTCCTGATAAAAATGATACCTCACTTGCGTGGGTAGGCCTAGCGCCGGCGACAGGAAACACCCCAAAGCGCAACGTGGACACATCCTAAATTTTGGAAAAAAACAGAGGTGTTTTTTGCGAAGTGCCTACCTGTAGATTTTGGCCTCTAGCTCAGCCGGCACCTAGGGAAACCTACCAATACTGTGCATTTCTGAAAACTAGAGACCTAGGGGAATCCAAGGAGGGGTGACTTGCGGGGCTCGGACCAGGTTCTGTTACCCAGAATCCTTTGCAAACCTCAAAATTTGGCTAAAAAAACACATGTCCCTCACATTTTTGTGGCAGAAAGTTCTGGAATCTGAGAGGAGCTACAAATTTCCTTCCACCCAGCGTTCCCCCACGTCTCCCGATAAAAATGATACCTCACTTGTGTGGGTAGGCCTAGCGCCAGCAACAGGAAACACCCCAAAGCGCAACGTGGACACATCACAGAAAACAGACCTGTTTTTAGCAAAGTGCCTACCTGTAGATTTTGGCCTGTAGCTCAGCCGCCACCTAGGGAAACCTACCAAACCTGTGCATTTCTGAAAACTAGAGACCTAGGGGAATCCAAGATGGGGTGACTTGTGTGGCTCGGACCAGGTTCTGTTACCCAGAATCCTTGGCAAACCTCAAAATTTGGCTAAAAAAACACATGTTCCTCACATTTCTGTGGCAGAAAGTTCTACAATCTGAGAGGAGCCACAAATTTCCTTCCACCCAGCGTTCCCCCACGTCTCCCGATAAAAATGATACCTCACTTGTGTGGGTAGGCCTAGCGCTCGCGACAGGAAATGGCCCAAAACACAACGTGGACACATCACATTTTTTCATAGAAAACAGTGCCTACGTGTGGATTTTGGCCTCTAGCTCAGCCGGCACCTGGGGAAACCTAGCAAACCAGCGCATTTTTGAAAACTAGAGACCTAGGGGAATCCAAGATGGGGTGATTTGCGGGGCTCTGACCAGGTTCTGTTACCCAGAATTCTTTGCAAACATCAAAATCTGGCTAAAAAACACTTTTTCCTCTCATTTCGGTGACAGATAGTTCTGGAATCTGAGAGAAGCCACAAATTCCCTTCCACCCAGCGTTCCCCTAAGTCTCTCCATAAAAATGGTACCTCACTTGTGTGGGTAGGCCTAGCGCCCACAAAAGGAAATGGCCCAAAACACAACATATTTTTTCACAGAAAACAGAGGTGTTTTTTGCAAAGTGCCTACCTGTGGATTTTGGCCTCTAGCTCAGCCGGCCCGGAGGGGGGGGGGGGGGAAATGCCCTAAAATAAATTTGACCCCCCACCCCCCCAAACCCCCCCTGCCCAGGTGCGACCCTTGCCTACGGGGTCGCTACCCCTGCGTGACATTGGTGCCAAAAAACAAATTCCCGGTGCCTAGTGGTTTCTGCCCCCTTGGGGGCAGATTGACCTAAAATCGACCAATCTGCCCCCAAGGGGGGCAGAAAGGGTCTAAACACAGTTTGCCCCCCAGGGGAGCGACCCTTGCCTGATGGGTCGCTCCCCATCTCTAAAAAAACAAACATACAAAAAAATAAAACACACAAAAAAAATTTGCCCTGGCGCCTAGAGGTTTCTGCCCCCCCCTGGTGGCAGATCGGCCTAATAATAGGCCGATCTGCCCCCAGGGGGGGCAGAAATGGCCTAAAATAAATTTGCCCCCCGAACATCCACCCCCCGCCCCCGGAGCGACCCTTGCCTATGGGGTCGCTCCCCCTGCGTGACATTGGCGCCAAAAAACAAATCCCCGGTGCCTAGTGGTTTCTGCCCCCTTGGGGCAGATTGACCTAAAATCTACCAATCTGCCCCCAAGGGGGGCAGAAATGGTCTAAACACAATTTGCCCCCCAGGGGAGCGACCCTTGCCTGATGGGTCGCTCCCCATCTCTAAAAAAAAACCAAACAAACAAAAAAAAAAACACAAAAAAAAAATTTGCCCTGGCAACAAGAGGTTTCTGCCCCCCCTGGGGGCAGATCGGCCTAATAATAGGCCGATCTGCCCCCAGGGGGGGCAGAAATGGCCTAAAATAAATTTGCCCCCCGAACACCCACTCCCCTCCCACCCGGAGGGACCCTTGCCTACAGGGTCGCTCCCCCTGCGTGACATTGGCGCCAAAAAACAAATCCCCGGTGCCTAGTGGTTTCTGCCCCCTTGGGGCAGATTGACCTAAAATCTACCAATCTGCCCCCAAGGGGGGCAGAAATGGTCTAAACACAATTTGCCCCCCAGGGGAGCGACCCTTGCCTGATGGGTCGCTCCCCATCTCTAAAAAAAACCAAACAAACAAAAACAAAAACACAAAAAAAAAATTTGCACTGGCAACAAGAGGTTTCTGCCCCCCCTGGGGGCAGATCGGCCTAATAATAGGCCGATCTGCCCCCAGGGGGGGCAGAAATGGCCTAAAATAAATTTGCCCCCCGAACACCCACTCCCCCCCCCCCCGGAGGGACCCTTGCCTACGGGGTCGCTCCCCCTGCGTGACATTGGCGCCAAAAAACAAATCCCCGGTGCCTAGTGGTTTCTGCCCCCTTGGGGCAGATTGACCTAAAATCTACCAATCTGCCCCCAAGGGGGGCAGAAATGGTCTAAACACAATTTGCCCCCCAGGGGAGCGACCCTTGCCTGATGGGTCGCTCCCCATCTCTAAAAAAAACCAAACAAACAAAAACAAAAACACAAAAAAACAAATTGCCCTGGCAACAAGAGGTTTCTGCCCCCAGGGGGGGCAGAAATGGCCTAAAATAAATTTGCCCCCCGAACACCCACTCCCCCCCCCCCCCCGGAGGGACCCTTGCCTACGGGGTCGCTCCCCCTGCGTGACATTGGCGCCAAAAAACAAATCCCCGGTGCCTAGTGGTTTCTGCCCCCTTGGGGCAGATTGACCTAAAATCTACCAATCTGCCCCCAAGGGGGGCAGAAATGGTCTAAACACAATTTGCCCCCCAGGGGAGCGACCCTTGCCTGATGGGTCGCTCCCCATCTCTAAAAAAAACCAAACAAACAAAAACAAAAACACCAAAAAAAAATTTGCCCTGGCAACAAGAGGTTTCTGCCACCCCTGGGGGCAGATCGGCCTAATAATAGGCCGATCTGCACCCAGGGGGGGCAGAAATGGCCTAAAATAAATTTGCCCCCCGAACAACCCACCCCCCCCGGAGCGATCCTTACCTACGGGGTCGCTCCCCCTGCGTGACATTGGCGCCAAAAAACAAATCCCCGGTGCCTAGTGGTTTCTGCCCCCTTGGGGCAGATTGACCTAAAATCGACCAATCTGCCCCCAGGGGGGGCAGAAATGGCCTAAAATAAATTTGCCCCTGAACCCACACACCCCCCCCCCGGAGCGACCATTGCCTACGGGGTCGCTCCCCCTGCGTGACATTGGCGCCAAAAAACAAATCCCCGGTGCCTAGTGGTTTCTGCCCCCTTGGGGCAGATTGACCTAAAATCGACCAATCTGCCCCCAAGGGGGGCAGAAATGGGCTAAACACAATTTGCCCCACAGGGGAGCGACCCTTGCCTGATGGGTCGCTCCCCTTCTCTAAAAAAAACACCAAACCAATAAAAAAAACACACAAAAAAAATTTGCCCTGGCGCCTAGAGGTTTCTGCCCCCCTTGGGGGTAGACC
Organism: Pleurodeles waltl; assembly: GCF_031143425.1. Lineage (NCBI taxonomy): Eukaryota > Metazoa > Chordata > Amphibia > Caudata > Salamandridae > Pleurodeles > Pleurodeles waltl. The sequence goes on from NC_090440.1 coordinate 356,401,194, forward strand.
GGCCTAATACCAATAGGCCGATCTGCCCCCAGGGGGGGCAGATATGGCCTAAAATAATTTTGCCCCCCCCGCCCCTACCCCCCCCCCGGGGAGCGACCCTTGACTACAAGGTCGCTCCCCTTGTGTGACGGCGCAAAAAAAAGATCCCTGGTGCCTAGTGGTTTCTGCCCCCCTTGGGGGCAGATTGACCTAAAATCGGCCGATCTGCCCCCAAAGCGGGCAGAAATGGCCTAAATACATTTTGCCCCTCCAGGGGAGCGACCCTTGTCCAAGGGGGTGGCTCCCCATCTGTAAAACAGAAAAACAAAAAAATCCCTGGTGCCTAGTGGTTTCTGCCCCCCTTGGGGACAGATCAGCCGAATCAAAATAGGCTGATCTACCCCCCCCAGGGGGGCAGAAATGGCCTAAAATAATCCCCCCCCCCAACCCCCCCAGGGAGCGACCCTTGCCTAAGGGGTCGCTCCCCTTGCGTGAAATTCACGCAAAAAAAAAAAACTCCCTGGTGTCTAATGGTTTCTGCCCCCCTTGGGGGCAGATTGGCCTCATCAAAATAGGCCAATCTGCCCCCAAGGGGGGCAGAAATGGCCTAAATATAATTTGCCCCTAGGGGAGCGACCCTTGCCTAAGGGGTCGCTCCCCACCTAAAAAAAAAAGAAAACATAACAAAAAGAAAAAAAAAAAAAAAAGATCCCTGGTGCCTAGAGGTTTCTGCCCCCCCTGGGGGCAGATCGGCCTAATAATAGGCCGATCTGTCCCCAGGGGGGGCAGAAAAGGCCTTCCCAAAAAATTGCCCCCCCCCTGGGAGCGACCCTTGCCAAAGGGGTCGCTTTGTTGCGTGACATACGCGCGCAAAAACAAACTCCCTGGTGTCTAATGGTTTCTGCCCCCCTTGGGGGCAGATTGGCCTTATCAAAATAGGCCAATCTGCCCCCAAGGGGGGCAGAAATGGCCTAAATATTTATTGCCCCGTAGGGGAGCGACCCTTGCCTAAGGGATCGCTCCCCACCTAAAAAAAAAGAAATCATCAAAAAAAAAAAAGAAAAAAAAAAAAAAAGGTCCCTGGTGCCTAGAGCTTTCTGCCCCCCCTGGGGGCAGATCGGCCTAATAATAGGCCAATCTGCCCCCAGGGGGGGCAGAAAAGGCCTTCCTAAAAAAATGCCCCCCTGGGAGCGACCCTTGCCCAAGGGGTCGCTCCCTTTTGCCAATTTCAAGGAAAAAAAAAAAAATCCCTGGTGTCTAGTGGGGTTTCAAAAGCCGGATTGCAAGCAATCCGGCTTTTGAAACCTGTGAGAGACTTCAAAGAGAAGGAAATACATTTCCTTCCCTTTGAAGCCTCTCGGGGCCTCCCCCATGGGATTGAAAAAGAAATGCGAAAGCATTTCTTTTTCAATTGCGCTGGAAGCTCTGCTTCCAGCGCGATGGGGGAGACCCTGTGACTAATCAGCGCGCGCTTGCGCGCTGACGTCACAGGGGGGGGTTGGGGGGGGGTCGGGGGTGGGAGGGGAAGGGCTTCCCCTTCCATCCCTGACTTGGGGGGGTGGGGGGGAACCCCACAGAGGGAGCGAGAGCGCTCCCTCTGGGCTCTGTGCACAGGACGTAATGGTTACGTCCTGGGCACAGCAGCACTGTGCCTCAGGACGTAACCATTACGTCCTGGGCACAGAAGGGGTTAAATAAACACCCTTGAACCACACAACAATCTGGAGTCAGTCTGTGATTATGAAAATGTGTATTAACTATGACAATGGCAAAATCCGTTCGAAAATGTAATGTCAACATGCCTATGTCACACATCACAAGTCCATGAAGGATGCAAGCAGATGACATACGTTGGTAACCACACCTGTGAAACCGTAATGGAAATGTACAACTCAGTTACCATATACTGCTACTAATTGACAGACAGGATAGAGGTAGAAGTGTGAAAGTGAATGTGAATTTGATAGTTAAAAAATTGTTCTCACCTGTGTGTCACTGGAAATATTGTTGTATGACTGACTCCCTGTTGTCTATGTCTTCTTCCTCAGCTTCATCCGCATCACTATCCACAGGCTCCAGAGCTGCCACAACACCGTCATCTGGACCATCCTCCTGCAGAAAAGGCACCTGGCGTCGCAAAGCAAGATTGTGAAGCATGGAGCAGGCGATGATGATTTGGCACACCTTCCTTGGTGAGTAGAATAGGGAACCACCTGTCATATGGAGGCACCTGAACCTGGCCTTCAGGAGGCCGATGGTGCGTTTGATCACCCTCCTAGTCCGCCCATGGGCCTCATTGTAGCGTTCCTCTGCCCTGGTCCTGGGATTCCTCACTGGGGTCAATAGCCAGGACAGGTTGGGGTAACCAGAGTCCCCTAATAGCCACACACGGTGCCTCTGGAGTTGACCCCTCACATACGGGATGCTGCTATTCCGCAGGATGTAGGCGTCATGCACTGAGCCAGAGAACATAGCATTCACCTGGGAGATGTACTGGTCTGCCAAACATACCATCTGTATATTCATCGAATGATAACTCTTCTGGTTCCTGTACACCTGTTCACTCCTGCGTGGGGGGACCAGAGCTACATGGGTGCCATCAATAGCACCTATGATGTTGGGGATATGTCCCAAGGCATAGAAGTCACCCTTCACTGTAGCCAAATCCTCCACCTGAGGGAAAACAATGTAGCTCCTTACGTGTTTCAGCAGGGTAGACAACACTCTGGACAGCACGTTGGAAAACATAGGCTGGGACATCCCTGATGCCATGGCCACTGTTGTTTGAAATTATCCACTTGCAAGGAAATGGAGCACTGATAGCACCTGCACGTCAGGTGGTATTCCTGTGGGGTGGCAGATTGGTGAGCTCAGGTCTGGCTCCAACTGGGTACACAGTTCCTGGATTGTGGCACGGTCAAACCTGTAGGTGATGATCAAATGTCGCTCCTCCATTGTTAACAGGTCCACCAGCGGGCGGTACACAGGAGGATTCCACCATCTCCTCAAATGTCCCAGCTGACGGTGCCTAAGAAGGACAACAGCGACCGCAGAGTCAACAAAATCACAGGTATGTACCCACAGCTACACAGAACACGACACCAAATACAAAACTCATCCTGTATGTGTGTTGAGTGTAGGCCTAGGTATGTGTGATGCAGTAGTAAATGAAGCCAAGTGGGCCCCTGAAATGGCGGCTGCCTGACCTCTAAAGTGGGACAATGGGGTGTGAGGTATCTGCGCTGGCGTTGTACACCGTCGCGGTCGTAGACCGCGGCGCAATGCTGCATTGGTTAACATTGGACCCCATGGGTCCCAGGAGCCAATGACGAATTGCGCCGGCGGTGATGATACGCACAGCCGCGGACGTCACCGCCGCGGACGTGACCGCCATTTTCTATCTGTTCTATCACTCGATACCTGATCTTCGACAGGAGAGGACCTATACTGCAAGTGCTGCTGTGACCTCGGTCTGGAAGAGACAATGGCTGCTGCGTCTGGGGAAAGGGCCCCTGCCTTCACTGCTCAGGAGTTGGAGAAGCTAGTCGACGGGGTCCTCCCCCAGTACACGCTACTCTACGGTCCTCCAGACCAACAGGTAAGTACACAGGGAGCACATTGTATGGGCTATGCTGGGTGGAGAGGGCTGGATGTCAGTAGCAAGGGGGCAGAGTTAAGTGACCATGAAGGACTGTGAATGCATGTGCCACATGGCAAGGGTAGGGATGGGGGCCACTCACTTCGACGGTGCACTTGTTAATGACTTCTCTTCTTCCCCTGTACATGTCATGTAGGTCAGCACCCACCAGAAGAAGGACATTTGGCATGCCATCGCAAAGGACGTCCGGACCCTGGGGGTCCACCAGAGACGAGGCACCCACTGCCATAAAAGATGGGAGGACATTCGCCGCTGGAGCAAGAAGACGGCGGAGGCTCAGCTGGGGATGGCCTCCCAACGTGGGAGGGGTGCCCGTCGCACCATGACCCCCCTGATGTTCCGGATCCTGGCGGTGGCCTACCCTGAGTTGGATGGGTGCTTGAGGGCATCACAGCAGACACAAGGGGGTGAGTACAACATAATTCTGTGGACTTTGCGCACAGTGGAGGGTTCTGGGTGGGGGAGGAGGGCTGTGGGTTCCCCTAGGCCAGGGCGAGTTAGGTAGGCTAGGCCCCTCCGTAATGCATGCCATGAGGCACTCCACCCCACCTCTGTAGAGTGCCAAGTACAGGTATACATGCCCCTGTGTCATCTATGTGTGCAGAAGTCCACTATAGCCATGTAGGCCAGATCCCAGGAATTGCATCTGTAGAGGCCAAGAGCACGGCGTAGTGCAGGGGGCTTCTGTGTCTGCATTGTCCGCCAACGGTAGCGGTAAGCCATGAACTCAACCTGTCTTTCTTCTGTTGTTCCCCCGCCCTTTTTGTGGTCTCCCTGTTCTTGTGTGCATTAGCATCATCAGGCGGAGGTACAGTGGCACCGGAACACGAGGGAGCTGCATCCCACATGGCCATGGAAGGCCACACCACAGACTCTGAATACACCAGTGGGACGGAGGGCGAGGGGAGCTTCATGTCGGTCACCGGATCACCAAACAGCGACACGGACTCGTCCGCCGATGGGAGCTCCCTTGTGGTGGCAGCACCATCTGTGCTCCCCACTTCTACAGGTACAGCCGCCACCCCCCCCCCTACCAGCACTGCCCTCCCAGCAGCCCCTCAGCCTTCGCTCCGTGCTCGCTCACCCAGGAGGGTGGGCATCACCTTCGCCCCAGGCACCTCAGGCCCTGCCCCAGTCACCCCTGCTGCCCTCAGTGAGGAGGCCATTGACCTCCTCAGGTCACTCACTGTTGGGCAGTCTACCATTGTGAATGCCATCCAGGGTGTAGAAAGGGAGTTGCAACACGGTAATGCATTCCTGGAGGGCATTCATTCTGGTCAGGCTGCCCTTCATCGAACCCTGCAATCTCTGGCCTCAGCACTGATGGCAGCCATTGTCCCTGTGTCTAGCCTCCCCATTCCAACTTCCTCCACCCAGACCCAATCCCCTGTACCCCAGCCTATCCCAAGCACACCATCAGACAAGCATGCACACACCCCAACACACAAAAGTAGCTCAGGCAAACATAAGCACCACACATCCCACAGGCACTCACACAAGCATCACCCACGTACAGACACAGCAACATCCACTGCCTCCACTATGTCCCCCTCCTCGTCGTCTCCCTCCTCCCTCCCAGTTTCGTCTACACTCTCACCTGCTTGCAATACATCTACAGGCACTAGGACTCGCACCAGAACACCCAGCACCACACCCCGCTCACCTGCACTCACCACCCCCACTACCATTTACACATCCCCTGTATCCACTCCAAGTGTGTCTGTGACGCCCCCTCCCAAAGTACACAAACGCGGTCACCCACACACCCAACATCCATCCACCTGACGACAGCCTCCAGTACCTGCACCTGCACCCAAATCACCTAAAGTGATACCTCCTACAACCACCTCCTCTTCCTACACTCCCAGACCCCCTCCAGCTACCCATCCCAGTGTTCGTCAGAAACTCTTCCTCAGCAACGTTGACCTCTTTCCCCCCACCCCCATCCCTCCAATTCATAGGTCCCGTAGTAGCACCTCAGCCAAAAAAAGTCCGGTACCAGTGGTGCGTGGTAAAGGTGTGTGGAGTGTACCGGCCACCAGGGCAGCCAGTGTGACACGGAGCCAAAGCACTGCCAGTCGACCCCCTGAAAAGCACCTTAAGTTGGAAAGTGGCTGACGGGAGAGGGTGAAGACTCCTGGTGAAAAAACAGCTCACAAGGGTCCTGGGGGGAGTGCTGAGTCTGCTGTGACTCCTCCCAAGGTGCTGAAGGGGCAGAAGAAGTCTCCAAAGTCTGGGAAGAGCAGCACAGCGGAGAAGCCCGCCATCCTCCCCGCCGGCTGGGACGCCACCGCCAGCAGTATCGTCACAGGTCAGGAGACCACCGGCGGAGTCAGTGCCCTGGAGGGCACCAGTATCATCACAGGTCAGGAGACCACTGCCGGAGTCAGTGCCCTGGAGGGCACCAGTATCGTCACAGGTCAGGAGACCACCGCCGGAGTCAGTGCCCGGGAGGGCTCCAGTATCGTCACAGGTCAGGAGACCACCGCCAGAGTCAGTGACCTGGAGGGCCCCGGCAGCCACAGTCCCGCTGGGCACTGAGGGACTGTAAGGCCACACACCGCTGCACAGGTCAGAGACAGAAAAGGCAAGCACTGCTGAACAGGCCAAAGACCGACATGGTGAAGACCGCTGAACAGGGCAAAGCACCGCCAAATCAAGCATCGTTAGCCCATGTGCAGCTGGGACAGTGACGGAACAGGGCCTGTCCCGGAGAGCGTGATGCACTCCGGGCACCAGTCCCCCTCCAGAACCAGTGGAGACCTGCATCCACTCTGTCTGTCCTTCACAGGATGAAGCACTCTGGGCACCAGTCCCCCTCCAGAACCAGTGGAGATCTGCATCCACTCTGTCTGTCCTTCACATGAAGCACTCTGGGCACCAGTCCCCCTCCAGAACCAGTGGAGACCTGCATCCACTCTGTCTGTCCTTCACAGGATGAAGCACTCTGGGCACCAGTCCCCCTCCAGAACCAGTGGAGACTGTTATCCACTTGAGAGACTGTGGCTTTGCACTCCCCAGGATGGTACAGTGGGCAACCCACCCACTGTTATCGAGTTGAGAGACTGTGGCTTTGCACTCCCCAGGATGGTACAGTGGGCAACCCACCCACTGTAGAGACTTGAGAGACTGTGGCTTTGCACTCCCCAGGATACATCAATGGGCATGGAGCCCCGTCATGGATCTGGCGTGGTGCTGTAATCCGGCTGAGGTGCCCCCCCTTCCCTTACCCCTGAGGTGCCTGTTGTATTTCTATCTGATGCCCCTGCAGTGTTCTCTCCGTTTGTGGACAGGTATCTAGTGTGGGCCTCGCCCATGCGTTTTGGGCCCAGTGGTCCACGGACATTGAACTGTGCATACCTGCACTACTAATCGTGATGTATATATTAGGAAAGTGTATATCTATCTGTATATAGTAGGTTACTGTATTTTTTGTATTATAATGTTTGAACTGATTTCGTTTTGTCTTTGCATTCTTCCGGGGGGGTTGTGGGTTGTTACTGTGCTGTTTGGAACTGCATTGGTGTGTGTGTTATAGTGTGCGAGGGTCGGGTTGGGGGGTGGGGGTGTTGCGTGTGTGTCCCCCTGACTTTTGCCTCCCACCTCCCCTATGTCGTAGGTGCAGTACTCACCGTTGTCTTCGGCGCCTACGTTGCTGGTGATCGTACAGGAGCAGGAAGACAAGCGCAGGGAGTATTTGTAGTTCGGGCTCCATGGTGGCCTCCTTCCTCGTGGAGTGTGTTAAGGTGAGCGTTTTCCCATTGCAAAAGCTGTTTCTGCCGTGTTTTTATCCAGGGTGAATCCGCCCCGGAAAAGGTGGCGGATTGGCGGGTTGTGATACTGTGGGCGGTACTTTGTCTTCCGCCTGTCTGTTGGCGCTGACCGCCGTGCTGCTTGTCTGTACCGCCGTGGCGGTAGGAGTGTTAAAGTGGCTGTCTATGTTGGCGGTTTCCGCCACGGTCATAATTCCTTCTTTTTGTCTGCCAGCCTGTTTGTGGTATTACTGCAGCTTTAACACCGTCCGCCAGGGTTGTAATGACCACCATAGGCTTCAATGTAAATCGGGGTGCCGCGGTTCCAGTCTGCCAGCAGGTAAGTACCCGTGACTTCGGAGGGCAGACCAGGGGGGTTTTGTAGGGCACCGGGGGGGACACAAGCAGGCACAGAAAGTACACCCTCAGCGGCACAGGGGCAGCCGGGTGCAGTGTGCAAACAGGCAACGGGTTTGCAATAGGTTTCAATGGGAGACCCGGGGGTCTCTTCAGCGATGCAGGCAGGCAAGGGGGGGGGGACTCTTTGTGGTAGCCACCACCTGGGCTAGGAAGAGGGCCTCCTGGGGGTCGCTCCTGCACTGCAGTTCGGTTCCTTCAGGTCCTGGGGGCTGCGGGTGCAGTGTCTTTACCAGGAGTCGGGTTCCTTGAAGCAGGCAGTCGCGGTCAGGGGGAGCATCTGGATTCCCTCTGCAGGCGTCGTTGGGGGGGCTGAGGGGGATCAACTCTGGCTACTCACGGGCTCGCAGTCGCCGGGGAGTACTCCCTGTAGAGTTAATTTTCCGCAGGTCGAGCCGGGGGCGTCAGGTGCAGAGTGGAAAGTCTCACGCTTCCGGCGGGAAACGTGGGGTCTTTAAAAGTTGCTTCTTTGTTGCAAAGTTGCAGTTTCTTTGGAACAGGGCTGCTGTCCTCGGGAGTTCTTGGTCCTTTTAGATGCAGGGTAGTCCTCTGAGGCTTCAGAGGTCGCTGGACCCTGGGGGACGTGTCGCTGGTGCAGTTTTTCTTGAAGTGGGGAGACAGGCCGGTAGGGCTGGGGCCAAAGCAGTTGGTGTCTCCGTCTTCTTTGCAGGGCTTCAGGTCAGCAGTCCTTCTTCGTCTTCAGGTTGCAGGAATCTAGTTTCCTAGGTTCTGGGGAGCCCCTAAATACTGAATTTAGGGGTGTGTTTAGGTCTGGGAGGTTAGTAGCCAATGGCTACTAGCCCTAAGGGTGACTACACCCTCTTTGTGCCTCCTCCCCGAAGGGAGTGGGGCACATCCCTAATCCTATTGGGGGAATCCTCCATCTGCAAGATGGAGGATTTCTAAACGTAAGTCACCTCAGCTCAGGACACCTTATGGGTTGTCCTGACTGGCCAGTGACTCCTTGTTTTTCTCATTATCTTCTCCGGCCTTGCTGCCAAAATTGGGGCAGTGGCCAGAGGGGGCGGGCATCTCCACTAGCTGGGATGCCCTGTGGCGCTGTAACAAAGGGGGTGAGCCTTTGAGGATCACTGCCAGGTGTTACAGTTCCTGCAGGGGGAGGTGTGAAGCACCTCCACCCAGTACAGGCTTTGTTACTGGTCACAGAGTAACAAAGGCACTCTCCCCATGTGGCCAGCAACATGTCTGGTGTGTAGCAGGCTGGCAAAACTAGTCAGCCCACACTGGAAGTCTGGTATGTTTTCAGGGGGCATTTCTAAGATGCCCTCTGGGTGTATTTCACAATAAAATGTACACTGGCATCAGTGTGCATTTATTGTGCTGAGAAGTTTGATACCAAACTTCCCAATTTTCAGTGTAGCCATTATGGTGCTGTGGAGTTAGTGTATGACAGACTCCCAGACCATATACTCTTATGGCTACCCTGCACTTACAATGTCTAAGGTTTGGCTTAGACACTGTAGGGGCATAGTGCTCATGCACCTATGCCCTCACCTGTGGTATAGTGCACCCTGCCTTAGGGCTGTAAGGCCTGCTAGAGGGGTGACTTATCTATGCCATAGGCATTGTGAGGTTGTCATGGCACTCTGAGGGGAGTGCCATGTCGACTTAGTCATTTTTTCCCCACCAGCACACACAAGCTGGCAAGCAGTGTGCATGTGCTGAGTGAGGGGTCCCCAGGGTGGCATAAGACATGCTGCAGCCCTTAGAGATCTTCCCTGGCATTAGGGCCCTTGGTCCAGGGGTACAGGTTACAAGGGACTTACCTGGATGCCAGGGGGTGCCAATTGTGGAGACAAAGGTACAGTTTAGGGAAAGAACACTGGTGCTGGGGCCTGGTTAGCAGGCCTCAGCACACTTTCAAATCATAACTTGGCATCAGCAAAGGCAAAATGTCAGGGGGTAACCATGCCAAGGAGGCATTTCCTTACAACCTCTATGAACTGAAGCGCTTGAATTGCCATGCCAAGAGCGCTTTGCCTCTGTGAACTGAAGCGCTTGAATTGGCATGCCAAGAGCGATTTACCTCTGTGAACTGAAGCGCTTGAATTGCCGTGCCAAGAGCGCTTTGCATCTGTGAACTGAAGCGCTTGAATTGCTGTGCCAGGAGTGCTTTACCTCTGTGAACTGAAGCGCTTGAATTGCCGTGCCAAGAGCGCTTTACATTTGTGAACTGAAGCGCTTGAATCACCATGCCTAGAGCGCTTTACATCTGTAAACGAAAGCGCTTGAATTGCTGTGCCTAGAGCGCTTTACATCTGTGAACGAAAGCGCTGGAATTGCTATGCCTAGAGCGCTTTACATCTGTGAACTGAAATGCCTTTGCTCGTTGTGCTAAGGGGCGCTTTACCTTTGGAAATAACGACTGCCTCCAAAATTGGATTCATCAAGGCCTTACCGCTACGAGTACGACCTACTCGGTTTTATAAGCACCATAGAAACAAGGATACTTCGGTTGGATGCCACTCTACTATTCAGGAACTCTGATCTTCTTCAGAAAAACCCCCACAAGGTCTGGCTGCATCAAAGTCTTCAAAATAGTGAGCAACGTGCTTGGGTGTGGCTGGGCTTTATAGTCCAGCCACACCCCAAGATGGCTGCTGCCTCTAAAAACATGGGAATTATAGTCCCTTCATGGAATAGCAGTGATAAGTGCATCTTGTCCACCAATGTCCTGAACCTGCAGTTCTATGAGCTTTGCCACAGGGCAGACGACGCGGATAGCCATCTTTGGAGCAAGAGGGGATGACAAGTGGTGCGCAGAAGGCGCCGCAGAGCCGTGCAGCGGAGTTTTGGCCAAGACCTGGACCGCGTATGGCCTTATTCCTGACAGTAGGGAGTGATGTGGCGGTGAGGGTAGAGCAGCATCCACCCCAGCCAACGACAGCCAGCATGGCAGGCCTCACCGCATTATTTGGAGGGATGGCGGTTTTTTGTTGAACGCTGGCGTGGTTGGCGGCAGGGCATCCCGCCATGTTCCTAATGAGGGCCAAAGTGTGAAGAGACACAAATATTTTTAGCCATCTGATCACAAGATCACTAATAACTTTTCAAATGGAAGTCATCTAGACCCATGAGGAATGGTTGCTGAAAATGAATTAAATTAATCAATGCAAATTGATTAATTTAATTAATATGTTATCAGAAGTTAAAAAGCCAACAAGTTCTGTTTTATGTGGAATTCTCAAAAATGTATTACATAATTTTGTATTTGTGTTTATGATGAATTACTAAGTTTGTAAAGATAACACTCATTCATAATAAAGATTAAAAACAGAAGATGATGAGAAGGAAAATAAAACCTGGCCAATTGTGAGTTGACCATGATGCAATTTGACAGCAATTATAGAAAAAACAGGAATAAAGTTGTGGCAAGACATACTTTCTTAGGTATCAGGCAACCACCTGAAGGGCTAGTAGGTATTTATATGGCATCACTCATGGCTTTGTCATCTACATGTAATTGTAGGTTGTCCCATTGTGAGGATTTGGGTGCAAAACACAACTTTCAAAAAGACCTGTTAGATGTTCCAATTGACAGCGAGTTTAAAGTTAGAGAAGGCGACTAACATAGCTTGCAGATTCAGGGTGTCTTCTGAATGGATAAAATAATTAACAGTAGAAGAACAAGCTGAGATAATGTGTTGTCACAAAACTCTTGCACTGGCACGTCGCTAGTAATGGTGGAGGAAGAGGATTGGTTCAATCAAACATACACCTGTTAAAATTATTGAATGAAAAGACTTATGGCAACGGACAAATCATGTCCTGTTGTCAGTCGCATATAGCCATAAGGACAATTATGCTACTACGTGTGAAGGAATAACATCTGCAGTGCGAGCAGACAAGAAACGAAATTGCCTGAACATAGAGAAGAGAAGAAGTAAGTGAACTATGATGTGGAGGATTTTAGTTTGGAGATTAGTGAGTTGGGAAATACTAGGAAGGTTAGTTCTTGTAATATAAGGATTGGTGGAAGGGGGCTCTGATGTGAGCTGATTCAGTTGCACATTGTACACTAATGGGGGATGGTTTAAATGTTGGGCCTTTGTCAGAACCTGTTTAGGGGCCACTGGGCAGCTAGTGTTTACTAGGACACAGCTGTGGTTGAGGCTTTTTACCATTGCCTACCGGTGCCTGACCTACTGTGGCAATGCAAACTGAATTCTTAATGTCAAAACCCTTTTCAGAGGGCCAGGGGGCAAGCAAGAGCTATTGGGCTCAATAATGGGGGATGAGACCTTTTACTCTTGATGTCTTTGGTCCCGGTCCTGAGCAACTGGGCTAAGTACCCCTGCAGCACTCTCAGTTGTAGCATGGGTCAAGCAGTCCAAGGCTTCTCGGGCGGTGGTTAGGTAGATGCAGGGGTTGAACACAGGTTCACAGCTCAAAATACATTCAATAGTAGCAATAAATTATTATATATGAACACAAAGCAAAATATGGCGTTTTTCAAATAATACACAAGGGGGTCATTACAACATTGGTGGTAAAAGCCGCTTACCGCCGTGCGGAAGACCGCCAACACACCGCCGTGGCCGCGGAATTCTGCCACAGCTATTATGACCCACATCTCGGAATCCACCAAAATTCAGACACCCACACAACTCCGCCACACCAAAGGTCAGTGATAAACTGGCGAAAACAAAACCTCCACCGTCACGCCAACAGAAACACGCCCATGCTATCACGACCCACGAATCCACGCTGCGGTCTTTCAAACGCGGTATTCCATTGGCGGTACACACAGCTGCGCTCAAAATACACACACATCTCCAAAACACCGCCACATTGGACAATTCCAAATACACACACCTGATACACATACACACACCACTGCCACACAATCAATACTATATAAAACACACACCCACAAACCCCTACGAGCAAAAATGTAGACGAAGGCCAGAGAGACAGCACAGCATAGACAACCACACCATACAGAGGCACACAACACAGTCACCCACACTACTTTCGCGCACAAAACACCACACACCACTACATATCACCACACACACCACCTACACCACCCCATGGCACGGCAAAGACACCCCAGGTTCTCGGAGGAGGAGCTCAGGGTCTTGGTGGAGGAAATCGTACGTGTAGAGCCACAGCTATTTGGATCACAGGTGCAGCACACCTCCATAGCTAGGAAGATGGAGCTATGGCGAAGAATAGTCGACAGGGTCAACGCAGTGGGACAGCACCCAAGAAATCGGGACGACATCAGGAAGAGGTGGAACGACCTACGGGGGAAGGTGTGTTCCGTGGTCTCCAGGCACAACATCGCGGTACAGCGGACTGGCGGCGGACCCCCACCTCCTCCCCCACAACTAACAACATGGGAGGAGCAGGTCTTGACTATTATGCATCCTGAGGGCCTCGGAGGAGTCGGTGGCGGAATGGACTCTGGTAAGTCAAATCTTAACTATCATATCCCCCACCCTACCTGCATGCTATCACAGACCCCCACCCTCACCCCCTCCCCTATCACTCCAACTCCTCACTAATGTACTAATAACACAAACTACACATCCCAACACCAAGCCCTGCATGTAGCAACAAAGAATGGACACCCATCACTAAAGCATGCTCACTACACATACCCATAACACCCCCCTCAACCATCATCACACAAGCTTCCATACAGGAATGCTAGCACTGGGGTACACGGTCACCCACCCATTGCACACCATGACACACACAGATGCAATAACCATGCTTTTATACCCCTGTAGGACCACTACCCAACGTCACCAGACAGGAGAGTCCAGACATCTCCACCCCACCCACAGAAGAGGCCCACAGTGATGACAGCAGCTCTGTCCAACTGGATCCAGATGACCAGCCCGGACCATCGTGGGCCTCGGGCAGTCGGTTCCCCACACCCAGTCACAGGCCACCACAGACCTTCCACCCTCTGGTAACACCAGCACAGCACCCACCCAGCGGGCCCATACCTCCGTACCCAGGACACGTCAATCAGCTGTGTGTCCACCACTACAGGGAACCCAGGATAACCCACCACCCCAACAACAACAGGGACCTGGGGGCAGTGGTGGTGGGCACACGGTCCAGGGGACGGAGGCCCAGGAACACAGGGGAACTGGGAGGGCTGCTGTGCGACAGGGGGCAGACAGGCCTAGGGAACCCACTCTCCACAAGGCCCTCTCCTCCATCATGGGAGCATACCAGCACTCCCAGGAGACGATGGCAACAGTCCTGTCCAAGTTTCAGGAGACCCAGCGCATGCAGGAGGAACAGTATTTGGGGTTCAGGGAGGAACTCAGAACCATCAGCTCCGCCCTGGGCACCATCGTAGGGGTGCTGAAGGAGATACTTAACACCAGGAGGGACACCATGGCACTCCAAGGGGCCCCTGACACTAGCATGGACGAAGAACTGCCCACCACCTCCGCCGGCGCTAGTTGACAGGAGGCACCGCCACAGGACCACCACACCAGCACCCCACCCCCTGCAGACGGAGAACCACCCCGCAAGCGGTCCGTGAGATCCAGGAACAGGACAGAGCATGATTCCAAGACCCCGCCAAGAAATGAGACCACCCTGATTGTCGTCCCACTTTGTAACCCTGTCCATATTGGAACTGCCCCAGCTCCACTTCCTACGCCCATATGGGCAGTGCACCTGTGAGACTAATAGACTGGACTCTGCCATGGACATTCCTCCACCATCACCCATCACCATTTTACAACCCCCCTCCAATATTTAGCACTTCAATAAACACCCTTGAAGCACAAAACAATCTGGAGTCAGTCTGTGATTATGAAAATGTGTATTATCAATGACAGTGAAAAAATCCGTCCTCAAATGTAATGTCAACATACCTATGTCACACATCTCAAGTCCATGAGGAATCTAAGCAGATGACACACATTGGTAACCACACCTGTGAAACCGTAATGTAAATGCACAACTCAGTTACCATATACTGGTTGAAATCGACAGACAGGATAGAGGTAAAAGTGTGAAAGTACTTGTAGTAGGCAGGAATGTGTTCTCACCTGTGTGTCACTGGAAATATTGCTGGATAACTGAGTCCCTGTTGTCAATGTCTTCTTCCTCTGCTTCCTCCTCATCACTGTCCACAGGCTCCACAGCTGCCACAACACCGTCATGTGGACCATCCTCCTGCAGAAAAGGCACCTGTCGTCGCAAAGCCAGATTGTGAAGTATACAGCAGGCCATGATGATCTGGCACACCTTCCTTGGTGAGTAGAATAGGGAACCACCTGTCATATAGAGGCACCTGAACCTGGCCTTCATGAGGCCAAAGGTGCTTTCGATCACCCTCCTAGTCCGCCCATGGGCCTCATTGTAGCGTTCCTCTGCCCTGGTCCTGGGATTCCTCACTGGGGTCAGTAGCCATGACAGGTTGGGGTAACAGAGTCCCCTAATAGCTACACCTGGTGCTTCTGGAGTTGGCTGGGTCCAAACTGGGGTGGCATGGTGAGCAAAAGAACGATGGATTAAACCCAGATCTATGACTGGGGGTGAGTGTTTGACAATGTTCAGCATTCCGTCCATCACTTGTTGTTTTTGCTTTGTCGCCCTAAGTGGGAAGGGTATGCCCAGACGTGGGTCCCGTGCTTCCCATGCCACTGGATTCAAGCTATCCTGGCTGATGAGGGGTGAAACCCCGAAACCGGTCCCAGGATGCTTGTTTCCGGTCCAGTGAGGACCTGGCTTGGCAGTTCGGTCTGGACTGTTCCCATGAGGAACAGGGTCAAGACTGATTTGCATATGGCTGGGTCCAAACAAGGTGGCATGGTGAGCAAAAGAACGATGGATTAAACCCAGATCTATGACTGGGGGTGAGTGTTTGACAATGTTCAGCATTCCGTCCATCACTTGCTGTTTTTGCCTCTGGAGTTGACCCATCACATAAGGGATACTGCTATTCCGCAGAATGTAGGTGTCATGCACAGAGCCAGGGAACATAGCATTTACCTGGGAGATGTACTGGTCTGCCAAACAGACCATCTGTACATTCATCGAATGATAACTCTTCCGGTTCCTGTATACCTGTTCACTCCTGTGGGGGGGGACCAGAGCTACATGAGTCCCATCAATGGCACCTATGATGTTAGGGATATGTCCAAGGGCATAGAAGTCACCTTTAACTGTAGCCAAATCCACCATCTGAGGGAAAACGATGTAGCTCCGCATGTGTTTCAGCAGGGCAGACAACACTCTGGACAACACGTTGGAAAACATAGGCTGGGACGTCCCTGATGCCATGGCCACTGTTGTTTGAAATGACCCACTGGCAAGGAAATAGAGCACTGATAGCACCTGCACTTGAGGGGGGATCCCTGTGGGATGTCGGATTGCTGACATCAGGTCAGGCTCAACTGGGTACACAGTTCCTGGATTGTGGCACGGTCAAACCTGTAGATGATGATTAAATATCACTCCTCCATTGTCAACAGGTCCACCAGCGGTCGGTACACCGGAGGATTCCGCCATCTCCTCACATGTCCCAACGGACGGTGCCTAGGAAGGACAACAGCGACCACAGAGTCAAACAACTCAGAGGTATGTACCCACAGTCTACAAAGAACACGAAACATAATCCAAAATGTTGCCTGTATGTGTGTTCAGTCTAGGCCTAGGTATGTGTGACGCAGTTGATAATGAAGCCATGTGGGCCCCTGAAATGGCGGCTGCCTAACCTCTAAAGTGGGACAATGGGATGTGAGGTAACTACGCTGGCGTTGTACACCGTTGCGGTAGGCGGCCGAAGACCGCGGCGCAATGCTGCATTGGTTAACAGTGGATCCTATGGGTCCCAGGAGCCAATGACGAAGTGCGCCGGCGGTGATGATACGCACCGCCGTGGACATGACCGCCATTTTCTATCTTTTGAATCACTCAACACCTGATCTTCGACAGGAGAGGACCTACACTGCAAGTGCTGCTGTGACCTCGGTCTGGAAGAGACAATGGCTCGTGCGTCTGGGGAAAGGGCCCCTGCCTTCACTGCACAGGAGTTGGAGAAGCCTGTGGAAGGGGTCCTCCCCCAGTACACGCTACTCTACGATCCTCCAGACCAACAGGTAAGTACACAGGGAGCACGTTGTATGGGCTATGCCTGAGTGTAGAGGGCTGGTTGTAAGAAGGAAGGGGCCACAGTTCTGCGTGCATGAAGGACTGTGAATGCATGTGCCACATGGCAAGGCTAGGGATGTGGGTCACTCACTTCGACGGTGTAGTTGCTAATGACTTCTCTTCTTCCCCTGTACATTTCATGTAGGTCAGCTCCCACCAGAAGAAGGATATTTGGCGTGCCATCGACAAGGACGTCCGGACCCTGGGGGTCCACCATAGACGGAGCACCCACTGCTGGAAAAGATGGGAGGATATTCGCCGCCGGAGCAAGAAGACGGCGGAGGCTCAGCTGGGGATGGCCTCCCAACGTGGGAGGGGTGCCTGTCCAACCATGACCCCCCTGATGTTCCGGATCCTGGCGGTGGCCTACCCTGAGTTGGATGGGCGCTTGAGGGCATCACAGCAGACACAAGGGGTGAGTACACTCTCATTCAGCGGACTTTGCGTGCAGTGAAGGTGTCTGGGTGGGGGAGGAGGGCTGTGGGTTCCCCTAGGCCAGGGCGAGTTCCGTAGGCTAGGCCCCTCCGTAATGCAGGCCATGTGGCACTCCACCCCACCTCAGTAGAGTGCCAAGTACAGGTATACATGCCCCTGTGTCATCTATGTGTGCAGATGTCCACCACAGCCATGTAGGCCATATCCTAGGTACTGCATCTGTAGAGCCCAAGAGTGCGGCCTAATGCAAGGGGCTGCTGTGTCTGTATTGTCCGCCAACGGTAGCGGTAAGCCATGCACTCAACCTGTCTTTCTTCTGTCATCCCCCCCCACTTTTTTTGGGTCTCCCTGTTCTTGTGTACATCAGCATCATCAGGCGGAGGTACAGTGGCACCGGAGCACGAGGGAGCTGCATCCCACATGGCCATGGAGGGCCACACCACGGACTCTGAATACACCAGTGGGACGGAGGGCGAGGGGAGCTTCACGGCGGTCATAGGATCTGCAACCAGCGACACGGACTCGTCCTCCGATGGAAGCTCCCTTGTGGTGGTGGCAAAATCTGTGCCCCCCACTTCTACAGGTACAGCCACCACCCCCCCTACCAGCACTGCCCTCCCAGCAGCCCCTCAGCGTTCACCCCGTGCCCGCTCACCCAGGAGGGTGGGCATCACCTTCACCCCAGGCACCTCAGCCCCTGCCCCTGTCACCTCTGCTGCCCTCAGTGAGGAGGCCATTGACCTCCTCAGGTCACTCACTGTTGGGCAGTCTACCATTTTGAATGCCATCCAGGGTGTAGAAAGGGAGTTGCAACACACAAATGCATTCCTGGAGGGCATTCATTCTGGTCAGGCTGCCCTTCATCGAACCCTGCAAACTCTGGCCTCAGCACTGATGGCAGCCATTGTCCCTGTCTCTAGCCTCCCTCCTCCAACTTCCTCTACCCAGACCCAATCCCCTGTACCCCAGCCTATCCCAAGCACACCATCACACCAGCATGCACACATGTCAACACACAAGGGAAGCTCAGGCAAACATAAGCACCACACATCCCACAGGCACTCATGCAAGCATCACACACATACAGACACAGCAACATCCACTGCCTCCACCGTGTCCCCCTCCTCGTCGTCTCCCTCCTCCCTCCCAGTCTCGTCTACACTCTCACCTGCATGCACTACCACTACAGCCACTAGGTCCCGCACCAGCACACCCACCAGCACACCCCGCTCACCTGCACTCACCACCTCCACTACCATTTACACGTCCCCTGTGTCCTCTCCCAGTGTGTCTGTGACGCCCCCTCCCAAGGCACACAAACGCAGGCACACACCCACACAACATACATCCACCTCACAACAGCCTCTAGCGCATGCACCTGCACCCAAAGCCACAAAAGTTACACCTCCTACAACCACCTCCTCTTCCTCCACTCCCAGACCCCCTCCAGCTACCCATCCCAGTGTTCCTAAGAAACTTTTCCTGACCAAGCTTGATCTCATTCCCACCCCCCTCCAATTCATAGGTCCCGTACTAGCACCTCAGCCAAAAAATCTCTGGGACCAGTGGTGTCTGTTGTTAGAGGTATGTGGAGTGCACCGGGCACCAGGGCAGCCAGTGTGACACGGAGCCACAGCACAGCCAGTCCCCCCCCTGTGAAGCACCAGATGTTGGACCGTGCCCGGTGGGAGTGGGGGAAGACTCAGTCAGCAACGCCGCTCACAAGGGTCCTGGGGGGGGGTGTCCACTCAGCTGTGACTCCACCCAAGGTGGGGAAGGGGCAGAAGAAATTGTCAAAATCTGGGAGGAGCAGCACGGCGGAGAAGACCGCCATCATCCCTGCTGCCCAGGAGGCCCCCGCCAGCCCCATCGTCACTGGCCAGGAGGCCACCGACCGGGGTCAGTGCCTAGGAGGGCAGCCCCATCGTCACTGGCTAGGAGACCACCGCCAGAGTCAGTGCCCAGGAGGGCAGCCCCATCGTCACTGGCCAGGAGGCCACCGCCAGCCACAGCCCAGCTGCCCAGGAGGGCCCCGGCAGCCCCAGCCCAGCTGCACAATGAAGGACCGCCAGCCCCAGCCCAGCTGGGCAATGAAGGACCGCAATGGCAAGCACCGCTGAGCAGGGCAAAGACCGCTGAACAGGTCAGAAACTGCAAACTCAAGCATCGCTGAACAGGGCAAAGACCGCCATGGCAAGCACCGCTGAACAGGGCAAAGACCGCTAAACAGGGCAAAGACCGCTGAACAGGTCAGAAACTGCAAATTCAAGCACCGCAGAACAGGGCAAAGACCGCCATGGCAAGAACCGCTGAACAGGGTAAAGACCGCTGAACAGGTCAGAAACTGCAAACTCAAGCACCGCTGAACAGGGCAAAGACCGCCATGGCAAGCACCGCTGAACAGGGCAAAGACCGCTGAACAGGTCAGAAACTGCAAACTCAAGCACCGATGAACAGGGCAAAGACCGCCAGGGCAAGCACCGCTGAACAGGGCAAGCACCGCCAACTCAAGCACTCCTAGCCCATGAGCGGCAGGGGCAGTGACACAACTGGGACCGTCACGGGGAGAGTGATGCACTCTGGGCACCAGTCCCCCTCCAGTACCAGTGGAGACATGCATCCACTCAGTCTGTCCTTAACAGGATGAAGCACTCTGGGCACCAGTCCCCCTCCAGAACCAGTGGAGACTGTTATCCACTTGAGAGACTGTGGCTTTGCACTCCCCAGGATGGAACAGTGGGCAAACCACCCACTGTAGAGACTTGAGAGACTGTGGCTTTGCACTCCCCAGGATGGAACAGTGGGTAAACCACCCACTGTAGAGACTTGAGAGACTGTGGCTTTGCACTCCCTAGGATGGAACAGTAGGCAAACCACCCACTGTAGGGACTTGAGAGACTGTGGCTTTGCACTCCCCAGGATGGAACAGTGGGCAAACCACCCAATGTAGAGACTTGAGAGACTGTTGCTTTGCACTCCCCAGGATACATCAATGGGCATGGAGCCCCGTCGTGCACCTGGCGTGGTGCACTCATCCGGCTGAGGTGCGCCCCCTCTTCCCTTCCCCCTGAGGTGTCTGTTGTATTTCTATCTGATGCCCCGGCAGTGTTCTCTCCGTTTTGATCAGGTATCTGATGTGGGCCTCGCCCATGCATTTTGGGCCCAGTGGTCCATGGACAATGAATGGTGCATTACCTGCACTACTACTCGTGATGTATATTTTGTTGAATGTGTAATTATATCTGTATATATTTGGTTACTGTATTTTGATATATTACAATGGTTGAACTCATTTCCTTTTGTGTTTGCATTCTTCCGGGGGGGTTGTTACTGTAATGTTTGGATATGCATTGGTGTGTGTGTTGTAGTGGGTGAGGGTGGGTGTGGGGGTGGGGGTGTTGCATGTGTGTGTCCCTGACTTTTGCCTCCCCCTCCCCTATGTCGTAGGTGCAGTACTCACTGTTGTCTTCGCCGCCGGCATTGATGATGGTCGTATAGGAGCAGGAAGACTATCGCAGGAAGTATTTGGAGTTCCGGTTCCATGGTGTCAGCTTTCCTCGTGGGGTGTGTAGAGGTGAGCGTTTTCCCTTTGAAATGGCTGTTTCCGCCATGTTTTTATCCGTGGGGAATCCGCCCTGGAAAAGGTGGCGGATTGGTAGGTAGTGATACTGTGGGCGGTACATTGGCTTCTGCCTGTCTGTTGGGGGTGAACGCCAAGCTGTTTGTCTGTACCGCCGTGGCGGTCTGAGTGTTAAAGTGGCTGTCTTTGTTGGTGGTTTCCGCCACGGTCGTAATTGCAACATTTTTACCGCCGGCCTGTTGGCGGTCTTAAACCTTAACACCGTCCACATGGGTTGTAATGACCCCCAAGGTCCCCTAAGTTCAGTATTCTAGTGTTCAGTAGGCAGGTCGCTGAGTTTCATTTTCCTTTCTCTAATGGAAGTAGGTATTCAGGTTTGACCCCACTAGCAGTCTAAGGGCCTCATTACAACTTTGGCAGGCGGCAACCGCCGCCGGCCAAGTTGTAACCGCTGTGCAGCCGCCAATGCAGCCACACTCCCACGGTGCCCATTTTGACATCCCCGCTGGGCCGGCAGGCGAGAACCGAGTTTCCGCCCAGCGGGCATGTGGGCCGCAACATGGGAGCCGGCTCCAAATGTAGCCGGCAGTGTTGCGGCCGTGCGACGGGTGTAGTTGCACCCCTCTCGCTTTTCACTGTCTGCAGAGCAGGGGTTAAAACCGCCAGGAAAAGGCTGGCGGTCGGGGACTCGTAATCCCCTGGGCAGCGCTGCGATTATCACCGCCGGGGCAAATGTGGCGGGAAACATAATGACCTCGGAAGCACCGCCAGCATGTTGGCGGTGCTTCTGTTATTTCAGCCCTGGCGGTCCGGTACCTCCAGGGTTGAAATGACCCCCTAAGTCTCAGTAGTCCCACTCCCACTCTTCCAAAGTCAAAAGTCTTAAAAAGCCTAAAGTGCTATGTGTTGCAGAACAAGCTCCCCTGTTCCCTTCTCTCCGGATCAGTCTTACCTGCTCTTGCAGGGGTTGCACTACCAGAGTCTCCAGAAGCGTTATACCCTTTGAGGTCGAGCAGGGCTGCAGCAGATGCTGATCAGCTTGCTTGGCTTTGCAAGGGCAGTGACTGGTCATTAATGGTGCTTACTTGAATGACACATTCCTATGATACTTCTCACTGATAGGGGGCTGATTGCTTTTGTTCTGATACTTTAGTCGAGACTTGGGCATGCACAGGCTACTACAGTATCCTTTCTTCTCCACATCAGATTAACCAGTCACCTGTCTTTGCTGCCCATGGCAGCCCCCTTCTGTCATATCGGGTCACTAACTTTATTCTTCAAATGTAATATGGCCTGCTCTGCATGGCAGTAAGCCAGTCTTTACAGATGTCCCACCTGGCATACTGAGTTGTCGGCTTTATACAGCACATAAGTGAAGACCCAATCTGCACAACAGCAATTAAATCTTCACAGCGGCCCCCTCTGGCATATGGGGTCACCGACTTTATGCAGCACACAGGTGACGACCCAATTGGCACGGCAGTACTGCAAGCTTCACGGCAACCCCATCTAGTATACAGAGTCGATATCTTTTACCTGCACACGAGCAATGGCCTGATTGATGTAGCCACTTCTAACTTCATGGCAGCCCATTCTCGCATATGGGGTTGCCAACTTGAATATGCACACGGGCAATAGCTGATCGGTGCAGCAGACACTTCCTGTCACCTCACGACAGGGGCCACATGCGAGGGTTCCCGCTCTCCTCTTCCTCACACACACACTGGTCTTGGTAAGTATGCAGGTGCTGGTTTTCCAGAGCAGGTAGTCTTGGGTTTCCCTGGTAAAGTCCCCTCACTCAGCTGGGAGACCACCAGACCTTAGCCCCCATTCTTGGTCACAGGTAGAAGTCTTTCAGAGATTTTACTCTTCGACATACACCATGACTGGACGCCTCACAGTTGACAATTTTGGGGACCTCAAGGCTCCCCTTCTTAAAGTCTATTTCCAGATACCAAATCTGATTTAGGGCCTCTGAAGTTTGTACTGGTGGTCTGCTTCCTTTTGAAGTGCCCACTAATCTGTTGCAGTTTGTCACAGCAGGAGTGACTCCAAATCTGATAGCCCTACAACACTTGCCATAGGAGTAACCAGACGTTCATATCTGAATGTCGGTCACAGTGATATGTGCATCAAAGGGTTATCCAAGGGCCATAGTCCTACTTTTTTATGATTATCCTATCAGCCACATTTCCTCTATAGGATGTACCTAGACGCCTTCCAGTGACCTCTCTCCGAATCAAAGAGCACCCTTTTAAGTGTAAAGAAGAGTCTGGATCTTCTTTCCTCCGGTGTGTGTCCCGCTCAGCTCTCAGGAATGCAGCAATCCACAAATCTGTCCGAGTGAATCCTGTTTCTCATCATGCTAGCACAGCCTGCACTGGGTCTCCTAAAATGGACCACTAAGTATTCCATGTATTGTACCAGTCACAGGAACACATACACCCAGCATATGCATTCAACTACACATGCCCTGCACAGTGCTACATACTAACGTACTGCCTCCCAATAGAAATCACGTCTCACTTGTGTGGGTAGGTCTAGTATCCATTTGAGGAAATGCCCCAATACGCAGCATGGGTACATCACATTTTACACTAAAAAACAAACCCTTTATTGCCATTGTGGGTAGCTGTGGATTTTGGGCCCTATCTCAGCTGCCTAGGGAAAACTAGCAAGCCTGCACATTTTTTAAAACTAGACACCTGGGGGAATACAGGGTGGAGTGACTTGCATGACTCTCACCACGTTTGTGTACCCTCAATCACATGCAAACCTTGACTGTAAAAAATGCATTTACCTCAACTTTCTGTTTGGAATGTTTTAGAATCTGTGGGCAGCCACCAACTTCCCTCCAACCAGCATTTTCTGCGATAAAAATGATACTTCACTTGTGGGGGTAAGCCTAGTGCCTGCAACAGGAAACGGACCAAACCATAACATGGACACATCACATTTTCCCACTCAAAACTGACCCCTTTTTTTGCAAAGGTGGTAGCTGTGGGTTTTGGGCCAAAGCTCAACCAGCACCTAGAGAAGCCTTCAAACCTGCACATTTTGGTTAAACAGACTTGTGCGGTTCAAGATAATTGTACCTAGAAGCCTTTGCAAACATCAGACTATGGTAAGAAAAAACACACATTTTCCTAACAATTCTGTGACTGAAATTTCCGCAATCCGCAGGAAGCACGAAATTTCTACCACCTAGTGTTACTCCACTTGTGCCAATAAAAATACTGCCCCACCTGTGTGGCTTGGCCTAGTACCTGCAACAGAAACGAAACAAGCCAAGGTCAAAGGGAATCCCTGGGCTAGGACTCCCATTGACCTTACATAGTAAGAACAAGATGCAGCAGGCCTAAAGAGCACGCATCAACCCCTAAAGAAACCCAGTAAGGTACAATAGTTATTCGAAAAGTTATGGTGTGCAACTCCACCCAGGCACCTGCTGCAAAAAAGGAGCCCAAGGGACACAAGAGGCCCGACAAAACAAAAACATTCAGGGGGTGCACCACTCAAGAAGATCCAGCAACAATAGTACACAGGAAAAGTCCAATACAGTTGAAATAAAAACGATGAAAGACTTCTCTCAGTTGCCTTCTGAAGGTAGAATATGAAGCAAGTGGTCAAAAAAAGTGTCCAAGGCCGGTAGGTATAAGGAGTGACAGGGCCCGGCCATGTGCCGCCCGTTCCGATATAAGTATTTCACTTATATCGGAACGGGCGGCACACGGCCGGGCCCTGTCACTCCTTATACCTACCAGCCTTGGACACTTTTTTTGACCACTTGCTTCTTATTCTCTTGATATACTGCACAGGTCCATTATATATATTTGTGTCTTGACACTTTGCAGAATTTCTTTTACAATATCTGGAATACCACTTTGCCCTGAGGAAGCCCACCTTCATGGGGTGAAACGCATTGGCTGTCTTTTCTGTATGAACTGTATGTCATAACAAGACCTTCATGCCAATTAAAGAAACCTTCAGAAGGCAACTGAGAGAAGTCTTGCATCTTTTCATTTTAACTGTATTGGACTTTTCCTGTGTACTATTGTTGCTGGATCTTCTTGAGTGGTGCACTCCCATTGACCTTGTTGTGATCCGTTCCTGTGATGAGCACTGGGCCTAGCCACACAAGTTGGACAGCGTTTTTATTGGCAGAAGTGGTTTAATGCTGGGTGGTAGGAAATTTGTGGATTCCTGCAGATTCCAGAAGTTTCCATCAAAGACATTAAAATATTGGGGGGTCCATGGGATGCACACCACCCTGGGCTCACACAGGTGTCTAATTTTCAGAAATGTCTGAGTTTGGTAAGTTTTCCCAGGTGGCAGCCTACCCAAAACATGCAGCCATTCACCACTTCAAGTGCGACGATATTGGGAGTTAGCCACACTCTCCTGGCCCATATATAAAAATAACATCCAAAAGAATCAGATGAGCTTTTGCTTGCCATTGTGATGGGATTCTTTAGTCTGCAGAGGAGCAGAAAGGCTGTTGATGCTTTAGGGGTGCGAGTGTGGCCTGATGTTATGATTGGCCAGACCCATCCCAATAATTTATTTAAAAAATGCATTCCTGCCATACAGTGCCATACAGTGTTGGAGGGGTGGAGGGAGGGAGGGAGGGAGGGAGGGGGAGATTGGTTTGTCCCCTTTGGAGTGGGAGTGTGGCCAATGCCAGAATGCAACATCCGTACCACTTTGTTTTGCCCCAAAGGTAAAATCCCTGGTGTCAGAAGCACTTTCTACCTGTTGGGGGACAGACTCTGGGGCAACCACCCCATTGGAAGAAACCTCCTATCTGCCCCCAGGGGAACTGAAAGACAGGCTGACCCTCCTTTTATTTGGGCTCCGTTTTGAATCCCAGGTGTTTAGTGGGCTTTTTACCCCCCACGGGGAATATTGGGAATACAACCCCTTTCCACCCCACCCCACCCCCGGGGGAGCAGAAAGTCTATTAGGCCGCAGGGTGGGAGACTGCATGGGCCCATTCCCTGGGAGGCCGTGCCAATCCCAAACAAATACTGCATAAATGCAGTCCGTGGTGTCTAGTGGGCTTTCTGGCCCTACAGAGGGGGCAAATTAGGGATAATTGCGCCTATCCATCTCACGGGGGCAGAAAGACTATTGAGCCCCTTTTGTGGGGTGGGGGCATAGCCAGGCCCAGGGTGGACAGCCCCCACCCCAATATTTAAAAAGGAACTCTCCCTGGTTTCTAGTAGGCTTTCTGCCCATCGGGAAGGGGGGCTGCAGACTGTCACCATATATTATTTGGGGATGGGTGCATGGCATGCCCATAACAGGCAGCCCTCAGTCTTATTTTAGTTTTTCATAATACTCCCTAGTGTCTAGTGGGCGTTCTGTCCCACTGCAGGGATTGATTGGGATAATCACCTCCATCCACCCCCTTCCCCCTCTCTTGCAGCAAAAATAGAATGAGCCCATTGGCTTGTTTTACTTTCACTTTAGTTGTAATACCGTCAGTGCACCCTGCATGCTGATTGTCATTACACTTAAGCAAAACCATAAGACTCAGGCTTCTCTGGAAACTCTTCCCGAGCCCCTTATATGCCTCCCCAGTGCCCCCCAATTGCCGATAGAATCACTGGAGACATGGTACAGGTGTCGGCCAATGGCTGACACCCGCACTTAAGAGGTTATAAAAAGCAAAAATAAAAATAATGCACACATTATATTTTCAGGAGAGCAATTTTATGATGTATTATGGTCTGAGTTTTGTGAAAGATCCTATTCAACCTAATTCTAGTTGGTTATTAGGCCAATTCTTTATCACAATAGCTTCATGACTTGCTTAAAAAGTGCTACACCTCTCGGTATCACACTACAGTTCATAATGTATTATGAGTTTGAGAGATGCCCATATATTACAAACAACTCTCAATATCATTCATGCCCACTTACTCAATTCTTCAAGAAGGTATGCCCTGTATTTCCACCTACATCCTCCCCATCGCCAGCCAAACTTGTGTGTTTGATACTGACTATGGCTGTGTTTAAGAGCCTGCGAGGCACCAATGCTGAGCGTGGCTTGCATGCCGCAAAGCATTCTCAGCATTTTTCAGTAACTATTCTATCCAAATGGATGGTTCAAGTAGTTTTCAGCATGAAAAGCATTTTTTATTTAACTTTTTTTCATTACCCGGAAGGAAGTGCCACAGAGGGTCCGACTTTCTTTTGCTCTCCAGAAGGCCCCTCCCAGTGCCTTGTCCATCCCTTGGTCAGTTTTAATTTGGATTTTAAGGGTAAAGTATTACTTCTTTACCTGCAATCCCTGCTGATTTTCAAGGACTTGTTTTGAGAAATCAGGTAAGTTTAAAAGTTTTGAATGTGTTTGTTGTTTGATGGAGAGCATGCACCAGTTTATTTTTTACCTTTTATGTTCTTTCTTCCATTTTTAAATTTGATTGTGGGTCACTGGAAATTACAGCAGGAGCCTATTTTGCAATAACTTTTTTTGTTTTTTCCAAGGTTTGCCAGATTTGGGAGGGCGGAGGACCTGCTTTTAACATTTTTAAGTTACTTTTCTCCATTTTTTTTTGCGTTATATATATATATATACACTCAATGAAAAAAACAAAAGGTTACAGGGACGTTATAGTTAAGCTCACATTTTAAACATACAAAACAACAGAAATTCACCTGTTATAGTTAGAGTTATCTAAAGTAACTATAACATGTGCCATAAGGTAACTATAACTTGTGCACCCCCAAAAAATGTACTGCAAATATTAGATTGATATTATCAGTGATGTCATCAAAATGTCATGAGTGCTGTCATTTGTGGGGTAATTAGCAGTGCAAGGTGAGGTGCAGGGGTTGCCCTCAAGGCCTGGTCTGCAACCAGACCCTGTGGCCAACCCTCCCTAACCACCCAACCCCACTCCCTTTGGCCATGGGTGGCGGGAGTTGGCCAGAGCCTGTCTCTCTGGGTGTGAGAATAGGTTTCAGAGGGTGTATCTGGGGATGAGAGTGGCTGTGAGATTCTCTGGGTGTGATGGTATGTGTATCAGTGTCTTAGTGGGTGTGTCAGTGTCTGCACAGGTTTATGAGTGAGTGCATGAGGGTTTCAGTGGGTCTGTGAGTGGCTGTGTGAGTCTGAGTGGTTCTGTGAGTGGGTGCGTGGGTCTGAGTGGGTCTGTGATTGGCTGCGTGAGGGTCTGAATGGGGCTGTGAGTGGGTGCACAAGGTTCTGGTGGGTCTGTGAGTGGGTGCGTAAGGGTTTGAGTGGGTGTGTGAGTGGAAGAAAGACTGAAAGAGAGAGAGAAAGAGAGAGGGAGACAGTTTTTTAGGCTTTGATGGATGATATATTTAGAATGAGAAATCCCTGTACAAGTTAAAAAGAAAAATGTAGTTGTCAATTAAAAAGAGTGAGATCACCTTTCAGTATGAACCTTAAACTTTTGAAGTTTAAAAGAAATTAATCACTTTAGTTGTAATACCGTCAGTGCACCCTGCATGCTGATTGTCATTACACTTAAGCAAAACCATAAGACTCAGGCTTCTCTGGAAACTCTTCCCGAGCCCCTTATATGCCTCCCCAGTGCCCCCCAATTGCCGATAGAATCACTGGAGACATGGTACAGGTGTCGGCCAATGGCTGACACCCGCACTTAAGAGGTTATAAAAAGCAAAAATAAAAATAATGCACACATTATATTTTCAGGAGAGCAATTTTATGATGTATTATGGTCTGAGTTTTGTGAAAGATCCTATTCAACCTAATTCTAGTTGGTTATTAGGCCAATTCTTTATCACAATAGCTTCATGACTTGCTTAAAAAGTGCTACACCTCTCGGTATCACACTACAGTTCATAATGTATTATGAGTTTGAGAGATGCCCATATATTACAAACAACTCTCAATATCATTCATGCCCACTTACTCAATTCTTCAAGAAGGTATGCCCTGTATTTCCACCTACATCCTCCCCATCGCCAGCCAAACTTGTGTGTTTGATACTGACTATGGCTGTGTTTAAGAGCCTGCGAGGCACCAATGCTGAGCGTGGCTTGCATGCCGCAAAGCATTCTCACGTGATGCTCCAATGTGGGGCACATCAAGTTTGTAGTTCATTCAATAAACTGAGATGTTGAGCTTGCTTTTTCTGCATGATGATAACTGCAGCAGCAGCATTTGGGAAATGTAATTCCCTCACACATGCTCAACTTGTAGCCCGGTATTTCGGCTGGGTATTTTGCCAATTATTTGGTGGAAATAGGGACACAAAGAGGGTCATTACGACCCTGGCGGTCGGTGGTAAAGCAGCGGCAAGACCGCAAACAGGCCGGCGAAAAAAAAAATTGAATTATGACAGCGGCGGTTACCGCCGCGGTCATCCGCCATTTCACCATTCCAACTGCCATGGCGGTGAAGACCGCTGGGCTGGAGATTGCGGTCTCCAGCCCAGCGGTCGTCACTAGACCGCCTACGGTATTAGGACCCTGCATACCGCCATGGATCTTGGGTGGTTGGGAACCGCCATGACATCCATGGCGGTAGGCACTATCAGTGCCAGGGAATCCCTTCCCTGGCACTGATAGGGGTCTCCCCCAACCCCCCGCTATCCCCCACAGATCCTCCCCCCACACCCCCCGTCACCCTCCAAAGGTGGCACAACCCCCATCCCCACCCCGACCCCGAACATGCACATATACACACCCCTAAACGCACACACCCCCAACATGCACATATGCACACCCCTATACCCACACATACACTCCGACAACACATACGCGCACACATACAAACAGACATGCACACCGTCCGACCCGCACACATTTCCCATACACACAACACCCCCGCACGCATACACTCACCCCCTCTACACTCTCACACGCACACCCCCATGCACGCACACAACACACAACACCCCTCCACCCCCTTCCCTAACAGACGATCAACTTACCTTGTCCGTTGATCCTCCGGGAGGGGACAGGATCCATGGGGGCAGGTCCACCACCAGCACACCGTCACCAGAACACCGCCACACCGAATCATGGGACGTGATTCAGTGGGCGGTGTTCTGTTGACGTGGCGGTAGAGGTTGAGCAACCTCCACTTTCCCGCCGTCCGCCAGTATGGCTGCTGGCAGCTTTCCGTACGAAAAAGGATGGTGGGCTGCCAGCGGTCATAATACGCAGTGCGGAAGATCGCCACCACTGGCGGTCTTCAGCACGGCGGTACCTCGGCGGTCTTGAGAAAAGACCGCCGAGGTCGTAATGACCCCCAAAGTCCCCTTTTTTAAAATAAATAAAACAAATATTGTTGGATGTTTCCTGAGGTAGTATGATTTATGATTTCTAATCCATGCATACTCTGCTCAGTATGATTTACTCACAATAAAGTGGGGAATTCAAATAAACTTATCAGGTTAAAGCACACAGTGAAGTAGATTAGTCTGGCTTATTTTGGCTGGCTACATACTGCTCACTGTGATGTACAATCTGTGACCTAGTATGTGCACCTATTCAGGTGTACCCATGGGATTTCATCTTTGAATTACTCTTCAACTTGTATTCACAGGGTTGCTCATGCCTTTACAATGCCATTGTGGTATCAGAATTGAGTGGTTTAAGTTTTTCCAGTGATAAACCACTCAATGTCATCCTAAGTGTGACCCTTCTGAAGATAGTCTCTAGTTAGCTTGGTGTGGTTCTTTTGGCATCTAATGGTGCTTCTGTGCTCTCCAAACCTGGGGCATACTTTACATGTAGTTATACCAGTATACAATAATGAGCAAGGTCATTTCAGTACATATATTAGATTTTCCAGTTTACACTTGGTCAGGCTATTCAGTTTCCACTGTGTCCTCAACCCCAATGACATACTCTGCACCCTTCGCAAGGGTAAAATTCTTTTGCTGGAGGTTAAATCTGCAGGATAGACACTTTTTTTAGTTTCAATCTCTTTAGGGCATGTGAGTACCAACGCCACACAGACTGCGTCCCCTCTTAAAGGAGAACATAGGTCTCTCAATCTGTAAACCTCTGGTGATCCATATGATCCGGTGCTTATTCACTATCATCTTCATTCTTTGTGAGAAGGGACAGAGGGGGTCATTCTGACCCCGGCGGTCATGGACCGCCGGGGCCAGGGTTGGCAGGAGCACCGCCAACAGGCTGGCGGTGCCCCGCAGGGCATTCTGACCGCGGCGGTTCGGCCGCGGTCAGATGCGGAAAACCGGCGGTCTCCCGCCGGTTTTCCGCTGCCCAAATGAATCCTCCATGGCGGCGCAGCTCGCTGCGCCGCCATGGAGGATTCTGACACCCCATACCGCCATCCTGTTCCTGGCGGTTCGCCCGCCAGGAACAGGATGGCGGTATGGGGTGTCGTGGGGCCCCTGGGGGCCCCTGCAGTGCCCATGCCAATGGCATGGGCACTGCAGGGGCCCCCGTAAGAGGGCCCCACTTTGTATTTCAGTGTCTGCACCCGTCGCACCTTCCCACTCCGCCGGCTCAATTCTGAGCCGGCATCCTCGTCGGAAGGGTGTTTTGCACTGGGCTGGCGGGCGGCCTTTTGGCGGTCACCCGCCAGCCCAGTGCAAAACCCAAAATACCCTCAGCGGTCTTTCGACCGCAGAGCGGTATTTTTGAGGGGGGAATTCTGGTGGGCGGCCTCCGACGCCCGCCAGGGTGAGAATCACCCCCAGAATGTGTTGACACAAATTGGTCTTGTGATATCTAGCTTCTGTTTAGTAGAAATTGGTCCCTATTTATGTTAGTGGTCCTTTTCTTCACCTGACTGATTATCTTAGGGTAATGATTTTCTCTCAATTTCTCAGTTAATGTCTTTGCAAGTTTCTTAAATGTACTCATGTCTGTACAATTGTGCCTTAATCGAAAGAATTGACCCACTGGTAGAATTTTCTTCAGGGAGTGACAATGGAAACTCTCAATCCGAAGTAGGCTGTTTCTATCAGTAGATTTATAATACACCTCCGTTTTGAGAGTTCCCTCCTCCTGGAAAATTCACAGATCTAAAAATGCTATTTCAACCCTTCTCACTGGCAAGGTAAATTTCAGATACGGATACAAAGAGCTCAGCCAGAGGGCAACTTTTTCAGCCTATTTCGCTCTACCTGTCCAAATTAGAAGGACACTATCTATATATCTCTTCCCTAAGCTAACCTGTTTGTAGGAGTTATCATATTATTATCACCATATTTTTATTTAGAAGACAAGTACATAAGGACACACTAAGCTTGGAGCACAGGAGCTCCCAAGGGATGTTCCATGAGTCTGCAGGAAGAATTTTAGGGGTGGGTCAGAAAATGTTATCCACTCGTGGAACTGGCAGAAATTTTGTTACTCCATGTTACTCTTTAAAACGGAGTTCTGGCCAAATTCAACTAATTGCTGTGTGGTGGAATTTTGCTCCCGTTCAAGCAACGTGGTGACAACGGAAACAATGTGAGGCTCCAGCAAATGAGCTGGCTAGCAAGATTTGGTGTCCCCTAGCGCGATTTCTGGTCGATAGGAAGCCTTCCAGTGCCAATATCTAACATGGAAGGTCGGGCTGTCACATTTAGCAGGCTGCTTCTTGAGTAGATTTTCTGCTTGAAGCAGCATAATCGACTCGAAATTGGATTTTTCAGTAACTATTCTATCCAAATGGATGGTTCAAGTAGTTTTCAGCATGAAAAGCATTTTTTATTTAACTTTTTTTCATTACCCGGAAGGAAGTGCCACAGAGGGTCCGACTTTCTTTTGCTCTCCAGAAGGCCCCTCCCAGTGCCTTGTCCATCCCTTGGTCAGTTTTAATTTGGATTTTAAGGGTAAAGTATTACTTCTTTACCTGCAATCCCTGCTGATTTTCAAGGACTTGTTTTGAGAAATCAGGTAAGTTTAAAAGTTTTGAATGTGTTTGTTGTTTGATGGAGAGCATGCACCAGTTTATTTTTTACCTTTTATGTTCTTTCTTCCATTTTTAAATTTGATTGTGGGTCACTGGAAATTACAGCAGGAGCCTATTTTGCAATAACTTTTTTTGTTTTTTCCAAGGTTTGCCAGATTTGGGAGGGCGGAGGACCTGCTTTTAACATTTTTAAGTTACTTTTCTCCATTTTTTTTTGCGTTATATATATATATATACACTCAATGAAAAAAACAAAAGGTTACAGGGACGTTATAGTTAAGCTCACATTTTAAACATACAAAACAACAGAAATTCACCTGTTATAGTTAGAGTTATCTAAAGTAACTATAACATGTGCCATAAGGTAACTATAACTTGTGCACCCCCAAAAAATGTACTGCAAATATTAGATTGATATTATCAGTGATGTCATCAAAATGTCATGAGTGCTGTCATTTGTGGGGTAATTAGCAGTGCAAGGTGAGGTGCAGGGGTTGCCCTCAAGGCCTGGTCTGCAACCAGACCCTGTGGCCAACCCTCCCTAACCACCCAACCCCACTCCCTTTGGCCATGGGTGGCGGGAGTTGGCCAGAGCCTGTCTCTCTGGGTGTGAGAATAGGTTTCAGAGGGTGTATCTGGGGATGAGAGTGGCTGTGAGATTCTCTGGGTGTGATGGTATGTGTATCAGTGTCTTAGTGGGTGTGTCAGTGTCTGCACAGGTTTATGAGTGAGTGCATGAGGGTTTCAGTGGGTCTGTGAGTGGCTGTGTGAGTCTGAGTGGTTCTGTGAGTGGGTGCGTGGGTCTGAGTGGGTCTGTGATTGGCTGCGTGAGGGTCTGAATGGGGCTGTGAGTGGGTGCACAAGGTTCTGGTGGGTCTGTGAGTGGGTGCGTAAGGGTTTGAGTGGGTGTGTGAGTGGAAGAAAGACTGAAAGAGAGAGAGAAAGAGAGAGGGAGACAGTTTTTTAGGCTTTGATGGATGATATATTTAGAATGAGAAATCCCTGTACAAGTTAAAAAGAAAAATGTAGTTGTCAATTAAAAAGAGTGAGATCACCTTTCAGTATGAACCTTAAACTTTTGAAGTTTAAAAGAAATTAAAGAAAGAAAACAATCATGGGCACACCTGGAGTAGAACCCTCAACTTTCAGTGTGAGGGTCTGTGACTGTAACCTTTAGGCCAAAGGTAGTGCATAATGTGACGCTTCCAGACATACCTATGCCAGTCAAACAATGCATATGATTGGAAAGAAATGTGAATGTTCCATCACTAGGAAGGTTTAACAGTCAAAACACCAACAAATAAACAAACACACTGCCAAGTGATACTAGGATTTGAACTTCAGCCTACTGAGGGATAGCACAAGTCCTTGACCATTAGCACAGAAGTGACTTTGTTCCACTCTACATCCAAACATAACTATAACATTCTTCCCAAACATCTTGCTAGTCTTACTCTTTAAAGTAAATGCATGGAGAGACCAATGCAATGACAATCTCTCTCTCTCTTCCATCCCAATAAGGGATGGAAAAGAGAGAGAGAGAGAGAGAGAGAGAGAGAGAGAGAGAGAGTGTGTGTGATAGTACCGCAGGGGGGAGCTCCCCGCCTCCTGATGGAGCCGGCATTGCTCCCCCAAGCAGGAAGCTGCTTTCAATAGCAGCTCCCTGCTTGCGGGAGCGATGTTTTCATCTGTCTTTCTCTGCATGCATATTTGTGTGCAGGGAAGACAGATGACAACTCTTTTGACAGCTCTCACTTGCAGAAAGCAGACTTTGCTTGCTTTTGCTTGGTTGGAGCCGTCAGCTCCTACCAAGAAAAAGCAAAGCTATGTCCCGGATGGCACCCCAGGACATAGCAGGAGCCAGCCCTGGGGGGTGGTGGTCCCAAGGACCAACATTAGCCATTCAAGGGGGCCGGCGCCAACATGTATTTCCCCGTGGAGGTGGTGGTCCTCGGGGCTGTGAGGGTCCGAAACGGACAGCCTTTCTTTTTTTTTACCATGTTTTCACCAGGGCTGCATGGCGATCACGTACCCCCCCACAATAAATTTAACTACCGCCCCAGGGAGGTGATCCTCCCTCGGTTTGCGGGGGGAGGTCACTCACCCAGCACATTCAAATAAAAAGAAGCCCCGGGAAGGTGGTGGTTCCTGGGGCTGGGTGGGGCGTTGCCCCGGCATTAAATGGAAAAAAAGTCTCAGGGAAATGGTGGTCCCCGGTGCACTGAAAAGCCCAGGAGGGAAACCCTGTGTGCCCCCTCCTTATGTTTTTTACTTTGCTCTCGGGACCAGGCCCACCCGCGCTTGTTTTTTATTTTATTTGCCGCAAATTTCCAGGAAACATTTTTTTTTTAAAGCATTTTTTTTTTGCCCTCACTGGGTACCTTTGAGACCCCAGCACAAGAGCTAAGGGGTTAGGGTGTCTCTACCCTGGACTCTTTTTTTCACATTTTTTTGAGGGACTCAGCTGAAGCTGCATATAAAGATGGCTGCCAACACTTCCTTGGTTGAAGTGTTGGCAGCCAATAAGAGCTGTGTATTTCCCTGCACGAGCTTGTCATTATTTGCAAAGTTGAGCTTTAGCCTTGCTCAAAAGTCCTATGGGAATTAACATAGGAAACTTTACTTTTTTTACCCCCCTTTTTCTCGCCCCTGCTTGACGGATCACCCCAAAACTTATGTGCACAACAAGAAACACCAGAGCACTTTTTTTTGGAAAATGTTGTGAAGATTCGTCAAACGGTGCCAAAGACATAGGCAAGTCAAGAAACGCTTTTTCTATGGAAACATGGTCCTAACTATAACTACCTAGTGATGACTGCCACATATATGTTAAACAACAGTTGTTTATGTGGTGTATTTTTTTAAATACATCTATTGATTTAGACATCTGTTGCGGTGTTGTCACTCAGCCTCATGATGGTGGACCTTCTTGGATCAATTCTGAGCTCCATGAAGCTGCTGCCCACCATGGGTGACCAGGAAAGTCGGCGGATGGCCAGAGAACATGCTGTTAAATTGAAAAAAAATGGAGGAGCATGAACAACGCCAAAATGTGGAAATCCTGGAACTGGATAGAGAAAGAAGTGACAGAGTTTATGCAGGACACCAGTCAAATGAAAATGATGTTGTGGAGGTTGCAGGCTTGGCCTTTTTTCCTTTGGTGATGACAAAAAGAGGCGCTATGTAATGATCTCACAAAGGCATTTGCACCATCAATTAATCAGCATGAAGCCTATCGCTAAGGAGAGGACTGGGATCCACAAAACAAGCTGAAGAAAAGAGGAAGAGCACAAAAGGAAGCCGATTAGGATGTGACGAGGGGTCCTGCCATGGTCAATCACAACAGGAACTATTAAGACAAGAACAGCCACCTCATCGGCAAGAGGCCACCAAGGACGTAGCCCTCACCCTCCAGACCAACAAGGCCTATGGCTGAGTTCCTGCGGCTAATAGATGTAGATTGATCAAAATAGCCATGAATGGCATCTGAGTTAGGAAGCACTTAAAGCAGTCTGAAGATGACACCCTTGGTCCCAGCAGCTCCTAACTCTAGCAAGGAGATATCCAAGCTGCCCGAAGGCCACCTGGCTCTCAGGGAGCTTTTTTCATCAGAGAGCCCTTCTGGGTGGCAATGGCAGTTTTATTTACATCTCAGCCCCGCAACTCCTCGGAACGGCCACTGCATGATGACACCTCGATCCAGGACCTCGCATCAGAGCCCTGCAGCTCCCTGGAATCGCTACCGAGCAACTCACCCTCAGCATAGGACCTCACAATGCTCTGCATCCCAGATTTAAGGTACTCCTTTCAGCAGCCCTAACTTGGTCGCTGTATCCAGCCTGCACTCCATAATGGTCAGTCTGAACTTGTGGCTTTCTATCCAACCGGGATACAAGTTACTTACCTTCGGTAACGATATATCTAGTAGAAACATATTCTAGTTGCAGGTTTCTTACCTTAGTTGCAGATTCCTCACCTTAGAATTTTCCCCCAAGGGTCAGACTGGATCCGGAGATTTTTTCTTCGAGCAATACCCCTGCACATCGTTAGGTGGCGTCGGTCCACTCCGCGGGCGTAGTTGGCATCATAGCTGGCATGATGATGACGGGAGTAGTGCATAGACGCCGCCTCAGTGCAGTGATGTCAGTTTCTTTTCACGACTTTCCACGCCAAAGCGCAGAGCCACGAAGAACACTGAAATTGGTGCACCAGAGCTAAGGCCCTTAATGGGGAAGCCCTATCCCTAGAAATCAGTTCGCAAGCGGGGGGTTGGGTGGGTTGGTAAGGAACCTGCAACTAGAGTATGTCTCTACCAGATATATTGTTACCGAAGGTAAGTAACTTGTACATCTGACAGAGACTTCTAGTTGCAGATTCCTTACCTTAGAATTGATACCCAAGCAATGCCATCCTCGGAGGTGGGCTGCGAACCAACATCATATTGAAAAGTCCTGCAGGACCGAACGACTAAAGTAGCCGTCCCTAAGGACCTGGCTGTCCAGGCAGTAATGTTTAGCAAACGTGTGCAAGGATGCCAACGTAGCTTCCTGGCAGATATCCAGGACAGGAACTCCTCATGCTAATGCAGTGGAAGCAGCAGTTGCCCTGGTGGAATGAGCGCACAAGCCCTCAGGGGGTTGCTTCTTTGCCAAAGCATAGCACAATTTGATGCAAAGAAGTACTCATCATGAGATGCTGTGTTTTTGCACCACTTTCCCTTCCTTTGCACCCACCTAGCCAACAAAGAGTTGATCGACCACCCGGAAATCTTTAGTACGACTGAGATAGAACGCCAATGCTCTGGATCCAGGCGGTGGAGTCTCTCCTCCTCATAAGAAGGATGTGGAGGTGCGTAAAAAGTAGGCAAAGTGATGGACTGGCCTACATGAAAAGGTGTAACGACTTTGGGAAGGAAATAAGCCTTAGTGCGTAAGACCACTTTGTCAGGGTGCACAGACAAAAATGGGGGCTTAGAAGATAGAGCCTGAAGCTCACTCACTCTGCGAGCAGAAGTGATGGCAACAAGAAAAACAGTTTTGAAAATAAGGAGCTAATTGTGCATCAGCTCAAAAGGAGCACACGTTAAGTAAGTAAGGGCAAGGTTAAAGTCCCACTGAGGCATGATAAACAGAGTGGGAGGAGACAAATGGGTGAGGCCCTTAAGGAATCTACTAACAATAGGAGACTTAAAGAGTGAAGGCTGATCAGGCAACCGAAAAAAAGCTGAAATAGCCAATAAATAGCCAGTAAGGGTGCCCAAAGCAGAGCCATGCTGGGCCAAAGAAAGAAGGAACAAAAGAACCTTGAAAAGAGGAGCAGATAGGGGATCAACAGATTTGTTGGTGCATTATGCCACAAATTTATGCCAACAACAGGCGTATACTGTTTTGGTGGAGGGACGCCTGGCAGCCAAGATTACATCACAGACTTCGGGTGAAAGGTCAAAAGCCGTCAACTGTCACCACTCAATCTCCACGCATTAAGGCAGAGATTGGACATGTTCGAGTGGAGAACCGTCCCCTGTTGCTGCAACAGAAGATCCTCCCGAAAGCGCAGTCCGAGTGGAGGATCGGTGGCCATGCTCAGTAGCTTTGGATACGATACTCTCCGTGGCCAGTCCGGGGCCATCAAAATTACTTGGGCCCTGTCGTCCTTGATTTTCTTGAGAACTCTGGACAGAAGTGGTATAGGTGGAAAGTCGAAAAGGATACTGGAGTTCCACTCAAGATGAAAAGCGTCTCCGAGGGAGTGCCGCCTTGGAAACTCAAATGCACAAAACAGCTGACATTGCGTGTTTTCTGCAGAGGTGAACAGATCTAACCAAGGCTCTGCCCACTGCTGAAAGGGACCTTGTGCCACCTCCGGATGGAGACACCATTTGTGATCGGCTATGCCACAACGGCATCTGCTCTAGCGTTCAGAGGGCTTGCCAGATGTTGAACCACGAGGGTGATGTCCTGATGTGCCAGCCATGTCCAGAGGCACAGCGCCTCCTGACAAAGGGTCCAGGACCCTACTCTGTCTTGTTTGTTGGAGTACCACATGGCGGTAGTGTTGTCAGTGAACACTTGCACTACTTTCATTTTGAGAGAGGGATAAAAATGCTTTCAACACAAGCCTGATCGCCAGGAGCTCCAGAAGACTGATATGGACTCCGCCGGAGACCAGAGGACTCTGATCTCCGCCTCGCCCATGTGGCCGTCCCATCCCAGAAGTGACGCATCCGTCACTATGGATAGATATTGTTGGGGAAGGGAAAGGGATCTGCCGTTGGTCCAATGCCAATTCGAAAGCCACCACTGTAGGTCTTTCGCAGTACCCTCCGAGATCTGGACCATGTCAGAGAGATTTCCCAGATGCTGTGTCCACTGGAACTTCAAGTCCCACTGCAGAGCCCGCATATGACATCTGGCATGTGTCATAGCAGGATGCAGGAAGCCATGAGGCCCAGCAGCTTCAGAGTCAGTCTCACCAAAATTCAAGATAGAGGCTGAAAGATAGAAATCATAGCCTGAATATCCTGGACTTCCTTTTCGGGAGTATAGGCCGGAAACTGCACTGTGTCCAGAACAGCTTCGATGAAAGGGAGCGTCTGAGAGGGAGTCAGGTGTGACTTCACCACGTTTATAGTGAACCCCAGCGTGTGCAGGAGGTTCGCCGTAGGCTGAATGCGGGAGACGACTTTCTGGGGCGAGTCCGCCTTCAACAGCCAGTCATCGAGGTAGGTGAAGACTGAAACCCCCAACCTGCGCAGATGAGCTGCAACCACCGCCATCACTTTTGGGAACACCTGAGGTGCGCTGGTAAGGCTGAAGGGGAGCACGGTAAATTGATAGTGCTTGTGACCTACCACAAATCATAGGTAACGTCTGTGGGCAGGCAGGAAGGGAATATGGAAATAAGCGTCCTGGAAGTCCAATGCTACCATCCAGTATGTTGGTTCAAGGCAGATATGAACTGAGCCAGGGTGAGCATTTTGAATTTCTTCATCTTGAGGAAGAGATTGAGGGCCCGAAGGTCTAGGATACGATGTAAGCTCTTGTCTTTTCTGGGCACCAGAAAGTAGCAGGAATAACAACCACGACCTACTTCTGGCGCAGGGACCCTTTCTATGGCTCACTTGGCCAAGAGAGCTGCGACTTCCTGGTGGAGAAGTCCCAAATGATCCTCTGGTATATGGCTGAATGATGGAGGCATGGCTGGTGGGGCAGACTCGAAGGGGAGGGAGAAGGCCTTTTGAATGATCTGCAAAACCCACCTGTCTGTAGTGATGGATTCCCAGTGGGGCAGGTGATGGTGAATCCTGTCACCAACTGGACCAGAGTGAGGGGACAGACTAGGACGACTTGGAGGCTGCAGCAGGGGCAGGAGTGGACTGGGCAGACCTCTGGTTCCCTGTCCAACGACCACGTGGGATTCCGTGTCCCCAGCCATGCAGCAGCCTACAGCATGGGTGGCACAGTGGCTGGGAAAGGGATACGACAAGGAGCCCCTTTCATGGCCATGAAAGAGGCGAAAGGTGGACTGTTGGGGAGGAGGGGCAGTGGAAAGGCCGAGGGAGCCAGCCATAACCTGGGAGTCCTTGAACCTCTCCGGCACTGAGTCCGCCTTGTCTCCAAAGAGACAGGAGCTATCAAAGGGCATGTCCATAAAGGACTGTTGAACATCCCATGAGAAACTAGATGTTCGTAGTGAAGTGAGTCACCAGTGTTGTGGTGTAATTAATGGAGCTACTGATATCTTTGCCCTCACCTATGCTTTACTTTTTTAGTCATGCTAACATTTTGACTGACACAGGGGCAAGTAATTGGGTATATCTCATTAATGTCACCACAGCTTGTATGCTGTTTTTGACCTCAAGGCTTCAACCTAATGATATTTTTTTGCTCAGTTATTGTTCCTGTAGACACTACATTTGCATCATTGGAAATACCACATCGCTTTTGTTGCCGTGGAATAGAGGTCACCTCAGTTCTTATTCTTGCATGTACAAACTAATCTGTGCAAGCAGGCTGCGAGAGTAGTAAGCTATCCCCATATTTTCAATGCTGTTATACCTTTCTCAATTTATTTGCTTTTCATTTTTCCATACTATTCATGTGTGGAAACTCATTAGCTCAGTACTGTCAGTTTTATTGGAATACAATTTCGTTCACAGTTGTCATGCTGTGCAAAACAAACCCAGGCAACTCACATGGCAGTACTGCATTACTATTGTCATTATTGCATTTAATAGTGGATCTTGGCATGCAAACATACATGGCTTGTCCTAGGTTATACCCGGAAACCAGACCGCATGAAAGATATGACCTAGGTCCCATTGCCAGACTGCAATCTAGTTTGTGAAGGGAACCAATTTAGAGGTTGACGTGTATGGGGGGGAATGTAGATGACCTGCAATCTGTCCTCAAAAAAAGATGTAGTCCAGGCTAATGCCTGTCTTGCACGCAGGATCGAGATAGGTCTAACATTGCTCAAGAACGCCGGGTCAGCTTTAGCCTTTTTTAGCAGTGGGAAGAGTTGTGCTTTTCCCAACTAATTAGGACCACTGCTGTTGCGGTTATTCAAAATGTGGTTCACCACTGGATTTATAGTATCCAACACCAAGTTTACAATATGAGGTGGACACGAGTCAAAATGTGACCTTGATTTACACTTAGAGTTTTCTTTTTCTGAGTCCTCAAGAGAGATATTATCAAAATTAGATAAATGAGGGTCGAAATCGGTGCTGACCTTGCCTGAAGTGGATGTATCAGGAACTGGAACATCACGGGTAAATTGAGAATAGATGTTCTTGATATATATATATGTATACACTGAAATGCTTGCACCCACCATCCACTACGGGCATAACAGTTATTGTGAGTACTGCTGGCTTTTCAGATTCAAGCATGTGAATTTATGAAAGATCCAATACTGGATAAGAAAACAGGTTACTTAACTGTAACTACAGTCATCCAGTATTGGTATCTTTCGTAAATTCACATGCGTCCCGCCCTCCTCCCCTTTGAGGCTCACCTTCCTTTTTCAATATATACTCTTCACTCTGGTGCTAAAAAATCTGAGGGAAAGAGCCTCTTTTGGGAATGTTCTAGAGGGCGCTGGCACCTGATTGGTAATAGGTCAAGTTTAGTTCTTTTTTTAAAAGGACATGGACAGGCTATATGTTTGGGTTTGCTAGCATTATAGCCTATGGATATTCTTACATACTGCTTTTTTAGGATACCGTGGGACTCCCACTTCGACGACGGGGATGATTCAAGCATGTGAATTTCTGAAAGATTAAATACTGGATAATCACATGTTATAAACAACATAAAACCTGCAAAAGAAAATAAAGTGCAGAAGGAACTCTTCAGACACATCATCAAACGCACATATGCGTATTAAGGGGCAGGTGTGGTGGCTTAGCAGGAGCAATAATCTGACCCCCTTGTTCTGAAACAGTAGTAAGGGCCGTTCCCATTAACTATGTGTCAATAACAGATAGGTTTCCAGACCAAGACTCGTTTTTAGGTGGGTGTAAATTTCGACAGTGAGCTTCCCTAATTCTATTTCCTCTCTGCATATCCGCCTGCTTTCTAAAAAAAAAAAAAAATTGGAATTTATATTTTTTTTTGTCTGTGACACATGGTGAGGTGG
The DNA here is from genome assembly GCF_031143425.1 of Pleurodeles waltl. Lineage (NCBI taxonomy): Eukaryota > Metazoa > Chordata > Amphibia > Caudata > Salamandridae > Pleurodeles > Pleurodeles waltl. The sequence continues at coordinate 356,443,688 of NC_090440.1, forward strand.
GATTGTCAGATAGGGAGGATTGCCCTAACCCTATGATGGTTTTAGGAAAATAAAGAAGCCATGCTATGCTGAGCCCTTTGTCACAAGAAGGTCAGTCTCTGATGATATTATGGTTTATTTCGGGGTTAAGCTGAATTAATAGCCACAAAGATAAGGCGTCCAATTTAATGCGATCTTCTATATATTTAATGCGATCTTCTAGATATGGGAGCCCCAATTCTTCATGGCACATGTAATGTGAGGATGAAAGCGTACCAACAGCAGCCACGCTATTATCTTCGCCCTGAATGGGTGTGCTGTTCTAATGACCCCATACCACAGCACTGTATACCGCGGTTGGAATGCATTTCAAGAAGGAATACAATTGACCTCCATGCCGTATGGCGAGGCAGGTTAAAAAGTACACCCACCAATCAGCTGAGATTCATGGAACAATTTAAGGCATTGGCTCCCCTACACCCAAAGGAATCAAAAAGAACCACAAGATAAGGAAAGCTGTTTGTCCTGTCTAAACTGCTATTACCAAATGTAAGAGCAGGGATACTCAGCCGCTAAGGGCCACAGACCATAATGTGTGATTTTGTACAATTTGAGGCCAGGTCGAGATCAGCCATAAACTGGGTAAAAGAATTAACTAGGCATGGAAAAGTTTTGGGCATGTGGGTATTCAGGACTGTCATCCACATATAATAATAGAAACACTGTTTATCAATGCGACATCCAGATAGGCAGAAGTTGAAACCGGTCTTAATTTGTTAATGAATAAAATAAAAAGAAGAGGGGCAAGGCCACCACAGTGATGTATGCCCCACTGTATGTGTACAGGATCTGAAATCTGGCCCTGGCGTACAAATCATTGTGTAGCACCGCTAAAAACTACACCAGTTCTGCATCCAGTCCCAGCTTCAGAAGGATTATACACAGCTTTGTAAAGTTAACCATGTCAAAGGCGGACAAGTCCATGAATGCTAGGCACAGCGGGCAGTACTTGGAGTGTATTTGACTATAATAGAATTAAGATCTAAATACTGCTACACTTCCTATTCTCTCCCCAAAACCAAATTGAGAAGAATTTAATATGTCATTGTTGCTAACACATTCCCGCGTTAGTCTGCCTAAGAATTGGACAAAAGTGTTAATAAGAAAGATGGGACGGTAAAATCTCAGCACTGTTTACCCTTTTTGAATTGGGGAACAATGATTTAGGCGGACTAGGACCTTCGGAGGTGCTTGCAAGCAAGATTGTTGAAAACAGTCATGAGGAAGCCCGCAAACCAATACTGCATATCAGCAAACCGACTTGCACACTGCCAGAGTCTGTCGACTAGCTTCTGGTATGTCATCAAATGTGAAACATAATTTATTGTCAGAATGAGGATGAGCAGACAGATATTGCTGTAAGGAACGGTTGGTGGGTGAGAGATAAATAGCTGAAACATAAACCACCCACTATTCACCGGAGATATGACAGCTCACTGTTTACGGTAAATTATTGATCTTGATACGATTTACAATGGACCAAAAGACCTTATAACCAGTTAACAAAATCCACTCCCAATTTTCATTGCTTAGCTCCGCTTTCCTTCTTTTCAGCGCTTGTGTACAAAACAAATGAGACATAGCAACCTCATTAGGGTCCCTAGGACTGGCCAATAGAGCTTTGTATAACCTCTTATTTATAAGAGAGCATTCTGAATCAAACCATCGAGGGATATTAGTGGGTGTTCTCAATGGCTTTAATAGGGCAGATTTAACACAATTACACACTCTCTCGAAGGAGGTGTGGATAAGCTTGTTACTGAATACATATGAAAGGCAGTTTAAGAAAAGAAAAGTTTGAGGATGTCTCTTTGCAGGAAAGCAAGAAAGTGATTGGGTCCTTGAGATGCCCAGACAGTCGAAGCCCGTTATATGCTGTTTGGAGATGGACTATATGCTCAGTAGGACGAATGGTTATGGGAACTAGAAGGGTAACCAAGACCATCAAGGGGTTATGATCTCCATAATATAAGGCCAACATTTTGCCTTGTTGAAATCCTCGCAATTAAACTATGTAATTTATCACTGATGCACAATCCATCCGACGAAACGAAAGTACAAAATTGGTCCCACAATTAACAGAGTCAAGCATTTTAACTAGATCATTGCACAATTAAACAATTGCCCAGCTCGGCACCTCTGCGATCGTTACAGTTAGCTATACAGCAACAGGACAGACCCCGCAAATCAACAGTATTTAGAAACAGTTTGCCACTGAAGTCCCCACTCCCAAGATGTAATTAAATTGCACTCCTGAGCAAGGCATCTATACCTATCCTTTGTGCTGCAACAAGATCGCAAAAAGCAGTATAATGTGGATTAATCAAGTTCACAAAGTCATTGTTATAAAAATTCACTAGGTAAAGACGAAAATTATGCAATCCTTTGATGTAAACAATCAGGATTTCTGTTCTGCTTGTTTCCATTACCCTGGCAGCCAGTTTCAAAGACACTTAAATCTAGAATGGCTGTCCTCGTTTAGTGCGACTAAAATCAATCAATCAATCAAGAAAATGTATAGAGCGCGCTACTCACCCGTGAGGGTCTCAAGGTGCTTGTGAGGGGGGGGGTGAGGGAGGTTACTGTTCGAGCAGCCATGTCTTGAGGTTTTTTCTGAAGAGTAGGTCGTCTTTGGTTTTGCGGAGGTTGGTGGGGAGGGAGTTCCAGGTTGTGGGGGCGAGGTAAGAGAAAGCCCTGCCTCCTGTGGTGGTTTGTTGGATGCGGGGGACTGTAGCTAGTGCAAGGTCGGCTGATTGGAGGTTGCGGGTGTGAGTGTGGAAGTTCACTCTTTCGTTGAGGTAGGTCGGGCCAGTGTGTGTGGAGGGATTTGTGTGCGTGGATGAGGATCTTGAATGTGATTCTCTTGTCTATGGGGAGCCAGTGAAGGGATTTGAGGTGTGGTGAGATTCGTTCGTGGTGGGGAGGCCAAGGACGAGGCGTGCAGCTGTGTTCTGGATTCTCTGGAGTTTGTGTTTGAGTGTGGTGCCGGCGTAGAGGGCGTTACCATAGTCTAGTCTGCTGCTGATGAGTGCATGGGTGACTGTCTTCCTGGTCTCTGGGGGAATCCATTTGTAGGATATTTTTTTAGAGTGCGGAGTGTGTGGAAGCAGGAGGAGGTTAGTGCATTGATTTTCTGTGTCATGGAGAGGGAGGGGTCCAGGATAATGCAGAGGTTGCGTGCGTGGTTTGTGGGGATGGGTGCGGGGCCTAGGGCGGTGGCCACCAGGAATCATCCCATATGGTTTTGTTGGGGCCGAAGATGATGATCTCGGTTTTGCTGGAGTTAAGCTTGAGGTGGTTAGTTCTCATCCAGTTGGCGGTGTCGAGGAGAGCAATGTGTAGGTTGGTTTTGGCGGTGGTGGGTTTGCGGTGAGGGAGAGGATGAGTCGGGTGTCGTCTGCGTAGGAGAGGATAGTGATTCGTGTGGTCGGAGGATGTTGGCTACGGGGATCATGTAAATGTTGAAGAGTGTGGGGCTGAGGGAGGACCCTTGGGGGACTCCACAGATGATCTTGGTAGCGGTGGAGTGGAAAGGAGGAAGGCGGACTCTTTGGGTCCGGTCGGTGAGGAAGGAGGTGAGCCAGTCTAAGGCTTTGTGGCAAATTCCTGTGTTGTGGAGGCGTGTGCGGAGTGTGTGGTGGCAGACAGTGTCAAAGGCTGCGGAGAGGTCTAGGAGGATGAGTGGGATGGTCTCGCCTTTGTCGACTTTGGTCCTGATGTCGTCAGTGCATGCGATGAGGGCGGTTTCCGTGCTGTGGTTCTTGCGGAACCGGGATTGTGAGGGGTCAAGAGTGTTGTTTTCTTCGAGAAAGTGGGATAGGCGGGCGTTGACTAGTTTCTCGGCAACCTTGGCGGGGAAAGGGAGGAGGGAGATGGGGCGATAGTTGGAGAGGACCTCCAGCCCGGCTTTGTTTTTTTTTTTTAGGAGAGCAGTGATTTCTGTGTGCTTCCAGGGGTCTGGGTTTGTGGTGGAGTCGAAAGAGGAGTTGATTATGTCGCAGATTATGGGGGCGATGGTTGTGCTGGCTTTGTTGTAGATGCGATGAGGACAGGGGTCAGAGGGGGATCCGGAGTGGATGGAGTTCATGTTTTTTTCGGTTTCTTTGTGTGTGGTGGGGGCCCAGGTGGTGAGTGTGGTGGGGGGGTCATGAGTGGGGGTTGAGTTGGGTGTGTGTGGTGTGTGTGTGGTATGAAGCTGTTGTGGATATCCAGGATTTTGTGGTGGAAGTGGTTGGAGAGGATGTCACATAGGGGCTGTGTGTGTGTGGGGTCTATGTTGCTGGCTTTGGGTTTGGCTAGCTCTTTAATGATGGTGAAGAGTTCTTTGCTGTTTTGGTAGTTGTTGTCAAGGCGTGTCTTGCAGTGATCTCTTTTGGTGGTGCATATGAGTTGGTGATGGGTGCGAATGGTAGTTTTGAGGGTGGAGAAGATAGTTGTAGAGGGTCCTTGTCGCCATATTTTCTCCACTTGGCGGCATTTGCGCTTGGAGTTCGGGGGTGAACCATGGTGCGTTCTTGATGTTGCTGGTGGCGATGTGTTTTCTGAGGGGGGCTAGTGTGTCTGCACAGGTAGTGATCCATTTAGAGAGGTTGTGTGCTCCAGCGTTTGGGTCGTTGGTGTGGGGGGGGTTGAGCCAGTTGGAAGGTCAGGCGTTCTGTGGGGATCTTGTCCTACATGTGGTAGGGTGTGGTGTGTGGGGGGTTTGGTGAAGGAGAAGTGGACGCAGTGGTGGTCAGTCCAGTGGAGTTCGGTGGTGTGGGTGTAGGCTATGTGTTGGCTGGAGGTGAAAATTGCGTTGAGCGTGTGTCCTGCTGAGTGGGTGGGTGTGGTGACCAGTTGTTTGAGTCCGAGGTTGGTGAGGTTGTCTATGAGGGAGGTTGAGTTGTGGTCTAGGAGGTTCTCCAAGTGAAAGTTGAAATCACTGAGGAGGATGTAGTCTGTGGAGGTGAGGGCGTGCGAGCTGATGGTGTCGGCGATGGTGTCGCAGAAGGCGGGGCGTGGTCCTGGTGGTCTGTAGATTAGTGTACCTCTGAGGGTGGAGTTGTTGTTAATGTGGATTAGGAAGTGCATGTGTTCTGTGTTGTCGATAGTGTCTTGGGATCTGGTGGTGACTTTGATGGTGTCCCTGTGTAGGATGGCAATGCCACCACCTGGCCTGTTGAGGTGGTCTTTGCATTGGAGTTTGTATCCCTTGGGGCTGGCGATTGCTATGTCAGGTTCCGAGGAGGGGTTGGTCCAGGTTTCCGTGAGGAAGGCGATGTCAGGTGAGAGTGATATGTGATGTGGTCCCAGAGTGCTATGACATGTTTGTGAAGGGAGCGGGTGTTGAGGAGCAGGCAGTTGAGGTGGTTGTGGTGGGTGGTGTTGGTGTGGTGCATGAGGGTGTTGTTGCGGGGTGTGTTCTGGTTGTGGGGTGGTGCGCGGCGGGGCTGGTTGGTGGGGGTGGGGACAGAGCAGGTAAGTATTGCGTTGGGGGTGTTTTGTTTGTTGTTGGGGGGGTCGCTATGGTTGGTGTGTGGTGTGAGGGATGAGGAGCAGGTGAAATGACAGGTGTAGCAGGTGGAGGGGTCATGAGTGTGTGTGGGGCTGGAAAAGTGCAGGTGGGGCGGGGGCCTGGGTTGAGTGAGTGGAGGGTGAGGGGGAATACATTTGTCTGAGCGGGCCAGGGGGACTGGCGCTGGGCGCGGTCTTGGCACGGACGGGCTTGCCTTTGGCGAGCCTTCAGCGCATCCGCGCGTGGCTGCCATAAATGGCGAGGAGGGAGGGAGTGGCACCTGGGAGGAGGGAGGGCTGGACGAAAGGCTGGGGGGGTGGTGCCGCAGGGATTAGCAGCTGCAGGAAAAACGGTCGGAGAGGAGGTGGGGGGAGGGGCCGCGGGGACGCAGCGGCAGGAGTGAAGCAAAGGAGAAACGGACGGAGAGGAGGTGGGGGAGGAGACGCTGGGACACAGCGGCAGGGGTTAGGCAAAGGAGAACAGACGAGAGGAGGGGCCGCGGGGCCGCAGTGGCAGGGGTGAAGCAAAGGAGAACGGACGGAGAGGAGGTGGGGGGAGGGGCCGCGGGATGCAGCGGCAGGGTTTAGGCAAAGAAGAACGGACGGAGAGGAGGTGGGGGGAGGGGTCGCGGGGACGCAGCGGCAGGGGTTAGGCAAAGGAGAACGGCCAGAGAGGAGGTGGGGGAGGGGCCACGGGGACGCAGCGGCAGGGGTTAGGCAAAGGAGAACGGACAGAGAGGAGGTGGGGGAGGGGCCGCGGGGACGCAGCGGCAGGGGTAAAGCAAAGGAGAAATGGACAGAGAGGAGGTGGGGAGGGGCTGTGGGGACGCAGCGGCAGGGGTTAGGCAAAGGAGAACGGACGGAGAGGAGGTGGGGGGAGGGGCCGTGGGGACGCAGCGGCAGGGGTTAGGCAAAGGAGAACGGATGGAGAGGAGGTGGGGGAGGGGCCGTGGGGACGCAGCGGCAGGGGTGAAGCAAAGGAGAAACGGACGGAGAGGAGGTGGGGGAGGGGCCGCGGAGATGCAGCGGCAGGGGTAAAGCAAAGGAAAAAACGGACAGAGGCTGGGAAAGAACCCGGGAAAGTGGAGGCGGCGCGAGGAGCGACCTGCCTGCTGGAAGCAGGGACAAGGGTTACTCCTTGTTACCGAGCCGCGGCTGGCATAAATGGGGAGGAGGGAGGGAGTGGCAGCTGGGAGGAGGGAGGGCTAGACAAATGGGAAGGCTGGAGGGTGGGGCCGTAGGGATTAGCAGCGGTGGGAAAAACGGTCGGAGAGGAGGTGGGGGAGGGGCTGCGGGGACGCAGCGGCAGGGGTGAAGCAAAGGAGAACGGACGGAGAGGAGGTGGGGGGAGGGGCCGCGGGGATGCAGCGGCAGGGGTGAAGCAAAGGAGAACGGACGGAGAGGAGGTGGGGGGAGGGGCCGCGGGGAGGCAGCGGCAGGGGTTAGGCAAAGGAGAACGGACGGAGAGGAGGTGGGAGAGGGACCGCGGGGACGCAGCTGAAGGGGTTAGGCAAAGGAGAACGGACGGAGAGGAGGTGGGGAAGGGGCCACGGGGACACAGCGGCAGGGGTTAGGCAAAGGAGAACGGACGGAGAGTAGGTGGGGGAGGGGCCACGGGGACGCAGCAGCAGGGGTTAGGCAAAGGAGAACGGACAGAGAGGAGGTGGGGGGAGGGGCCGCTGGGATGCCGCGGCAGGTGTTAGGCAAAGGAGAACGGACAGAGAGGAGTGGGGGAGGGGCCGTGGGTACACAGCGGCAGGGGTGAAGCAAAGGAAAAAACAGACAGAGGCTGGGAAAGAAACTGGCAAAGTGGAGGCGGCAAGGGGCGGCGGCGCGAGGAGTGACCTGCCTGCTGAAAGGGGATTAATGGGCTGGTACAAAAGGGCATGCATAACCAGAACAGCCACGGTGAAGCAAGTTTTCTGGAAGAATATGATGTCAAACAGATTGATAAAAGATATCCAGCTGGATGAAGACATCCTTGAACTCAGCCCAACCACAGTCCAACTCATAATTGTTTTTTATATATCTTTTTATTAGGTTTTATAAAGCAGTAAAACACAAGCAGTGCGGAATGAACACAGGCCACTTATATCATTCAAGTAGTACATACGTCATATGAAAGTTGGAAGACAACAATGCATTGGCGCAAGCAGGGATAGCACATCAAGAAACTCATTAATCACAGATATGGGTGGTCGCAAGTTCCCACAGGGAAATGCTCGTCATGGGGACCAAATGATTTCCCACTTACGTGGGCAACCTAAACTCAGATATATAATTTTTTGGGGGTTGAACCCGCAAGCGCTCTAGCCTGCTGTAATCTCTCTGTGGGCTTTTAACCACACCCACGTCACACCCGTCACTTTTATTGGTTGGTGGACTTGACTTTTAAAAATCGCTTGATTTAATTTGTATACATTATGCCTTTTCCGGTATTTAGCCTTCATCGAGCACACTGGCCAACAACTAAAAACATACGAGGCTTCCCACGCAGCATGATCTCGCTGGGCAGTAGTCAAGTGCTTTGCATGACACTGACCCTGTTACACAGATAACTGCTGATACGTTTGACTGCGAGCTAACTTCTGTTTCCTTTTGTTTTAATTTTTCTCTCACATTAAATCAGAAAAGTAGAGGGCCAAACTCGACTGGCATATAAGTAAAATGACAGTCCCAGCCCTGCAGGTAAATGTGCAGACTTCTTTTCAGATTATTACCACCAAAAATCTGGAACTGCTAGGGCAGCGTTTGTAGCTTGGTCGGGTAGAACCTGGTGTACAGTTGACGGTGTCCCAACTGTGTCAGCCTTTTATGCCTGATCTGCCTTAAAACATTTCTCTTCACCGACTAGTCCACTTTTGATGGACGAGGTGCGTGGAAGTTAGCGCACTGTTTTGTCAGAGTTTTGTGCACACTGGCTAGAACCGGCATGCTGACCACATTTTTAGATCAGTGTGTTTTTAAACAAATACACAGCGCACTCTGTGCCTAAGTAACCCACCTCCTGGCAGTTTTACTGTTTACTTATTACAGTCACTCACAAATCTGGTAGGATGCTGATTGGTAACATAATCTAGTTCTCTCTGCATACAGCAGACACTGTGCTGGTGAAATTCAAGTACCCTATAGTTAATGTATGGCTCTTAAAGCACTTTGATAGAAAAATATTCATTGAGCAGCTAGTGTGTGCCAATGACTAAAGACGAGTGCTACAGAGAAAGCTAACATTGAACTCCATGGATGTTGCTAGCAAGGGCCCCAGCGCTCATAGTATGTGGCCTATATGTGTTGTCAGTATGCTTGACTGTGTAACTGAAGTTCTGTTAACCAGAACTCCAGTGCTTATGCTCTCTCTACTTACCACATTTGTCACTACAGTCTCGTGACTCCATATTCCAATTCTAATTGGCACACTGGACCCCCTTTATAAGTCCCTAGCATATGGTACCTAGGTACCCAGGGCATTGGGGTTCCAGGAGATCCTTATGAGCTGCAGCATTTCTTTTGCTACCCATACAGAGCTCATACAAACCTTTCATCAGGACTGCCACCGCAGCCTGAGTGAAATAGTGCACACACTATTTCACAGCCATTTTTCACTGCTGTAACTTATAAGTCACCTATATGTCTAACCTTCATTAACTGAAGGCTATGTGCAAAGTTACTGTGTGTGAGGGCACCCTTGCACTAGCAAAGATGCCCCCACATTGGCCAGGGCCAATTCCCCAGACTTTATGAGTGCGGGGACACCATTATAAGTGTGCACTACATATATGCCAACACATATATGTAGCTTCACAACGGTAACTCCGAATATTGCCATGTAAGGTGTCTAAGATCACGGAATTGACCCCCCAATCCAAATCTGGTATTGGGGGGCCACTGCCATGCACCCTGGGGGCTCCACCATGAACCCCCAGTACTGCCAAACCAGCTTTCTGAGGTTTTCACTGCAGCCCCAGCTGCTGCCACCTCACAGACAGGTTATTGCCCTCCTGGTCATCGAGCAGCTCAATCCCAGGAAGGTAGAACAACGCATTTCCTTTAGAAGAGGGGTGTTACACCTCTCAAATTGGAAATAGGTGTTACAGGCATGAGAGGGGTATCCTCCCAGAGCCTCTGGGAATGCTTTGACGTTCACAAACAGTGCCCTCCTTGCACAATCCAGTCTACACAGGTTCAGTGACCCCCAGTCCCTGCTCTGGCATGAAACTGGACAAAGGAAAGGGGAGTGACCACTCCCCTGTCCATCACCACCTCAGGAGTGGTGTCCCTGGCATTAGCCATCTTGAATTCCAAGGTGTGGGGACCCTCTGGAGATCTCTGAGTGGCCAGTGCCAGCAGGTGACATCAGAGACCCCACCTGATAGGTGCATACCTGGGTAGGTAGCCAATCCCCCTCTCAGGGCTATTCAGGGACTCTCCTCTGGGTGTTTCCTCAGATTCGGTTTGCAAGATTCCTCCAGGACTCCTCTGCATCAGCTTCTGACTATCGGATCAACTGCAGACTGCTCCAGGAACAGCCGTAACTGCAACATAATATCCAGCATGACTCCTGTGACCTGCAATTTCAGCTCTAGCCAGCAACTGCAACAGTTCCCAAGGTGTGCACGCTCTGAGGACTGCCTGTCCTCACCCTGCAGCAGAAGAACTGAAGGAATCTCCAGTGGAGTGACAGAGTCACTTCCCTGCTTCAGCAGGCACCTCTCTGCGATGACATCCGGTACTCTGAGACTCCTGCCCTGTTAACAAGCATGATCCCTGTAACACAGGTGGTGGACCGAAGTGACCCTGACTGTCCAAAAGTCCAGCTGTCCAAATTTGGTGGAGGTAAGAGCTTGCCTCCCCATGCTGCAACAGTACCCCTGTGCACCGTGTCTTCTGCAGCTCCTTGGACTTCTGTGTATTTCTTCCAAAAGTTATTCGTGCACAGCGTAGCCAAGGTCCCCAGCACTCTATCCTGCAACGCCCAGCTCCCTGAGTTGTTCTCTGGCAGCGTGGGATCCTCCTGTGTAGTGCTGCGACGACTGCACATTGCATCTTCTTTGTCCCTGTGTTCTGGGACTCCCGTAGGCACTGCCTGGTCTTCTGAGGACTCTCTGAAATGATGAGAGCCCACTCTGTCTCCTCAGTCCGAGTTGAGACCCCGAGGTCCCTTCTGGGTCCCGGCAGCTCCTCTTTGACGCAAACTGTGTACTTGCTTGAACCAAGGCTTGTTAGCGGGATCCAGCAACGCAAAAAGCCTACATCCAACAACTCAACGTGGGACCTCTCTTGCACCAAGCAGGAACCTGCAGCCACTTTTGCACCTTATTCCAGGTTGGCAGGGGCTCCTCTTCTTCCTGGAATCTTCTTTGAATTCTGGACTTGGTCTCCTTTCTCCACAGGTCTTCAGCTCCAGGAATCCAACGTTTGTTGCTTGCAGTCTTGCTTGGTTCTTGCATAATTCTTCATCACAACTTGTAATGTGTTCTGAGGAAACTTGCTGTACTTTTATCCTGCTTTCCTGGGCTCTGGGGTGGGGTACTTTACTTACCTTTGGTATTTTCCAACACTCCCGGCGCCCCTCTACACACTACACTTGCCTAGGGGGGAATTCGACATTCGCATTCCACTATTTTAGTATATGGTTTGTTTTGCCCCTAGGCCCATTGCAATCTATTGTATTTTCCACTGTTTACACTATTCTATGACTGTTTACTTACCTGACTTTGGTTACTAGCTTATATATATTGTGTGTAATACTTCCCTCCAGAAGGAGTATTGCCTCTAAGATATTTTGGGCCCTGTGTCACTAAAATAAAGTACCTTTATTTTTGGTAGCACTGAGTACTGTCCTTTATTGCGTATAAGTACTGTGTAATTATAGTGGTATTGCAGGAGCTTTGCATGCCGCTTAGTTCAGCCTTGGATGCTCTGCTACAGCTACCCCTGGACAGCCTAAGCCGCTAGAACACTGCCTACATTTCACTAATAAGGGATAACTGGACCTGGTATAAGGGGTAAGTACCTATGGAACCCACTACAAACAAGGCCAGCGCCCTAGATGCGAGTGCTACCTTTTCATGGGATTACATTGGAAATGCCCTGCCTTATGTCTAGAGGGTATTGTCTGATTTATTGGGGGTAGCATAGGCATGTTTGGTATGATTGTAATGGTAGTGAGAAATGCTGCTTACTGGTGTAGGTGGATGTTTTATTATCATTACAGAATTGCCATTTCTCTGTGCTTATGACTCTGATGTTTTGCAGCCTGCCTCCAATCCACCTCTGGGCAGAGTGACAGGGGCTTTGTGCACACTTTTCAGACAGCCTGTACACAGGGAGGGTGGAGGTGTCACAGAGGTGCATCTACATATCGAATGGTCTTCCTGGGCTGAGAGAAGGGGAGGCAGGGCACACTTGTACCTGTAAAGGATGTGCCCTGGTCTCACACAAATGGCTTGTTTACCCCCAACTGATGTTTGGAGCCTGTGCTGGAGGAGAGGTGGGGCACTCCCAGAACTAGTTGTAACTGGCTGAAACCTCCTCTCCCCCTCTTTGTTAAACCTTTGCAAAACTGAGTATACGTACAGGGGATTTTTCCCCACAATTTGGAGACACTCTGAACTTAAACATACTTCTAACTGGACACAGAATGCTGCTGAAGAGACTCACCAGGAACTGCTTTGGACTGCTGCTGCTGTGGTGACCTGTTCCGTCACTTGGAGGGACTGCCACTTATTGCAACCCTTTGTGCTGCCCTGTGCTCCATCTGTGTGTCCTCCAGGGGCTGGGGGCTGTGGCCCCTGACCCCCCTGCAATTTCTTATTAGCAGCGCATGAGGCGCGCTGCCTGTACCTCCTATTCTGGACCATAGCACATTGTGAAGCACTTTATTCCCTGTTCCATAGCGCCTCCTGAGCACTTTATTTTATGGCTCCCTGCATTTTGTAAGTGCCTTCCACAGTGCCCAGATCACCACCGCAGACTGGGTTGGTTGTTTTGTTAAAGCGCCGGGAAACGCACTGCCCCCAGTGCCCCCAGGCTACAAAGAGAAGAAACTTGGATGGAGTGTGCTCCTAGTGGTGCCCTCGGGCGACACACACTCCGAGGAGCATCCCCAAGGCACCCACTGGACCTAACTCCAGCCAGATTACCGCTTTGGCCCGTGAGGGCTTACAGAGGCTTGTGCACCACATCGGGTGCAGGAGCCCTGGGAAGAGCGGGGTGGAGACCTCATCGGAGGCCTGCCTGCTCCACCGGGCCCCATTTTCTGTTGAGTGCACTGTGGGCGGGGAGGAAGCCTCATCCGAGGCTCCCCGTCCCACCAGGTACCCGGTGAATGTCAGAGCAAGGAGGAGGCCTCACCGGAGGCCCCATCACTCCATTAAGGCCCCGCAGGGGTATAGGAGCCGCAGGCGGGGCAGAAGCCTCATCGGAGCCCCCCTGCACTGCAAGGCCCCTTCCTTTTGCCTCTCATCGGGGTTTTGGCTTTGTCCCTCCCTTGTGAGGGCCAGCTGTGGCCCGGGGGAGGGGGTCACAGAGATTGAGGACACCCAGTTAGGGCATGGGCCCCAGGAGGGGCTTGTTATAAGAAGCGGAGGGCACCCCCCAAATCACCAAACGGTCCCCGTTTGAGCTCAGAGGAGCGCCGGGGCCCGTCATTCCTCTTGGCATGGGAGGGGCCTCTCATATAAAAAAAAATGGTACTTTTGGTTGCACCTGTTCATTGGGGCATTTTAGCTCATATGTTTTCTGCTAATGACTTTCCACGTATTTTTCTAATGTTCCTGGTATGGGCATTTTTGGATTCTTTCATGATAAGTGCATTTCTACAGTAATGTGATGCATCTGCTAATGTTCCTTTAATGGGCATTCTATGCTAATATGTGACTTGCCATATGTTTTCTAATGTTTCTGGGATGGGCATGTATGGTACTTTTATGACAAGTGCATTTCTATAGTAACGTTTTGCCTGACTGCTTATGTTGCAGAGTAATGAGTAATTTGTGTGTTATATGTGACTACTGTTGATTTTTGCAGAGTAACTGTATTTTGTAACGTTCTGACAACTGCTTGGGTAGCAGGGTATTATTGACATGTTGTGTTTGGTCTAATGAGGTTGGTTACAATACAGTTTATTTTTACATAACTTGGTGTTTTGTTTCCTTTGTGGTGAGGATAGTGTGTCATGTGTGTTGTGTGTGTTGTGCAAATGCTTTACACATTGCCTCTGGGATAGGCCTGTCTGCTCGTGCCAAGCTACCAAGGGGGTTAGCAGGGGTTATCATGGATGTGTAACTCCCCTGCCTTGACTAGAGTGGGTGGGTTCTACCTGGCTTAGGTGCATACCCTAGCCAAACAGAAACCCCATTTCTAACAATGACGTTAATCCATTAATATATACCAACCCTCAGAATGTTTAATTCTTTAATTATTTTACACAGATCCCCATTGGGCGGTGCTCCAATTGCCTTCCCACAGCCTGCAGCCCAACAGTCGTCAGCAACATACAGTATAATTTTACTTCAGGGGTAACAATGGCTCTCTGAGACAACAGCTATTGTTCGGCTCATTTGTTTACGACCATCGCTAGGATGCATTTCCACGTTTCACTGTACAGACCTGGTAACAAGACAGCACCGATTACAACCCGGTCATATAACTTTTGTGTAACTAACACAATATTTCCCCTCTTTGATTACGTTACCTCAGGTCTGTTTCCCTATGTCCACAGTGCAGACACAATCAGCCGGCTGACCCTATGGGTTTCTTTGCAATACACAGACGTTTGGCACACCCATCAGTGACTTAAACTCAAGAATATACCGGTAAGGTTACAGATGGTTTCCTATTGTGATGGCCATTGCAGGAGTATTTAGAACATGTGTGTCCAACATAGGTCCAGGAGGGACAGAATTTATACCAGGTTTTCAGGATAACCAATTTAAGTGGAAATCACTGCACTTATCATCAGAACCGGACATGAATCTGGTCCTCCTGGACCTATGTTGGACATCCCTGATTTAGAGGACAACTGTTAAATGAAAACTGGGGAGTAACTTGAGGGTGCGTTACTACCGCCATCCATAGCTGCAAACTCACTCCAGCAGCTGCAAGGTGCAGGAGACATCTGTGGGAATTACTGAAGCTAATGTTTCTTTCATGCTTTCTGGTAAAGCCTCCAAGTGTGTGAATTGCTTCAGACCAGGAAGTTTCTAGTGACATCATTATCTGTCATCTCTTCCACTCCAGCACCAACATGTCCATTTCCACATGAGGCACCTGGTGCATATTTTTCAGATTCAATTTGATAATGAACGTTTTGGCATGTGCACACAAGGACCAGAGGTGCAGCTGGATGGTGCCAAGGCAAGCCTTAACTGTGACTATCAGTAATGTCCATAGCTGTCTCATCAGGCCCTTGTATCTGGAGGTGAAACAAGGGAGTGTGTTAAGTCTGTACTGCTTCTCATATGGACTAATACAAAGAAGGGGCTTTGTTGATAGAAGGCTGTGGTTTGCAGCATTTGACTGGAAGGGAAGCGTTATGTATCGGCATAAATAAACCCCTATTCCTGACCATAAATCTAAGATATTTGCAACAAATCATACGTTGGCAGTAGCTAGCGGTGTGGAAAAGGTTCCACAGGCCTTAGTGGATGCAAGGAAAATTACTACCCTCTTACCACTGATGGGAAGGTAATTGCAGTAGGAAAGTTAAATCCCCCTTCCCCCCCAAAAAAGGGCACTGGTCCCTGGTGCCACTGCACCTTCTGCACCATTGATAGCCTCACCCCTGGCAGTGCGTCTCACACAGACCTAGAACCAGAAGCACACAACAAACATCGTACTGGGCCATGTTTCTGCACCACCCCAGCCCAACCAAGGGATACGCACATGCCATTTAACTGTTACATGACAAACTGGCTCCACAAAGGCACGTGTGGTAGAAAAATTCTCTGAGCAGTTCACCTCTGCACTATAGGAAAAATAAGAGATGAACTGAAAGCCCTCCTCATTGAAAGTCATGTCTTCCCTCACTCCTGATAGCAGTGGAACCCGTATTTAATTTAGAGGTGAAGATATTTAGGCAGATGTATAATCCTAATAGTATGAACAAATATCCAACCATGCACTTTAATTTAACAGCTTGATGCAGTGCTGGACTGGAACTACTGACACCCATTAAGTCAATCAATTAAAAACACCACGTTACAAATGGATGACAAAACATAGCGTAGATCCTCCTCCCCATGTAGTACAGAGTAGTCTGTTCATCTTCTAGACACGGGTTCTAGACATGTGCCCTGTGAGCTGTATATCACGTGCCACAAAAACATGACACCTTCAAATAAAAAACACAAGCAAACTTTAATTTCTGTTTTCACTTTTGCTCTACTTTCCCAATCCTTTGTTACTGCTTTCACACATTTGCCTGCTAGTTGGACTTCAAAACCATTTTCTTGAGTGTAGAGTTGGACGGGCGGATGTGTGTCACTTCCACTCAAAAAGGATGCTTGTATTGCACTTGTTATCTTGTGGGAAATCTTATGCTCAGGGCAACAGGACTGAGTTGGTTACGGTGACAAGCCACTGATTAAGGCTATAGACCTGATCTATTTATTATGCAAAGTTACATCAAAGGCATTAGGTCTGATTTATTTATTTTAAGAACGATTATGTTGATGAACAGTGTCAGGTTTGCAGCAGCACATATTCTAGGGCCTGCCCCCACTCAGCCATGTCACATTTTGTGGGTTGCTGAATGCGCCCATCAGAAGGTTAATCCCTTCTGTGATAAAAGACATGTTTACTATACCATACGTTGGTGGTTGCAATGTCTTATAATGTGACCATATTATCTTTCATAGATTCACATGCCTGAATCATTCCCTGTTGTCGAAGTGGGAGTCTCACTGTACATTAGGAAAGCATTATGCAAGAATCACCATAGGCTATAATGGCAGCAGCAATCAAATAAATAGCTTAGCTATGTTCTTTTGATAAAAAGGACCAAACTTGACCTATGACCAATCAGGCGCCTGCACCCTCTAGAATACTCGTAAGATAGGCTCTTTCCCTCAGATTTTCAAGCACAAGGATAAAGGATACTCTGAAATATAAGGTGAGCCTCAAAGGGGAGGAGGGTGGGTCGCATGTGAATCTATGAATGATACCAATACTGAATAACTGCAGCTACAGGTAAGAAACTTGTTTTCTTATCCAGTATTGGATCTTTTATAGATTCAAAAATTGGATCCAACAAGAAACTGACCTGCAAGCTACAAAATATCCAGAACACCACTGCCCGTCTGATCCTCCACCTACCCCGACACTGCCACATCTCGCAACATCTGCATACACTGCACTGGCTTCCCATAGAAAAAATAATCACCTTCAAGATCCTCACCCATGCACACAAAGCCCTCCACAACACCGGACCAGCATACCTGAACCAGCGACTCAACCTCCACGTACCCCACAGGGCTCTATGCTCAGCCCAGCTCTCTCTAACAAAAGTACCTCGCATCAGGAAAACCTACTTCGCAGACACCGCCTGGAACACCCTTCCTCTCCACATCAGACAAACCACCTACCTCCTCAGCTTCAAGACGGAACTGAAGACATGGCTTTTCTAATATCCACCTCACCGGTATATGCTACTCCATCCTCCCCCCCCGCACCTTGAGACACTAACGGGTGAAAAGTTGCGCTTTACAAGCACTGATTGATTGATTGATTGATATAGATTCACATGGTTGAGTTTGAATAACAGCATTATTGCAAGCAACTGTCACGACCCTTAGTGGATGGTGGGTCAAGAGAAAAATAATTAATAATAATCAATATAAGAGACACATTAGATATGCAAAATCAGGATAGAAAAACATTATCCTCAATCTGATTGTATATACTTGCGAGATTGTAAATATTCCTGCATGAATACCTGATTAAGCAATACAAGAAAAACAAGCATTCAACAGCACAAAACAATTTTGTATCAAGAGAGAGGCTCACCTTAATGAAAGAGATGGCACAGTACATCCTGTCCTATGTCCGAATTGCTGCACTGGACTGACTCAAGGCAGTAGTGCTGCATAAAGGAATGAGTAGTTTTCCAAGTTGTAGTTCAACATATACTATCCAGAGGGATGCCTGCAAAGACAGCCGCTGAGGTTGAAACTGCTCTTGTGGAGTGTGCCTTTCGGTGGTCTGGTCAGTGGTTTACTAGCTTTAGAGTGGCAAAACTGAATGATCATTGAGATCCACTGTGGTTTTGTCATCTTTGTTACTGATGTCCACTCACATGCTTGACTGTAAGAGACTAGCAGTTGATCCGTTCTGAGGGACTGCCTAGTGCAGTAGAGATAAAACTTCAGACATCGTTTGATATCCAATGTGTGAAGAGTCCTTTCATCTGGTGTAAGCGGATTAGGAAAAAAAATTGTCAGTATGATTGGTTCATTAAGATGGAAATGTGAAGGAACCTTTGGGATGTATCTTGGATTTGTTGTTAGAAGGACGAAGTAATCTGTGAAATGCAGGAAGGGTTCTTGAATTGTAAAGGCCTGTGCGTCACTGACTCTTCTGGTAGAAGTGGGAGAGAGAAGATTTGTGACCTCCCATGTAAGAAATTTCAGTTCAGCCTTATGTATTGGTTCGAATAGGGATTTAATCAATTGAGAAATAATGATGTTAAGATGCCACTCCAGGGGCAGTGCTCGCACAGTAGGAAAGCTGCAGAACAACCCCTTCATAAACTGCTTGATGAGTCTTGAGGAACAGAGTGAAACTGTGTGTGTAGAATGCCTGTATCTTGAGATTGCAGCCAGGCCAACTTTAACGTAGGGATGGCCAAGGCCGGATTTGGCCTGTGAGAGGAGATATGGTATGATTTGTTCCAGAGAATCCTCAAACGGGTGCAAGTTGTTTTGCTGGCACCAAACACCAAACCTTTGCCACTTCAGCCTATAAGTCTTGTTCATACTTTCGTCCCATGCTTTGAACAGTATCACCTACATTCCTAATCAATGTTCATGTCTCAGAATTCATAGAACTCAGAAGCCATGCGTGCAACTAGAGAGAGGCTGGATCCGGGTGTAAGATTTGGCCTTGGTTCCTTGTCAGGAGGGTCAGTTTCTTGGGAAGTCAGAATGGGTTGATTACAGATGACAGAATCAGCTCTGTGAACCAATGTTGTCTGAACAACTTGAGAGCTATTAGGATTAGCCGGCAGCGCTCTGCTTTCATCTTCCTGAGAACCCTGGGAAGCAATGGGAAAGGGGGAAAAGCGTATGCAAAGATCCCGGACCGTTACATCAAAGGGCATTTCCGGGAGAGGGTATCGAATGGCGTAGAACTGGCATTTACGTTCTTGTTTGTAACAAAAAGATCAAACGCTAGCTTGCCCCAGCACAAGAAGAGTTTGTCCACCTCTTGTTGATCTAGCTCCCATGCGTGGCTTTTTGATGATGAAGTCTGGGACTGGTGTAAGGAATGTCAACCCCTGAGAGATGTGACTGATGTGAATCCACCACTGTAATACCTTTACCATCCTTGGTGTAACATTGATCAAGTCCTTGAAGGACCCTTGAGACTCAGTCCATTGATTCTGTAGCTCTTCCTGCAGTGGTCTCATCTTCAGCCGCACTAGAGGTACTAGGTTTATTGACAAAGACATCATGTCTAGGAGTGATTTGAAGAGTCTCACAGAAACAAGCTTTCTTCTGGAGATCTTCAGAGGCAGACTGAATAGCTTCTGCTGTCTTTCTTCCAAAAGAGAGGGTTTGTTCTCAACTTTGTCGATTTTAGCACCCAGATAAAACAGGTTTTGTGTTGGAATAGTGGATGATTTCTGGTGATTTACCGTTAGTCCTAGACTGTGAAACAATGCAAGGCACGCACTGGTGGCTTAGAAAGCCTGTTGCGGTGTTGGCACTTTTAGAAGCCAAGCGTCTAAGTTGTGGAAAACTTGAACACCCTACTTGCAAAGGGCATCTGCCACCGGTGGAAGACGTTTTGTGACTATTCTGTGAGCTGACTTCAGTCCGAAAGGGAGAACACTGAACTGATCATGGGTACCGGCTCCGGCAAAGCGAAGAGATTTCCAATGCCTGGGGTGAATGGGTATGTAAAATAGGCATCTTGGAGATCGAATGATGTTATGTAGTACCCGCTATTTAGAAGCTGAAGGATGTCTGACAGGGTTATCATACGGAAGGACTGTTTACACAGAAATTTGTTTAATTGCCCGAGATCCAGAATTGGCCTCCATTCTCCTGGAGGAGTAGAAACCTAACACTCTCTAATGAGGAGGAACCTTCTCTATTGCACCCTTAGAGAACATTTGTAATAATTCTAGTCTTAGTAAGTGAAGATGAAGTAGGTGTGCTTCTTTCAGAGAATGGTTTGGAGGCCTCTGCACAAACTCTAAGGTATGACCGGAACTCACTATATCCAACATCTATTTGTTCGATTTGTCCTATGGGTTGGCACCTTATACTAGGTCCAAGCAACCATTATTAGTAAGTGTTACAGTGTCTACGAAACCAGGGCTCTCTAGTGGTAGCTGTCGTGAGCAGCCAAGACTAATCTAGAAGAAGTGTGAAGCACTAGCAATACCACAGTAGTAACACAGTAGTTTATCACACATGAAAGGAACCACACAGTGTTGCAAAAATAAAGGTACTTTATTATAGGGAAATGAACTAGAATACTACAGGCAATTCCCCCTTTCTGGAGGTAAGTACACACAAACTATAAGCAGGTAAGTACTAGAAATTAGCATAACAACTATAGAAATAGCAAGGGCCCTAAAGGGGAGCCAAACCATATACTAAAATAGTGGAATGCAAGAATGGGTCCCCCATCAGAGGATATGTAGTAGTTGGCCAAGGGCTGGGAAAGTATGGAACCCCAAGATGTGAGCATCTAGAAGATCCCCAGCGACCAGGAGAGCAGAGGTAAGTTACCGAGTCGTTCCATAGGTTAACATCGGGGATTGGAACAATGCAAGAAGAGAACCAAGTCGGTGGAACCCAATGGTAGATTCTGGATAAAGAGGACCTGTAAAAGAAGGGGACAGAGTCCAAGCCACGCAGGAGTATCCAGGCAGGGCAGGAGACAATGCCCACCCTTCTGTGGGTGAAGATCTGTGTCGATAGTGGTGGATAACGTCCAGCTGCGGAGTCCAGGAGATGTAGAGGAGTCCCTGAAGTCACCTAGGAGCTGTCCCGCGCCAGTAGCCGGATTGCAGATGGGTCAGTGGTAAGAAGGACCACCAAGAAGCACAAGCAAATGCAACTGGAGCTGTTGGGATTTGCAGAGCTGAAGAGGACCAGCAAGGTCCTGGGAACTCGACCCTTGGAGGGGAGCCCAGGCTGACCCTAAGAAGACAGGAGGGCCAGCAGAAGCAGTCGGAGTCCCCATGAGCAACTTACTGGCAGCAGGCACAGTAAGTCGCAGTGAGGCCCAGGCAGCACACCTGAAGTGGAGTCCCACATCGCTGGAGCATCAGAAGGAGACTGTCCTTGCAGAGGTAGAGTGCTGGGGGCCAGGGCTACTTGGAGCCTGAAGGTCCCTTGGGGCAGGAGTCAACAAGTCTGGGTTGCTGCAAAACTCGCAGTGCACAGGGATTTCATCCTGGAGGAAAAGGCAAGGGCTCACTGTCTCCCAAGTTGGACAGAAGGCAGAAAAGACCCAGAGGACCCCTCGGAGCTACCATCTTTGTTGGAGAATCTTCACAGGTCCAGAGGACAGCAGATCTCAGCAGCTGGATGTCGTTGCCTTACGTGCCTGCAGATGCAGAGGAGTGACTCCTTCACTCTAAGGGAGATTCCTTCTTGCTTCTTAGGTGCAGCTGAAGTCTTGCCAATCCCAGAGGATGCACAGCCATGGAAATGTTGCAAAGTGCTCACATGAGCTGCACACACGATGTTGCAATGAGAGGTCGTCTCGGTGTTGCAGTCTTATTCAGTTCCTGTGGAATCCAGCAGCCGTTCCGGTGGCCAGAGCAGAAAAGATGGTTGCAGAGGAGTTGTGGTGGAGACTTGCATGTCAAATCTAAGAATCCACCTGCAAGGGAGTCCCTAAATAACCCAAAAAGGGGCTTGGTCACTTTGCAAGGTGACCACCAATCAGAGGATGTCACTGACATTATCTGCCTAACCTGACCACTCAGTTGCTCCCAGGGCCTCTGCCCATCTTGGTTTCAAGATGGCAGAATCAAGTATCCACCTAGAGGAGCTCTAGACACCACCCCTGGAGTGGTGATGGACAGAGGAGTGGTCACTCCCTTTTCCTTTGTGCAGTTTCGCACCAGAGCAGGAACCAAGGGTCCCTGGACTGGTGCAAATCGGATTATGCAAGTAGAGCACCAAATGTGCCATTCAAAGCAATCCGGTGGCGTGGGAAGGCTGCCCCTCCCCAGCGTTGTAACACCTATTTCCAAGAGAGAGGAGGTTGCACCCCCTCTAACAGGAAATCCTTTGTTCTATCTTCCTCTGCTTAAGCTGGTCAAGCAGCCGGAGGGCAGAATACTGTCAGCGAGGCTGCAGCAGCATGGGCAGTTCGAAGACCCTGGAAGAATGGTAGGAGCGATTCTGGAGGGTTCTCTAAGGAGCCCCCAGAGTGCATGGAATCATGGGGTATGATTCCGACATACCTAGGTTCAGAGTTACCATTAAGTAGCTAGATCATAGGTAGTGACCTTTGGCCAGTACATAGCTAAAATGCCTTTCCTGCACTTATGGAATCCAGGGAATTTGAACTGGATTTGTAGGGGGACCTCAGCTTGCAGGGGTGCCCACGCACACAGGGGCCTGCAATCTACCCTTGGGGCTGGAAGGGCCTACCACAGGGGTGACTTACAGTGACCTCGTGTAGTGACCAGCAGTGAAAGGGTGCATGCACCTTTTCACGCAGGCTGCAAACGGCAGGTCTGCAGGCACAGTTTACAAGGGCTCCCATCGGTGGCATAATATATGCTGCAGCCCATGGAAGACCTCTGGTGTACCAGTGCCCTGGGTACCTAAATACTATATACTAGGGACATACTTGGGTACACCAGCATGCGAATTGTGGGGTGTAAAGGGTACCAAAGCAACCAAATTTAGAGGAGAGAGCACAATCATTGGGTTCCTGTTTAGCAGGATCCCAGTGAAAACAGTCTAAGCACACTGACAACAGGCAAAAAGTGGGGGTAACCATGCCAAAAAAGAGGGACTTTTCTACAAGTATGTTAGAGAACAATGATTTTCCCCACTTCTCTCTCGTCTTCTGAGGAGGTGTGATCTTCTCTGGGAGGTGCATCTATTGTAGAGGGTGGTGTAAGCCTACGTGTTGCTGAAGGCATAGGTATGCTCCTTGGTGTGACTGGAGAAGTAGTCTGAGGTTGTAAAGCATGCTGTGGCTGATTCGGGGTAGAATCCGGAAACCTACGCCTATAGTCCTGTAGCATGGCCTGAAGGTCTGCAATAAGGGACGTAGGCATCTGTACCATATTACGTCCTGGTTGAGAATATTGGAAAGGTTGATAGTGTTAGCCATGAGGGGTATAATACGACGCTTAGTCCTGCTGGTCATACTCACTGTCATCTTGATATTTGATGTGCAGTGCTGATGAACTGTGTGCGTCCCCAAAGGATCCCACATCCTCAGACTCTTCCAAGTCTAAGAGGTGGCTGGACAGCAGCGATGAAACTTTGCTTGGGGATGTTTTGTCAGGACTCAAAGTAGTTCTTGTGACTTTGGTAATTCAGATAGTAGTAGGAGGATTAATGCCTCTTTTATGGAAGGTGCTGTCAACGATTGTGTTGACGATGATGGTCTAGCCCACAAAGTCATCGACGATGTTGCCGTTATTGGTGTTGTCATTGGCGGTGGCTTCATCAACGGCTGAGTTGTAGATGGTGGAAAAGACCTTGTTGAAGGTTCTGAAGGTAGCTTTGTCAACTGAAGTTTTTTCTTAATCGGTACAGATGCTAAATCCACAGTGCCTGAAGGCGCTGTGCAAAATACTGTCACTGAGGAAATAGGCGCCTGAATGGCCGCTGTCGATTATGTCAGCGATGACGATGGCCTTGTCGATGAGATGGCGGTGAATGTGGTGGTGGTCTTAGCCAGTATCGAAGATGGTGGTGGTGTCGTTGATTGGATTTTCAATTATGTTTTTCTTGATATTTAGTGTACAGGCAATACAGACAGTCTCTGTGAGGATCATCTACATGCAGCCTTTTCTTCCCATAGGATTTGCAGGGGTGAAGAAGGCCTTTCTTAGAAGAATCTGACATCTTGGCTGTAGAAAAGTAGCTATCACAGGAAAAAACTGAACAGAGCTCAGGGAAACTCCCTTAACACAACGTGCGGTAGAAAATCTGAGGGAAAGAGCATCTCTTGTGAGTATTCTAGAGGATGCTGACACTTGATTGGTCATAGGTCAAGTTTGTATCTCTTTACAAAAGGACATAGATAGGCTATTTAATTGATGGCTACTGCCATTATAGCCTATGGTGATTCTTGCATAATGCTTTCCTAATGTACAGTGGGGCTCCGACTTCGATGACGGAGAAGGATTGAAGCATGTGAATCTATGAAAGATCCAATACTGGATAACTTTTTTCCAATAGCAGCAGGGGGCAAAAAGGATTACAATGTTTTTGAAAGTTCACAAGGTGCATTAGAGGCTGAGGAGATTAGTGCTCAGAAATAATCGCCTTGCGCCTTATGTGAAGCTTGGCAAAATTTCCCTACAGCCAATTTATATGTATTTTTGCATTTAAGTCACATGAGTTGTGTCTCTCAAGAGATTTGCACACGCTGTTTTCTTCCCTCAATGTTGCCCTCAATGTTGCCATAAACTAAAGCGCTGTAGGTCGAGACATTTTTGGAAGGCAGACTTTAATAGGAGCAATACAAAGTAAGGTATCAATCAACCAATTATTCAAATTATCTACATTGGAACCTAAAATCAAATTGTACTAGGCAAAGTTTAAGAGAGGTGCTCTGAAAAGAGAACCTCAGAAAGGTTTTGCCAGGCTGCAGAAGGTTTAAAAGTGGATACATTTTCCCCTCCTTCAAATGGGCCTCAAAAAATAAAAGGAACCAGGAACTGGTCTACCCAAATACATTTGAATTTAGGGCCAACTTGTAGGCTAGTAAGGTTGGAGAAAATGAAATCAAAGAGTGGCCTTATGTGTGGGGCTAATGACAAACTGAACCAAAGAAACACTTTTGAGAGATTCTCTCAGCTGAATAGCTGCCTTACAATTGGAATTGTCCATTTGTAAGTTATAATCACCAAGGACCATAAAACGGGTGCAGGGAAGAGAGAGTTGGGCTACCACTTTATTAAGAACCTATAAGGAATTCTTGTAATAATCTTGTGGCATTTTAGTGGGCTGTGACTTCACCCATAGCAGCCCCTCTCACCTCATAATACTGGCTGGTTGATGCATCATTTCCCTTCTCACGGAATGCTTACATTACAATGCATGACGGACAATTTTACATCTGAAAAGTAAACTGAATTTTCACACATTCATTTCTATACCGAAAACAATTACGTTTTGTTTTTTCACTGCTCCAGGCTCTTTTTAATTGTTTAGGCAGGAATCACATATGCATGTACACATATATTTAAACACACACACATAAAAGATGTTTAATAAACAGCAAAAAACGTTGGCAAAGTCAACAGGCCTAGGTTTAATAAGGTACTGCACTGAGACACAGGCATGTTCAAATGTTGTTGGCATGCATTAGTACATTACAGCAGGACTTATTGCCTTTGTCAATGCTTGTTCTTCAAGGGTAGTATTAAAAAGTGTTAAAAAAAAGGAGTTTTGTTTGGCCATTTCACATTACAATGAATATCTTCTACTAGCCTGATGTTCACATCCTTGAGAATGCATGTGCAAAGTGTTTGGACATTTAAACGAATCAACAACTATGCTGTGGGAGAATCTGCACAGTAATGATTACAACACTTTGTTTAATGTACCATGACCAGTTTTTGACTCTTCATAGCAGTATAACTAACAAGTGTTCCGATTGGAACATCTATGTTGGCGCTATTTTATTCGAGGTCATAGTATGAACAGCTGATTTGTCTCTTGTAACAGGTTCAAAATAGATAAACTCTTTGGTGAGTTGGGCACCTGCATTAATTCCGGTTACAGAAGAAAATCTACAAACCTAAATATGGGTGCATGGATGCACCCCACCAAATATTTGTTTTAGGTAAGATGTAGAATTGTGGCATGCAATGTTCTGAAGTTACAGTTACCTTCCAGCTTTACTGTTTTATTTTATGGTTCTCATGAAAATGTCAAATACCATCAACATTAATTAGTAGGCCACTCTTCAAATCTCACGGTAATTCTCTTGACTACTATGGCATTGAAGAATGTTGTTCCATGATTTATTGATGGTTGCATTATATTATAATACATTTATCTGATCTCTACTGTCAAGTGTCTTCACACAGACAAAGAATTGCAGCAAGAACTGCAATATTATTATAAATAAGCTGTTATCTATGACCCATTTTTACATCCAGCATAACAACCTTCAACAAGAAAAAACACAATTACATCTACAAATGGTACAGAACATTTCAGAATATCAGGTTACATTAGATTATTAAATGTGTACATTCCATTTCTTCCGAACCAACACACTATCTCCTCGCTGTTGGTCCTTTACCTAAATATGCATATTCCTTAATCTATGCAAAGTACGCTACATTTTGAATGTACCGTCATGGCACAGAAATTCCTTTAATTTCAAGAGGATTTCAAGAGGTCTTCAGCTTAACTTGTACAACTCTCAATATTCTCTTTTCCCTTTCTTTGCTCACATATGCAGATTCAATCAAATTATTCATGGAATAACAACATCAACAATAATAATTGTTATTAAACAACCACTGAACATACATTTTTACTTTTTCAGCCCTTCCCAGATCCCCCTTCAATTTCCTTTTGCTCCCCATGTGAAGATGCTTGATTCACACAAATCAGCCAAATTCTATTGCCTTATCCATGATTCTGTTGAATGAGCACCATGACCTACATTGTATTGTCATGTTAAGAGCAATTGTATAGAACCTTTACCTTGAGTTTGAAAACATACCACCTTATTCTGGATGGCATTTTATTACAAGTTAGACATACTCAGTTTTCCACTGTTTATGGGCATTGGGTTGTGTTTGTGTATGTTTCACGTATATTTGCTAAATATCTAGTTTAGCACTAGTTCGTATTGGTTGAAACACTTCCTGTTCCTCCACAAAAATATGAGATCTGAATGTTAATAATGGTGATATGTGTTTCGTTCTAAGATTCACCACTACTCCGAAGGCAGCTCACCGTGATCACCCTTTTCACTTTGCCTCTGTGAATAAAATGGGTAAACCAGCCTACTGGGGAAATAATCTGTATCAATGAACCCCCCCAAGGCTAGAATCAATGAATTCCATTGTGTGGCGTGCCACTGTCGCATGCAAAAAGCTTTCCAGGCTTTGTACGCTGCCCTGAGTGCTCCCTGACACACTAACTCTTCAAATACTGGGTGGGCTTTTTAGGTCCACATGTTTGTTATTGGCCATATCAGCTCCCTCTTTACTGGTCAACATACCTAATCCATAACGTCTCCTTGGACGGACACCGGTGAGTCCATCAGAACAAACCTGTCTGACAATTTCTAATCACGAACTATGTCATAACAGATCATTAAAAGAACCCCCTACAATCAACAATCACTCCCCTTCTACCACGCAAATGCGTTCCAGTGTGGTATGCTAGTGTGGCTCACCTAACACCGTTCAGCATAAGTAACACTGACTAAAGATGTATATGTCCCTTCATCTACTAAAGTCGTATCATGGATGTAATGTTTCATACTGTATTATGAACGCATCAGGCTGTGCTAAGAATACATCCTATGTGATTCAGAAACTGTAGGAGATGTGTCTTCTTTAACCCTTTAAATGCGGGCGTTGGCCGCTGGCCGACGCCCGCACTACCTTCCTGGTGCGGGTCACGACCAGTGGCCGACACCAGGGAGGGGGTTAATAAATCCTCAGGTGTGATTTTTTTTTTTGTTCCCTGGGAGACACAGAAGCTCTTCCATGTCTCCCCCGCCCCCCACCCGCCCCTTTGTGACGTCACTTTGTGGATTTCCCCATCCCTGCTCCGATGGGGAAAACGGCCTTCCCCACGTTCAGGAAGGCCTCGTAAGAAAGGGGAGACTCAGCACAGCTGCGATCGGGGGCCAGGAAACACCACTAGACACCAGGGATTTCACTTGGGGGGGTCGGCCCCCTCGCAAAACTCCCCCTTCCCCACCGGGGCTAAATTTATTTTATTTTTTTAAATGAAAAATAAATGGACAGGGGGTCCCTGTGGGGCCAATATTTTTTTTTGTTGTTGTAGGGTTTCCCTGGGGGCCATTTTGCCCCCCAAGGAAACCATACAACAACTAAAAAAAATATAGATCTATATACAGGGAGTGCAGAATTATTAGGCAAGTTGTATTTTTGAGGATTAATTTCATTATTGAACAACAACCATGTTCTCAATGAACCCAATAACTCATTAATATCAAAGCTGAATATTTTTGGAAGTAGTTTTTAGTTTGTTTTTAGTTTTAGCTATGTTAGGGGGATATCTGTGTGTGCAGGTGACTATTACTGTGCATAATTATTAGGCAACTTAACAAAAAAAAAATATATACCCATTTCAATTATTTATTATTACCAGTGAAACCAATATAACATCTCAACATTCACAAATATACATTTCTGACATTCAAAAACAAAACAAAAACAAATCAGTGACCAATATAGCCACCTTTCTTTGCAAGGACACTCAAAAGCCTGCCATCCATGGATTCTGTCAGTGTTTTGATCTGTTCACCATCAACATTGCGTGCAGCAGCAACCACAGCCTCCCAGACACTGTTCAGAGAGGTGTACTGTTTTCCCTCCTTGTAAATCTCACATTTGATGATGGACCACAGGTTCTCAATGGGGTTCAGATCAGGTGAACAAGGAGGCCATGTCATTAGATTTCCTTCTTTTATACCCTTTCTTGCCAGCCACGCTGTGGAGTACTTGGACGCGTGTGATGGAGCATTGTCGTGCATGAAAATCATGTTTTTCTTGAAGGATGCAGACTTCTTCCTGTACCACTGCTTGAAGAAGGTGTCTTCCAGGAACTGGCAGTAGGACTGGGAGTTGAGCTTGACTCCATCCTCAACCCGAAAAGGCCCCACAAGCTCATCTTTGATGAAACCAGCCCAAACCAGTACTCCACATCCACCTTGCTGGCGTCTGAGTCGGACTGGAGCTCTCTGCCCTTTACCAATCCAGCCACGGGCCCATCCATCTGGCCCATCAAGACTCACTCTCATTTCATCAGTCCATAAAACCTTAGAAAAATCAGTCTTGAGATATTTCTTGGCCCAGTCTTGACGTTTCAGCTTGTGTGTCTTGTTCAGTGGTGGTCGTCTTTCAGCCTTTCTTACCTTGGCCATGTCTCTGAGTATTGCACACCTTGTGCTTTTGGGCACTCCAGTGATGTTGCAGCTCTGAAATATGGCCAAACTGGTGGCAAGTGGCATCGTGGCAGCTGCACACTTGACTTTTCTCAGTTCATGGGCAGTTATTTTGCGCCTTGGTTTTTCCACACGCTTCTTGCGACCCTGTTGACTATTTTGAATGAAACGCTTGATTGTTCGATGATCACGCTTCAGAAGCTTTGCAATTTTAAGAGTGCTGCATCCCTCTGCAAGATATCTCACTATTTTTGACTTTTCTGAGCCTGTCAAGTCCTTCTTTTGACCCATTTTGCCAAAGGAAAGGAAGTTGCCTAATAATTATGCACACCTGATATAGGGTGTTGATGTCATTAGACCACACCCCTTCTCATTACAGAGATGCACATCACCTAATATGCTTAATTGGTAGTAGGCTTTCGAGCCTATACAGCTTGGAGTAAGACAACATGCATAAAGAGGATGATGTGGTCAAAATACTCATTTGCCTAATAATTCTGCACTCCCTGTATATATATATATATCTATGTAGATGTATCTATCTACATGGATATATCTATAGATAGATCTATATGTATATATATATATATATATATATCTCTATAGAGATAGATCTATATATATATATATATATATATATATATATATAATCACTTTTGTCAATACGTGTGTGGTTTCCCTGGGGGCTGCGATTGGCCCCCAGGAAAACCAGACCCACATATAAAAGTGATATATATATATATATATATATATATATGTATATATATATAGATTTGCCACCAGTTGTCTTGCAGTTGCAGCTTGCGTCTTCAAAGCAATGCACATACTTCAACTGACGCTTTTCAACTGTAGCTTTTAGGCAGCAATAAAAAAGTCAAGTACGTATTGTGATTATGTTTCTGCTACAAAAGGGTCAGACTTGTCTAGTGGCAGTTTTAGTGCCATAAAGAAGCGCAAAAGGTTTATATGCCTACTGCAAAGAGCAAGGGGGTCATTCTAACATTGGCGGGCGGCGGAGGCCGCACGCCAATGTTCCCCCGTCAAAATACCGCTCCGCGGTCACAAGACCGCTGAGGTTATTTTGAGATTTGCCCTGGGCTGGCGGGCAGCTGCCAAAAGGCCGCCCGCCAGCCCAGGGCAAATCTACCTTTCCACGAGGACGCCGGCTCCGAATGGAGCCGGCGTAGTGGGAAGGTGCGACGGGTGCAGTTGCACCCGTCGCGTATTTCAGTGTCTGCTTTGCAGACACTGAAATACACAGTGGGGCCCTCTTACGGGGGCCCCTGCATTGCCCATGCCATGGGCATGGGCACTGCAGGGGCCCCCAGGGGCCCCGCGGCACCCCCTACCGCCATCCTGTTCCTGGCGGGAGACCCGCCAGGAACAGGATGGCGGTAGGGGGTGTCAGAATCCCCATGGCTGCGGAGCGCGCTCCGCAGCCATGGAGGATTCACCCGAGCAGCGGAAAGTCGGCGGGAGACCGCCGACTTTCCGTTTCTGACCGCGGCTGAACCGCCGCGGTCAGAATGCTCAAGGGAGCACCGCCAGCCTGTTGGCGGTGCTCCCGTGGTCGGTGACCCTGACGGTCACCGGCCGCCAGGGTCAGAATGACCCCCCAAATCTGTATTTTATGTAAATAGCTGAGTACATTAGTAAAGTCAGCCATTACCTGCGCTATAATACAAATGAAATGTATGCGCGGGGTGGACGGCGATGGAGAGATGAAGGGCACTTTTGCTGGGTGGTAATGAGGGAATTCGAGGAGTAGGGAGTGGGAGCACCAATAATGATTGTTGGACTGGGCGCAGGAGGTGCTAAAGACTGTGACGAATGGTATGTGACAAGGTGTTTTTTGAGTGTCTTGAAAGAACCTGCTGATTGAGGGAAGAAGCTCAGTTAAGGTGGCCTCTACTGTTGCACGTATCTCACACACACCATCGATTTTGTGACTGTCTACGTAGGCTAGTGTTTTAGAGCAACAGTTTAGCCAATAGCAGAGATGGCATCTTGATGGATGTGGGCTGCCGTCACTCGGGTTATAGAGAACAGCTCTGACATAGGATCAGAGACTGAAACATCAGATACTGAGACAGCATCTGAGGGATAGGACAATGGCGCAGACTCTGGGAGTGATTTTTCAGTCGGAGGAGTCCCATTCGATAACTCCTCTTCCAGTAAATGATGAGGGAGGTGATGAGGACAGTCCTGCTGTCCCTTCGCAAGCAGTCTGTGCAACTGGGTAATAGTGGGTTAGCCCAACCCAGAGAGCAGGTGAATGCGGCGGCAAGCAGAGAGAGAGAGTGCTCTCTTGGGAGCTCCCCAATTTAGTTCAGCCCCAAATTCCACCGCCCAAATCGTATTGTGGAGACATCAAAATTATCTATCGCAAAACAAACTGGTTTTATAAGGCAGGCCCCTGTGTTTTTGGTCCTGGGTTCGGCGGCCATATAGAGAAACACACTAAAACCAAACATTTCTGGAAACTAGACACTCGGGGGAGTCCACAGAGATGTGACTTGTGTGGATTCCCCAAAGTTTTCTTACCCAGAATACCCTGCAAAGCTGAAATGTTGAATAAAAACTCTATTTTTCTCGCATTTCTGTCACACAAACTACAGGAATATGCTGGGATCCACAAAATTCCTATCACCCAGTGATTCCTCACCTGTCCTGATTAAAACACTACCCCACTTGAGTGCCTACACCTAGTGCCTGCATCAGGAATGGATCACTCCAGGGTCAACAGCTGCCTCATGTAAGGACCAACATGGACCGTTGTGTGATCTATTACTGTCGCGGGCACCAGGCCTACCCACACAAGTGAGGTACCATTTTTATCGAGAGACTTGAGGGAACGCTGGCTGGAAGGACATTTGTGGCTCCTCTCAGATTCCAGAACTTTCTGTCACCGAAATGTGAGGAAAATGTTTTTTTTTAGCCATTTTGAGGTTTGCAAAGGATTCTGGGTAACAGAACCTGGTCAGAGCCCCACAAGTCACCCCATGTTGGATTCCCCCAGGTCTCTAGTTTTCAAAAAGGCACAGGTTTGGTAGGTTTTCCTAGGAAAAGGCACAGGTTTGGTAGGTTTTCCTAGGTGCCGGCTGAGCTAGAGGCCAAAATCTACAGGCAGGCACTTTGCAAAAAACACCTCTGTTTTCTGTGAAAAAATGTGATGTGTCCAAGTTGTGTTTTGGGCCATTTCCATTAGTGGGCGCTAGGCCTACCCACGGAAGTGAGGCACCATTTGTATCGGGAGACTTGGAGGAACGCTGGGTGGAAGGAAATGTGTGCCTCCTCTCAGATTCCAGAACTTTCTGTCACCGAAATGTGAGGAAAAGTGTTTTTTTGGCCAAATTTTGAGGTTTGCAAAAGATTCTGGGTAACAGAACCTGGTGAGAGCCCCACATTCCCCTAGGTCTCTTGTTTTTAAAAATGCACAGGTTTGGTAGGTTTCCCTAGGTGCCGGCTGAGCTAGAGGCCAAAATCTACAGCTAGGCACTTTGCAAAAAATACGTCAGATTTCAATGTAAAAATGTGATGTGTCCATGTTGCGTTTCCTGTCGCGAGCATTAGGCCTACCCACTCAAGTGAGGTACCATTTTTATCGGGAGACTTGGGGGAACACAGAATAGCAAAACAAGTGTTATTGCCCCTTGTCTTTCTCTACATTTTTTCCTTCCAAATGTAAGACAGTGTGTAAAAAAGATGTCTATTTGAGAAATGGCCTCTAATTCACATGCTAGTATGGGCACCCCGTAATTCAGAGATGTGCAAATAACCACTGCTTCTCAACACCTTATCTTATGCCCATTTTGGAAATACAAAGGTTTGCTTGATACCTATTTTTCACTCTTTATATTTCAGCAAATGAATTGCTGTATACCCGGTATAGAATGAAAACCCATTGCAAGGTGCAGCTCATTTATTGGCTCTGGGTACCTAGAGATCTTGATGAACCTACAAGCCTTATATATCCTCGCAACCGGAAGAGTCCAGCACACGTAACGGTATATTGCTTTAAAAAAATCTGACATTGCAGGAAAAAGTTACAGAGTAAAACATGAAGAAAAATTGCTTTTTTTTTCAGCTCACTTTTAATATTTTTTTATTTCAGCTGTTATTTTCTGTAGGAAAACCTTGTAGGATCTACACAAATGACCCCTTGCTGAATTAAGAATTTGGTCTACCTTTCAGAAATATTTAGCTTTCCGGGATCCAGCATTGGTTTCACACCCATTCCTGTCACTAACTGGAAGGAGGCTGAAAGCACCAAAAATAGTACAAATGGGGTATGTCCCAGTAAAATGCAAAAATTGTGTTGAAAATGTGGTTTTCTGATTAAAGTCTGCACATTCCTGAAAGGTGGGAAGATGGTGATTTTAGCACCAGAAACCCTTTGTTGATGCCATTTTCAGGGAAAAAACCACAAGCCTTCTTCGGCAGCCCTTTTTTCCCATTTTGTTTTTTAAAAAAACTCAATTTTCACTGTATTTTGGCTAATTTCTTGGTCTCCTCCAGGGGAAACCACAAGCTCTGGGTACCATTAGAATCCCTAGGATGTTGGGAAAAAAAGGACGCAAATTTGGCGTGGATAGCTTATGTGGACAAAAAGTTATGAAGGCCTAAGCGCGAACTACCCCAAATAGCCCAAAAAGGGCTCAGCACTGGGGGGAAAAGGCCAAGCAGCTAAGAGGTTAAAGCTATTATTTAAATCAGTATTTTGGTGTGTAAAACGCGCCTCGTTTCAGGCATGAACTAATAATCCTCAAGGGTGCTGGGGATAAGTAAACACTGTACAGACAGGAGGAGCGTCTTAGTTTAGTGGAATGAATTAACCGGTGGAAACTCCTAATCCGTTACAAATTTATTACATCTCTAACAACTGTAACTGCCAAATAAACGTTTTACAAACATCTTAAACTATGTAAAGTATAAATAACTGAATGTAAGGTTGAATACGTGTTATGACAGTAACAATATGCAAAATAAAACATATGAACACATTTTTGATTTTACGCCCTCCTCATTAAGTGGATGGTAACTTGGGTGTGAGAATGTCTAAACGTGTTGTCTTTTAATATAGATTTGCAATACAATACATCACAAGCAGGGACATAAAATAATTAGGGATGTTGGCACATGTGGTGTCTGTGAGGCCAGAAGGAGGCAACCTTTGCAGTCCTACTATCAGAACAGATTAATATGTGATTTGTGCGACAAAGGGGTGTCACTTTCTTTTATTTATGTACCGTAGATCATTGGACCTAACGCCCATAAACTATTGTCTCTTGGCATATTATAAATGAATAATTTAAATGTATATGATTAACATTACGATTGCTGCAATACAAACATATTTTAAATATTGTTTTTTAGTTTTGCTTAAAGGCAAACAACATAATAGCCCCCGGCCGAACTTCGAGGACACGCAGATATAGTATACATTCAAAATTACATGTAACTACTCAAGGGTTAGGTTAGAACCGAATAGCAGTACGGCAAACGAGTTTTTCCAGTAAATGATCACATCAGGCCAGGTGATCCCTCCATCGAACTCACAGTTGAGGTATAGTCCCTCCATCTGTGCGGCAGGCCGCTTCCAGTCTCGCCTAATCATCCCTTTCTCGCTCCTCTCTCCTGGGGCCCCAGACTTTCTCAAA
The DNA here is from genome assembly GCF_031143425.1 of Pleurodeles waltl. Lineage (NCBI taxonomy): Eukaryota > Metazoa > Chordata > Amphibia > Caudata > Salamandridae > Pleurodeles > Pleurodeles waltl. The sequence continues at coordinate 356,478,424 of NC_090440.1, forward strand.
TTTGCGTGGGCAGACGTGCGCCCGATATACAAATTTCTCTTCCTACATACACCAGTCTAGACCCACCTCCCATTCCCTCGTAGTAGGTGCTCCCCCAGTATTTCAGGATCTCTCTATGGATCACCATCAGGGCAAGGCTGCAAAATAACAAGCTATAGTTCTCCAAAGTTTGGTCACCCCAGATTCCTAGGGACACCAGCTGTGGTGTGAGCTTCACTTCGTCACCCATGGTCTCCAAATTCTTATCGTCCACCGGCTTCAAGTAGGCCTTCAACTTCAGGAACTCCCAAAGCTTGTGGAACAGGGTGCCCCTCATGTGGCAGCCCTGTAGGCAGTGGTCTTCCTAGGTACGACTGTTGGACTTGGCCCTTTTTACGGGGTCATCCCCAACTTTTTGCCTTCCTCCTCCTATTTTTTATGACCGCTTTGCGTTGGCTCTAGGACTTTGAGCACTTTATCACTGCTGATCAGTGCTAAAGTGCATGCACTCTCCCTTCTAAATTTGGTATGATTGGCTTACACCTTATTGGCACTTTTAATTTACCTGTAAGTCCCTTGTACAATGGTATCCCTATACACAGAACCTATAAATTAAATGCTGTTAGTGGGCTTGCAGCACAGCTTCTGCCATCCTCCGAAGTAGCCTTTCAAACCTGTCTCAGGCCTGCAAACGCAGGGCCTCCAAGCGCAGTTTACTGCCACAGGGACCTGGCATCTAAATTTATTTGCCAGGCCTAGAACTCCCCTTTTACTACACGTAAGTTACCCCGAAGACAGGCCCTAGCTAGCCCTTTGGGCAGGGTGCTGTGTATGCAAAAGGTAGGATATATGTCTTAATGTACTACATGTCCTAGTTGTGACAAACAGCCTATTTGGTTCCTCACTACTGGGAGTGCTGCGTCTCTCATAGGATTGCATTGAAAATGCCCTAACATATGTCTAAGTGGTATTGTTTGATCTATGAGGGGTGGCTTAGGCATGTTTGGTATGGTTGGAATGGTAGTGAGAAATGCTGCTTACTGGTGTAAGTGGATTTTTTATTAACATTATAGAAATGCCACTTTTAGAAAGTGGGTATTTCTCTGTGCTTATGACTCTGGTGTTTTGCAACTTGACACCAATCCACGTCTGGGGCAGAGTGACAGTTGGGCTTTGTGCATACTTTTCAGACAGCCGGTACACAGGGAGGGTGGAGGTATCACAAGTGTGCATCTGCATACTGAATGGTCTTCCTGGGCTGGGAGAGGTAGAGGCAGGGCACACCTGCATTTGTAAAGGCTGTGCCCTGGCCTCACACAAAAGGCTAGTTTACCCCCTGCTGATGTCCGGAGCCAGTGCTGGAGGAGAGAGGGGACATTCCTGGAACAGGTTAGTGCTGGTTGGAACCCCCTCACCCACTTTTGTGTAGACTACACAAAATGACTATAAGTAAAGGGAGTTTTCCCCCACCTTTTTAGACACCAATGGACCTGCACCAAATGCTGGAAGGACTCGCTAGGAACACCTTGGGACTGCTCTGCGGTGGGACTGACCTGTGGCCTGCTAGGTCACTAAGAAGGATTGACACACTCTGCTCATCAGAACCCTTTGTGCTAGCCTGCATGTCTGAGCCCTACAGATTCGTGCCCCTAGCTGTCTCAAGGGGCTGGGTGGATTCCCTGCTTCTTCCCCTGCATTCTCATCCCAATGCACAGAAGCGCTGTTTCCTTTTGTACCTGCATTTGAAGAGCGCTTTATTCCTGAAAGTCTTGCCGGCTTGGGTAGGGCTGAGGAAGTGCCCCGGTCACCTTGTGTGGGACTTTCCCCCCTCTCCAATGTGGGGGGGTAAAGAGGAACCAACGGCCGGGAGTTCCTTGGCGCGAACGAGGCGTGCTTGTGGAGGCTCCCCCGGGGCACAGACAGGCACCTACTTAGGGTGCGTTTACCGCCGTGGCCCCAGGACAGTACTACAGGAGTGAGGGGCAACGCAGCAGCTGCTGTGGTACGCCCGCGGGCCACCTGCCCGCCAGAAGATGGTGAAGAGCTCTACCAGCCAGAGAAGACCGGAGGGCTCCATTCAGCTTGAGGTGGGGCACCGAGCCAGGAGGCTCATTCCGCCCAGCTGCGCCTTGAGGAGACATGCATTGTCCCAAGACGGAAGGAGATGGAGCGGGTGGGAGCTGCCCATGCCCTTCCCCTCACAGAGCCGCCGTCCAAAGTAGCAGTGACGGTGATGATCTCTGCAGAGGGGAGCCAAAGGAGGGCGCCCCCCTGCTATTCTGTGTCGAGGTGGCCGCTGTGTGAGGAGTAGGGACGCCTCCAGGTGAAGGGTCCTGGGTACTGAGGTTAAGTCCCTCTTGTTCTCTCCAGGCCTCATTTGGGCAGTGTGCTTGGGCTGGCAGGACGGGGAGGAGAACATCGATGGAGATCCCATGCCAGCCCAGTCTTCTTGGGGATCACCGTGGATGTGGTAAAAGGAGCGAAGGAGCTTCTCCATACTTGGCACCATGGCCTCCTCTTAATACCCATATTTTGTGCAAAGGGAGCGCAGGAGCGCGATGACGCTCCAGGGAGACAGTCTTGTTGGGGGGATTAGGCTGTGGCTGTGGCTGGCAGCCTGTGCCTGTGTTCTGCCCTTGCCCTCTTCGTTCCTGCTGCATTGCTGCATTGGTCCTCATGACCAGAGCCATATTACCTGTTGTGCTTGCCATGTTGGGAGAGAGGGTATATTGTCAGGAGGAGCACTGCAAACTGGGTTGATGACAAATGCAATGTGGAAATGTTTTTCATGATATGTGAACTCATGGGGATGTCTTGGCATTTGTGATAAGGAGTTTATTGTGATGTGCATTTTTGGTGATAGTGACAACCTGACTACTGCTTGTGTAGCAGGGTATTACTAGTAACCTATGTGGTTACCTGACTACTGGTTATTTTTGCAGAGCACCAGTAACCTGTGTAATGTTCTGACAACTGCTTGTGTTGCAGGGTATTACTGATACATGTTGTTTTTGGTTTAATTATGTTTTATGCAATACATTTTATTTTCATATAACTTGTGTTTCCTTTGTGGTGTATTTATTATGTCACGTATGTTGTGTGTGTTGTGCAGACGCTTTACACATTGCCTCTGGGATAATCCAGACTGCTTGTGCCAAGCTACCAAGGGGGGGAGCAGGGGTTTCCTTGGGTATGTAACTCCCTCAGCTGGCTTAGGTGCATACCCTAGCCAACCAGATACCCCATTTCTAACACTGACCCATATGAAACATCCAGGTCCTGGTGCAGTAAGCCCAATGCAGGATCTTCAGTTTTATCAGGTGTAAATGTGCCTGGATCGTTAACTTCTCTGGGATACCAGCATGCCTGGCTCCAGTCATCATCATCCAGGTTACCAAGATCTCTCTCCCACCTTTCCCTCAAGTAACCTAAAGGGAGAAGACTGTTGTTCAGAAGTGTAGATTATGTGTGGGACACCGCGTGATTTGTCAGGGGAGAACCTAATACCCTACAATCCAATGGGGATTCCTCCTCTTTCACAGCCTGTAGTGCTCTGCATTTGCTGTGCAGAAACCGCATCTGTTGGTATCTTCAAAAATGACTAACTTACAGTTCGTATTTAGTCTGCAGGTTGTCAAACGGGATTACTGCACCGTCCCTCTAGACATCAACCAATTGGGAGATCCCCAGCAGGTCCTATTTTCTATGGCTGTTTTTGTTCCTTAAACCCGGGAGGAGATCAGAGTCCCAGAGTGGGGTCCATAGTGTCATCCTGCCCTGCCATCCCAAGGCATTCACCACCCTCCTTCACATGTGGACTACAGTCTGTTGGAAAGGGGAACTCTGCCTGGTAACTGGACAATCCAAATCGATCAGACATAACCCCATTCACCTGGATTGTTGCCCTCAGGTCTTTATATAGTAGGCTGATCCAGGACAGGAAACAAGGCCGAAGCCCATCTTCTAGAGGATGGCTATCATGTATGGCTATTCTAGAGAGTCAAAGGCCTTCTCAGCATCCAGGGCCAGGAGGACCCCCGGCTCTTGCAAACTCCCACTGCATGTCAAGCAGCCCATCAATCTCCTCAAATTATGCCTTGTGGCTCTTTATGGCAGTAAGCCGGATTGATCAGGAGCAATAAGGTGATTTTTCACCTGTATTAAAAGGTTAGCTAGGATCTTGACCAAAATCTTGATTTCTGTATTGATCAGGGAGATTGGCCTGTAGGAGGCACAATTGTCAGCTGTCTTCGCCTCTTTATGAATCAAAACAATTGTGGCTTCTCGAAGATCAGGTGGCAGGACACCCACTTCTCTTGCGGTGTTAAACATGGATCGCATCAGCTTCACCGCTTTCAATGTGACACACACTTCTCTAGCTGCGTTAAACATGAACAGCATCGGCTTCACCACTTTCAATGTGACACATTTATAGAATTCCCCTGCTGGGACTGGGGTTTTTACCGTTGTTCAGCTGTGAGATAGCCACCGTCACCTCTCCCTCTGTAATTTTCTCTTTCAACGCATCAACCAGTCCGGATCCAGTTGAGGCGGCGGAAGATCACCCACAAAGGCATCTAGGTCCCCTCGATCATTGGTGGCCCAGTTCTGATAGAGCTGTTCTAGGTATTTCGCAAATTCTTATGCAACAGCCCGAGGTGTCTCCCACAGTGCCATCCCTTCTGCCCTAATCCCACTTACTAAGCCCTGCCCCACCTCCTTTTTTGTTAACCATGCTAAGAGCCTGCTGGCCTTGTTGCCAATCTCATATCTGACCCCGAGTGGCCCGAAAATGGGCTCTATCCTCCTGTCTCACTAGGGCTTCATATTGCCGCCTGACTTCCTCAATCCTATGAGCCCGGTCTCTATTGGGGCAGCCACATAATCTGCCTCAAGTTGCCATAGCTTCCCCTCTAGCTCCCAGCACTCCTTGTCCCTATCCCTTCTGATGCCCACCCTACGAGCAATCAACTGACAGCTCAGGATCACCTTACAGGCCTCTCAGAGGTCGGTAGTCAATCGGACTGTACCCCTGTTTTCTGTGAAATAACTAGCTATCGCCATAGCTGCCAATGTTTTCATCTCTCTAGCTTTCAGTTCCCATTCACAGAGTCTCAATACTATCTTCGGCTCGGGAAACCTATGTGAACCCTGGTGAGCAGTGGCGAATGGTCTGATATGCCCCAGGGGAGTAAAGTGGTACCAGAGTCATCTGAAATGTTAGAAAGTAATCCAGCCGTGACATAGCTCCCAGTGACTTAGATGCGTGTGAGTACTGGCCTGTATAAGGATTTGTCACCTGCCACAAGTGAACGAGGCCCATAGCTTCCACAATAGTGGCCAGTCTTGAGTCGGGGCTCGCCGGGTCACTGGATTTAGTCACTCCGTCCATGGCCCCTTGTAGTGTCAGATTGAGGTCCCCACCAATAATGGTCAATGCATTTGGGAGCTTGTCAGCCAGGCCCCCATACGTTCCAGACCTATACATTGTAGTCCAAAGTACCATGAGCCAATGACCACATCTTCCCCATAGCAGAGGCTGTGGATCGCAGCCTGACAGCTGTGTTTATCCTCTCAGGTGCGGAGGACCGCCAGTGGTAATAGCAGCGAATCAGGATTCCCTCCTCCACGTGCTACTACTTTGTACCTGCCTCTACCCAGAAACCCACAATTGTTGCCTAGCAGGTGGGTTTCCTGTAACAGGATTATGTCTGAGTCGTGTCAGGGAAGCCACACAATAAGCATGGATCACTACCTGGCCAACAATTGGGGCTCAACTTCAACTCATTTGGTCGACTGGGAGGCACTGAAGTTGGTAGTTTAGCAGGCACTGTATCCGCACAATGGTGGGGGTTCGGGCAACGATACATGAGGAGTTAACACAGTTAGAAAACACACTAAGGGAGAAATAACTCTGATCACGCACCTCCCCTGGGTGAAATAGTCATTTACTAGCCGAAACCGAGAAGCATGCCCACTTAGTGGAGCAGCTTCCCTGTCTCTACTTTAAAGCATATCAGGCTGGGATGCATGCTGAAGGAAACAAATTGAGTCATCTGCTGGCATGGCTGTTACGTAGCCCAGTCCCCCTATCACCTATTACAGCGATCAGGTTGTCCCCCACATGCCTGCTAATCAACCTGGTAAAAATCCATGAGGCTTTTACAACCTATTATCGGGATTTATATAGCCCTCCACCGTTGGTTAGAACTAGGATGATACATGCCTTCCTTCGGGAAGAAGCACTGCCCCACTCGAGTGTAGAGGATCTTAACATGCCTCTCACAACCCTCGATATCAGTGAGGCTGCAAAAGGTGTTAGCTACCGGTAAGACCCCAGGGTTAGATGAGTACCCCATCAAATTTGATAAAACCTATTTGCTGATTCTGGACTGCAAGCTACTGGAGGTCTATCACACTGCGTTGCAGGAAGGCAGACTTCCCCGGTCTATAAGGGAGTCCTTACTTGTGTCTCTCCCCAAACCGGGAAGAAACCCGCTGGAGCTGGCCTCTTACTGCCCCCTCTTGATATTAGGCACTGACTATAAATTCCTAAGTAAAATTACTGCCTCCAAATTACTAGGCCAGCTGCCCGACTAATCCACAAGGACCAGAGTGGTTTTGTTCCAGACAGGTCCACAGCACTCAACATCCGCAGAGTGCACAGAGTCATGGAGAAAGCGACAGCCCAATGGCCCTATGCTGCATGCCTGGTCATAGCTATTGAAAAAGTGTTTGATACGCTGGATTTGAATTATATGTTCTCCACTCTCACAGCCTTTGACATTACAGGCTGCCTACAGGACCTTATCCGTCTCTTGTATGTAGACCCATTGCTGGAGTGAGGGTAGGTCAGTGTATTCCCCCACTTTTTTCGGTGAAGAGGGGCATGTGTCAGGGATGTCTGTTGTCCTTCCTGCTTTTTGCTCTAGCAATGGAGCCACTGACTCAGCAATTACGTCACCAGGGCGGCGACTGGGGGATTCCTCTTGAAGGCACCCTGCACGCTGCCTCCTTGTATGCGGACAATGTGCTGATTTATAGTTGTGACATTAGAAGCGGGGCTAACTGCCATAACTGAGATCCTTTCCACATTCCCAGAAGCATTAGGCTGGAGGTAAATTAGTCTAAATCCTGTCAGTATCCCCTGTAACCACACTATCCCTACCAGTGGTTGTTAGTAGATTCACAAGAAATTCGATGGGAACCACATAACTTTCGTTTTCTGGGTATACATATTTATCATTCCACACAAGACTTGCTGGATGGCAATCTCACAAGGGTAATTACCTCTATACGTTCTCAGATGGTTTTCTGGAGCACACTTCCCCTTACAGTCCAAGGTAGGATTGTGCTGTGAAAAATGGCTATACTACCATATTTATTGTACTAATTCCATAACTTCTCACTGCTTGTGCCTAGGAAGGTGTTTCACGAGCTTCATGCCAGAGTGGGTACCTTTCTTTGGAACAAGGGTAGATGCCGGGTGGCGCTGTGCAAACTGCAGCTCCTAATCATTGGGGCGAAGGGGGGAGCTCCTAATTTTGAGCATTACTGTTTGGCGGCACAGTTGCAGTGGCCTCCAGGTGGCTGATGGGTCGGCTGCTGGAAGAACTAGGACAACATACCACTACAGGCGCATAGAACATGATCCAAGAGGCCTTTCTCCCATCCGCCATGCCACCCCTCCACTGTAGTACATTGGTAACAGTAGCCCACACCAGTTATAAGCAAGGCCTCAAGCTTATGCCCCCGCTCCAGTAATATTCCCCAGAAATTCAACTGTCAGCCTTTCAGCTCCAACAGTTACTAAGCTACAGGGGTCTACAATGCTTGGCGACAACGGGAATTAGCACAGTGGGAGCTATCTTCCGTGATAAGGTGTTGATACCCTTTGACAACTTGCATGCAGAGAAGGGTATACCTGGGGGTCACATGGTGCACGTCTGAGTTCTCGCCATACTATTTGACCTCTGTCAAATAAAGGGTTCAGAACCAGACTCCCACCCCCTAGTACATACAGTACATATCCTGGGCAGCAGCCGGCGCTTGATCACCTGGTTCACTAGAGCACTGTCATAAACGACCTGGGATCCCCTGCAGTGGATCTGCAGTACTTGGGAGCAGGACCTAGGCAGGGAGTTCTTAGATAAGGAATGGGATAGGATGTTGATACACCATACAAAAGTATCGCGGAATGCCAGGTTTCAATATATACAATACAAAATAATACACAAGGCATATCTTACACCAATAGCACTGCACAAAATGTTTGGCTCCCCTTCAGACTGGCCCCCGTCACAATCCGACCTGGTACTGCCCGGCATCTGGCCACTTTTGGCACCAGATAACATAGACTCTCGTAGAATTAACCGAATGCACTGACTTACACACCGCCGAGTGTGTCCTACTGAGCATCTTTCGCCATCCTAAGCAGGCAATAGTAACTACCCGCTTTATTGTCTTTACATTCATAGGCGAGCCATCATTCCAGACTGTCACCCACTGGTGTGCAGCGGTTCTGAAATGGGGCAAGGCTGAGATGGCGGCCCTCAGAAGGGAGGAAGCAACAGACTTAGCAAGGTCCCAATGGGGAGTGGCTGGGACGTGTATAGGCAAGAGTTACAATCATACCACAAGCACATACAGCTTGGGCACCCTCATAATATCAATTTTGCGCCTGGTCTAACACGATAAACACTTCGTCCCCTCCGGAGCACCCTAATGTGCAAGTTGTGTTCTCAACCCTACACACCAAGACCCACAGGTAGTAACTTCACATACTATGTGCTCCTGATTCTGTAAACTGTGAACTACTGCCATACATATGCTCTGCCTATTGCAATCCAATATTATTATACCGGACCGATCTTGTACACCTCTTGTCAGAGTAATGCTGTGGTGCCTGTTTGCATTTCCTTCACTGTACAATACTGTGTAAAATGCTTCCTTCCTGTTTGCTAACTGAGTTAAGTTCATATTGTTGTAATTAATGAACCAGCGACTCCTGTCTTACCTATGATGCGTACGCAAGTTGACATCTCTTATGTAAAGAAATACATCTATGTATGTACTACGTAATGCAGATTGAAGAATCTGTTTACCTATGTATGGAAACAAATTAAAATTGGTTAAAACAAATGTCTGGGTCATGTCAAAGTAGGCATTTTATCCCCACCCCTCCCTTAAGTTTGGCCCCCAGGCCAATTAATGTTCCATGAGAGAAGCTTCAGGGTCAAGCCCCGGCTCAGGACCTCTGTCTTCTTAGCCGCCATTGGAGTCCCCATTGCATCCGCCTATTCTGGCTCTTCTGAACCTGTGTTATCTCGTCCATGTCCTTGTTGAAACAAGCCCCGTATCCCAAACACCCCCTTTCCAATCACCTTGTGCTAGAGTGCAGGTTTAAAGCCTACCCACTACCCCAATGTTTGATTGTTTTGAACAAGTTGTAAATCGTACATGCTTCTACAACAGACTCTCAGATGACCATTAACGTGTGAGGGCGTGGCCCTTCTGGTTTACCTGTTCATGTTCACCAATGGCATTAAAGGTTTACATTTTTCGTGCCCAGCTGACAGTTCATGCCTTGTCCAAAGGGCCCTTGAAATTCACACCTTCATCTGAGCAGGTCTGCAGTCATCGGGATCACCTCTGGCCCTTCTCAGACTCCTCTCCGGGCACAGAGTCAAGTGAAGAGTCACCTTGATCTTCAGAAGTGTGAGCCAGCATGGCCCATCTAATACTCAGTGGTAGGGTACAGGGGCGCTGTAGTTCCGTCACCACCTTTGCTCGCTCTGATTCTGCCTGCACCTTTGTTGGAGCCGCCCTTGTCCGGCCAGCATTCTTTTTTTTATCTGTACACTGGCCAACATTCCAGGGTTTACGTTTCCAGCTCCAGCAGTGGATCACAGCCCCTGCTCTCGAGCCATGTACATGCTTCCTTAGGCGAGGTGTGCTTCTGGTCCACTACCAGACGTTTGGTGGGGGAAAAGGATTGCATACTTCAAATCAAGTGCCCTCAGCTGTTGTTTCACAGCCACAAAAGTTTCTTGCTGACACTGAACTGCCTGAGTATAGTCAGGGTAAATGTTCACCGGTCCCCAATCTACCTGCCAGGGCCTCGTTGGAGGAAGTCATCCCTGTTGCGATAGTTAAGAAGACGGACCACCATTGATCTGGGGGGTACCCCTAGCTTTGGCGGGACCCCCGGTACCCTGTGGGCTCTCAACTGTAAAAAATGTTTGAGGCGTTGCCGCCCAGGGCCTCCTGCAGGACCCATGTAGAGTTCCATGCAGAGCCCCTCGTTGCATTCATGGAGGCCCACTATTCGAACATTATTGCAGCGGGATTGGCCCTCTGTGGTTTTGACCCTGAGTCGGAGCCGCCACACTTTGTGCCGCAATGTTTGCAATTGTCTGTAGTGGTCCTTAATCATGGGGTGCATCTGCTGCACTATTTTCTCGGTTTCTCTCACCCTGTCTGTCAATCTGCGGTGGTCTGCCCTCAGAAGATTAAGACCCACGCCCAACGCATTGAGCTTGCCCTCCAGTCTCAATTTGGTATCTCATATGGCCACTATTATTGCTGCTGTGCGGGCTCTCAGTCCCTCACCCATTGCATGATGGACTCCCCCCCCACAATCTCAGAGCCTTCCCCCATCCAGCAGGCAACGGGCTAATCCACAGTTGTTTGTAGCGCACCATCCTATAGGCGAAGGCAGTAGCAGGTGGTCTCAGGATATCGCTCTGCAGCAGCGAAGAACAAAGGGAGCCGTCTGGCAGTAGGGGACCACCATCAAACCCGGACAGAGCCAGCCACACACCACCCCGGCCCCTCCAACCAAGCCAACTCCTCAGCCCGGTGAAGGGGACACACCTGAGCTGCTGCGCCAAACAAACCCCCCACAAGGCCAACCGCGCACCCTCAGCTGGCACGAGCACGTCCCACCGCTCACCTTGAATCCTCTCGTCGCTATCAGGAATGTTGGCTGCATCAAGGTGGGTGCTGCTGTCCCATGTTCACTCTCCCTTTAGTGTCTTCTGGCCTGCCTCTCCTCCTCCACTTGGCCGGCAGGTCCAGCCATACCCGTCACACCAGTTCAATAGTACTCCTATTCCAAAGATCAGACTGTGACTCACTCAGTTTCGGAATTTTCCAAAGACCTATTAGTACATAAGTTGGCTCACAAATTTCAATGCTAGTGCAAAAAAACTGGTTGCAGATTGTGACTGCTTTTTGTGACCGGTATAATTGTACATCTGCTCCCTACTTCTTAACCAAGGGAACTACAGCAAGATTATGTTAACACTTGAACTCTGGAACGAAGAGTGTCCTCCAAGCTATTCTTTAGAATATAGAGATCATTGAATTTCTGAGAGGTTGTTCCATTATTTGAGACCATAGGTGAGGTGTTACGTAGCATTTTCTTCTGCCTGCAACCACTGATGCTGAGATGTTGTCAGGTCTTTGCTGCCCAGAGCGCACTGCCATAGTCCATATTGGAGCTAATTAAAGAACCAGAGAAATTTGAGAACCAATAACCAGCATTTCAGAGCTGGTAGAGCATTTTAACGGCCCCCTGAGCTACACACACTATCTAGTACGTAAGACTAATGTCTGGGGCCCATAAAAGACTCACATTTTCTTCTACTGTACTGGCAAAAGTAGTTTAAGAGGAGTTGGAGAGAGGCATGGAATGCAGTGGCCAATAAATGAGAATGGTCCAACAAAGCAACATCTGTTTTTGGCTAACTTGAGCTTGAGTCGATTAATGTTAAACAATTAACAAACCTGCTTAGTGGAACATAAAGAGGAAACTTTATACCCCGGATATAAATGTGTAGATAAATTTGCATATCATATAAAAAGTGAAGAATGGTTAATCTCTGACTTCTGGAGAGGTCAATGAGGACACAATGATAGCTGAGGAGAATATGCATTCTGCTGTGAAAAGTAATCCGGATAGCAAGAGAAGCAAATGAAAGGCTTCATGAAAATATATACACACAGTCATTCCAATGTCTGTAATTTAAGGATCTCATAACTGGTCCTATTTTACATCAGAGTACATTTATGGGGCTTTTACACATAGTGAAAATCTCTGGAGAGCAGGTTATGAGAGTAAATATGAACCATAATAAATGTTCCAAAAACAAGTATTCAATGAGATAGACAAGTCTTTGAGGAGCTTTGTTTTGCCCAATAAACGGATGCTTTAAGATTTATTAATAAAGTGACTCATATATATATATATATATATGGCAAAATAAACTGATGTAGCTAATTTTGATTTCATAGCATATAAACCTATTGGCTGCAAATATTTCAGGAGAAAAAAAGTCATACGTTTTAACTTGGACAAAGCACTGTACCTTTCTTTTCGTCACCATGCCGATTTCTGCTGAAGTTTCATGCGAATTTTCAATATCACTAATTAAAGCTTAAAACAAAATTGAAAAACATTCAACGGTTAGAGTGCTTTCTACTATAAAAAAAAATCAAAATAAACACTCACCAATGTGGATTTAATCTTAGCAGCAACATTAGGCACACTTAATAGAACTAGCAACAAAGTTGTTAATATTGATAAAGGAATGTCTGCTTTTCCATGACCATATGGCTAAGTGTATTTAATATGATGTTATACGTATTCATTGGGAATACAGTTTAGCCTTGAAAACGTCCATGATGGATAAAACACTTTATCCATGTGCACCCTGGCGCTCAGGCTCCACGTGAGGTTTTAAAAAAGTGTGGAGCAAAATCGGGGGAATTTTAGAGCAGAAACAAGTGGATTTTCCACATGCGTTTGCCCTCTATTTCATCTCTGTTGGACAGCAACTGTGGTGTTTGTTTAAATAATTAACTTATGGGGGACCTGGAATTCGACACTGGGCGATGAGCCTTGTGTCGAGGCCCAGCTGTGGGCCGGTACTTTTTTCATTCAGTGCCTAACTGTAAGTCCGCCTGTCAGGAACACATCACACAAACCAAAGCTGGCTTTAAAAGTTGTGTATTTCTCTCAGCCTGGCCCTCCCATTCTTAAGCACAGAATGACAATGGGCCGACCTGGCCGAGCATAGCATGTGGGCCTTTTGACTCCTTGCAGTCGATTGTGACTATGCATCATTTAGAGATGCCAGTAATTGCACTATGATAAAGTGAGGAGGCGATGAGGAAAGGAAGCCCTTAGGGCATCTAAGCCCTTTATCACGAGGAAAGGGATTTAAGTGCGTTTGGTCCGGTGAAAACAAGTGCCCTTAATGTTGCAAGTAAAATATTTTTTTCTCAAAGATTTGTACAAGAGCGCTAAAAGTAATACAGGTCAGCAATGTAGCCCCGTTACATTTCACTTTTTTTTAAATAATGTTGTACTGTATAGCCAATCTTGTTTCCTAGGAGTATTTTATTTTCCCGGATGTGTTTCAGTAACGTACTTTTTCATGCAGATTATTAATCTTGTACAGCGCATCATGCATACTGAGTTGCCTCCAAGTGTTTGGGTGAGCACAGGGTGTGAAAGAGGGTTTAAAATGGGGCAAGACAGAACGCTCCAAAATTGCGTCTCAAAATTGCACCTGAAAGAAGTGCGAGTCTCTCCTCGTGCCTCTCACTGGGTCATACTGGTGCTCAGAAAACATCCTCATGCAATCATTGGCCTCTCTGTAGAGCACAGAAAGGTGCTCACATTTGTGCCATTTGGAATAAGGCTTATAGAGGAAAGTGTGTGAAGGAGACCCACGGCTGTTGACATATGGGCAGTGAAGTATTAAAGGAACGAGGGTTAACAAATTAACAGAGTGAGCAGAGCCAAGGGTCTGGCTTGAAACTAGGAGCCTGTGTATGAGGCAAGTTCTGAACATGTTTGGCGTGTAACAACAAATACCATTAAAAAATATGAGAAAATCTCTTCAAAATTACAAAAAGTGTATTTCTTTAACATACGGGAGTGTTTCACCTTAGTTCCTTAGGATATTTCACTGCAGTGAAAAGCATTTAGTAATTGATAGTTTTTAAATATGAACATAGAAACATTCATGTTTTCTGCCCTGACAACAATGCCATTAGTAAACTTATTAAGCCAGTTATCATCTGCACCCGAAATATGGCCTATTATCTTATTATAAATGGAGCATTATAGTCTATTAAATCAAACACAAGAGATGTTTGTATAGCATACATCCTGTACGTACATATCTCAAGATGCTCTTTTATGCAATAGTAAAGAAAAAGAGGCAAGGGAAATAAACTATTTGCCTAATATAACACAATTTGTTCAAGCAGGGAAGCCAATATTGGTCCCAGGTTTTTCGTTTCAGTTCCAGCACTAAATGGTTATTTCATTGTAACCTTTTGGGTATTACCCTGTCCTATATGTCAAGGAGAATTCTGGAACCTTTGTGGTGCAACTTATAAAGATTTTTTTGTATACTCAGTAAAGTAAGTAATATGGTTGGTACAGGTGACGGACAGACTGGGGATGGTGGCTCTTCTTCTTTTCCTTCTCCCTCTAGGTAAGACACCTGGAGTTGTTCCCGGTGGAACCCTCGGAAAAAAGGGAAATGGCAGGTAAGTATTTTGTTCCCTCTGTTGCCACAATGAGAGGCCTCAGTTATCCTACACTGATTCACCAGGACATTGTCAGGGTGGCAAACATGCTCAACTGATTACCCCGGTGCAATTGTTCTGACCCCTACCTTTAGGCGTCCCAAACAGATTCTCAGTTGGTGTAGGGAGAACCTGATTAACAGTCTCACTTTGTCGTGCAAGTCTGTTGATGGCCACCCAATCACCCATGCACAGCTTAGCTGGAGGTAAAACAGTGAAAAACAAAATATATAATTAAACAAATAATTTAGACATGCGGCCACAATACTTCCCACTCTTATGGCGGTTCAGCCTGGTGTTTGCTTCCCCTTTCCCAAGCCTGCACCCTGGGATGCACCAGGAGAGCCAGACTCCTCCCGGAGCGTGGCTGGCAAGAATGCCACACCGGTGGGTTTCTCCTTCGAGCAGATGGCTTAGGGCGGCTTCTTTCTCCTAGACTGGTGTCCTCCGTTGCGACTCTAGGCAGGCTTTAATTCCCTCAGCTGGCGTGGGTAATCAATGCATCCCGTAGCATACCACGTCATCTTCTTGGGCTTTTCTGGTCCGCACCACTGACGTGGCTTGCCCTCCGTTTTTCATGTCTCTGGTCACATCCCTCAACTTGCGGTAGGCTGATGTTTAAAGGGACAGAGTCCGCCAGCATGGCTGTTCCTAGTCCTAATCCCTGAAAACAGAAAAGTCACGCTTTTGGCTCAGTGGTGTTCGGGGAAGGCCATGGCAATATCCCAGGTATCTCCTTCTCTGCGTGACACTCATTCTTTCTCCTGTTTTACATCGAAGGTTAATGTTTGCCTTTAATTCTTGGAGTATGAGCTTAGAGTGTGGCTGGCAGGCAGAAGCCAAATGAAAGCTCAGCTTGTTCTGGTCTTGAGAATCCAAGAAGACCTCAACTGAGTCAGAGCTAGGTATTTGGCTTGAGCCTCCAGTGGCTCACACACCTCTTCGAAGTGTTGGCAAGAAAAGAAAATACATTGTGACAGAGTGAAAGCATGATCCTTCAAGGGGAGAGAAGAAACAAATAATGCGAGAGTGCATGCCCTGGAAGGGTGTGCCTTGCTCAACACTTTGAAGGGAACAATGAACAGCTAGTTATACAAGTGAAAGGATACCATTCCCCTACAGGCCACATGTGTTGCCTTAGAATGAAATAAAATGGTATAGTTTTTCTGGAGAGAAGGAGGACTGTTGCTGATGTTCTTTTTTTAAAACAAACTTTGAGTTTTTCAACAAAACAAACAATCCATTCTGGTCTGTGTAATACAACAATATGGTATTGTGCTCACATTTTGCAGGGGTAATCACAGAGTAACAATGAACATAATAAAATGGCATCATCACTAGGCGCGTTATGAAGGATTATTGCTCCCCATTCTAAACCAAGAGCTCCCCCATCCACTGTGCCCTCTCCATGCCCCCATCCTGACCTTCGGTACTCAGCATATTCGTTCTCCCAGACCCACCCTTAGCCACAATCTTAGCCCCCATAGCATCACTATGTCTCCTATGGGGAACGGTGAGGGAAAATGGGTAGTCCTACCCTGCTTCAGGGTCTCCTATTGTGGATGGGGAACTTCCAGGGGTATCTAGGTTAGGTCCATTCAGGCAATCTACCAAGTGTCCCATGCTTTGTCCTTGTCGACCAACCACTGCCCCCTCCATGCTTCCTGGAACAAAACTGAACTTTTGTATTCCACCCCTTGGAGGTGTTCTTCCCTTCACTCAATTAAGCGGGGCACCCTGGAATTTTTCCAGTACATAGTGATCTCCCTTTTCGCCAACCCCAGGGCAAGGCCTACAAATCTGGTTGTAATCTTGCAGCTGTTCAGGTGTGGGTATACTCTGAACAAGCATGCCAATGGTGGTTGCAGATAGATCTGCAAGTGATCTCGTTGATACATTTGACTACCCCCTCCCAATACTCAGCCAGATCAGGGCATGCCCATACCATGTGCTGTATTTCAGCCCCCCTGCTGCTGACTTCGGGGGCAGGCAGTGGATGCCGCGCTGAAAAGTTGAACGATTTTAGCAGGAGTGAGATATACTCTATGCAGAAAATAATAGTTGAATAGCTTAAATCGGGTGTTCCTAGGCACTCTGTAGACTGTGGCAAGGATCGTAGTCCACTGCGCCTCCGTGATCGGTAGCTGGAGATGATCTTCGCATATCTCTTTCAGTTCCTGAAACAGCACAATGACCCTGGACCATATGGCTTGGCTTGATACAGGCAGTTTACTACCTTTGCATGGCTGTTTGAAGTGCACAATGCCTACAACTTCTGTGAGATAGCTGTTCAGCTGTGCCAGCTCGCCAATAGGTTCGCAGCGTGGCTACCACTGCACGGTGCAGGAGAAAGCGACCTTTTGGAATCTCAAATGTTGTGGAAAAGTCCTAAAATGAAAGTAGTTCCCTATACCCATTGAGACTTCCCACCCGGGTAGCTCCATGTAGGGTCCACTCTGTTAGATTCCTCAGCGCTTTTCCTGGAGTTAGTCGCTCCAAGCATTATAGTGGGAGATCTGGTGAGTAAGGTCTGCTGGTGTGAGTGGGCTGGAGGGCGCAGTGCCAGCAATGCCGGACTATATGTAGCATCAAAGTACACCCCTCTCACCCCCGGGTTCAGCGCTATCTATAGCAGTGTGGAGCGACGGGGGATTGTTCCATCAATGACCCTGTCCAGGCCCAAGTGGGAAGAGAGACACTGAGTAAGCCACTGGAGCTTTGCTGCCAGATAATACCCTTCAAAGTCTGGCACCGCTGGGGTGCCGTCTGCTGTCAGATGTTGTAGTTTGGTCGACACCACACGGTGCCCACAGGATGCCCAGATGAGGTCAGTTAGCAATGTGTGCAAACCTCAGCAGACTCTATCGGGGAAAATGATGGGCAGAGTGGACAAGATGTAGAGCAATCAGGAACCAATAGAGACTGATGGTGAACGAAGATGTGCTGCTCACAGGTGAGTAAAGCAGTGTCAGGGGTCGATCTCATGAGCTTGAGGCAAGTACAAGGGGGATCACAAGGCAGCACTAAACTTACACCCTCAGCGGCACAAGGGCGGGCCAGGTGCAGAGTGCCAACACAGCATCCGGCTCCCAAGGTTAACCAATGGAGACTGGGAGGTGACCAAAGATGCGCTGCTCAAAGGTGAGTGAAGCGGTGTCAGGAGGTGATCTCCTGGGGCTGAGGCAAGCAACAGGGTGGGGGCTAAGGCAGCACCAAACTTGTACCCTCAGTGGCACAGGGGCGGCTGGGTGCAGAGTGCCAACACAGCATTGGGCACCCAATGCAAGACAATGGAGGAGGTCGGTTTTGGAAAAAGGCTGAAGGCTCCGGCTAGGAGGCTGAATGAAGAACACCCACAGCTACCCATGTAAATTCAGATGTTGAAGGACTTAGGGACACTGTGGGCCCAGCTTCCCAAGGTCCAGGAGCTCTGGAGGCAGGGGTGTCCTTTGATAGCTTACTGGGTTATTGGGGTAAGGGGGAGTCTTTAGATTGAGGCTGCAGGCTTTGAGGCAGAGTCTGGCAGGGGTCAACCCCCGATGGACTAGGGCTCAGAATCGCTTGGGAACCACAGTGGGCCACTTGGGCCCAGGGCATCAGGTGCAGACTGCAGATGCAGAGTCAGGTGCAGAGGTGGGTCTGAGGCAGTTCTGAGGTTCCTCAGGGCAGAGTTCTTTTTCTATCAAAGTTGGTTTCTTCTTGAACAGGTCTGCTGTTCTCCGGAGATCTTTATGTTTGTTAAAGGCAGGCAGTTGTATCCAAAGCTCTGGAGGTCACTGGGCTGCAGGACGGGTCGTCTTCTGGTGCAGGATCGTTGAGGGCTGCAGACAGGTTAGTAGGGCTGGGGCCAAGTCAGTTTTCTCTGCTGATACGACTGTAGTGTTTGGTTCTTCTTAGGTCGTCAGGAATCTGAGTTCTGTGGTTCAGAGGTGCTACCTAAATACTGAATTTAGGGGCATTACAGGGAGAGCCAGGTGGTAGCCAATGGGCTACTCACCCTTAGGGTGACTACACTCTTATGACCACTTCTGCTGAAAAGTGGGCATAACCCTAACTCTAGTGAGAAGAAGGTAAGGGCCCACTGATTGAATGAGATAATATCTGGTTATCATGCAGTCCTTGAAGTTCATAGAAGAAACTGCGGAGAGAGCCTCAATTGCTCAAAAATAAAAAATAAATTATTTTGGAAAACAGGTAACTCCTAGTTGAAATGCAACCAAGATGGGTCCCACAAGAAAGCAGAAACTCAGCCAACACGTGTTTCGCCCCACAGGCACGTACGCCAGGGCTTTCTCAAGGCTGAAAAGGAAACACAACATGCAGCTAGAGAAGTAATTCATGTTTAGATTGTAAAAGATGGTTAAGAAAGAAAAAACACCCCGAAGTGTGAAAAAACCCAAAGTCTGTGAAAATAATTGTGCCCATGCAAGACATAAAATTACATTCCAGAAAAAACTATATTCAGGTGATTGGTGATCCAGAGATGAAAGAAATTAAAAAGTTGAAAACTAATGGAGAAACAAGAATATAGCCATTGCAAGCTAACAGGGGTATATTAGAAGTGAATGAAAAAGGAATAAAAAAAAATTTCAACAGACACCTAAAAGAAGGTTATTGTGACTAGAAAGAGAAAGAACGTACAGCATTAGGTGATCTTACAGCCATAGAAATAATACTGATGCCAAGACAGAGGTAAAGGTGAAGCGGTTTGAGATTGGTGCTCGTAAGTTTGTTCGCAGATGAATAGAAGAGAAAGAAATCATAAATTAAGGTTGTGACAAAACAAATAAATACAACATACAGTTATGTCGACAAGATTCATTTTGCAAAATGTTTTTGTACAGTTGTATCAACGCTATTTACATTAGATAATCTACAAGAAAAAAGAATTATATGATCGACATTTAGCATATTGATACTAATGGAAGTACCATAAGTTATCCAGAAGGAAATACATTGTAGGGTAGAAAACAGACAAAATAATGGAGCCTTTAATTAAATGGCTAGCTGAGAAACAAAGTCTAATTACGAAACAAATATTGTAAAAGTGACAAGAAACATGAAATGTCCCTATTATGGGTAGCCAAGCACACAAAAATAATCAGGAGATTAGCAAAATGTTAAAGTATTAGGGAAACTATATGATTGACCATGAAAGAAGTCAAAACAGGATCCTTAAACTCGGTTGAAATCTATCAAAATAGAAAATGCTCCAAGGAGTAAATTAGGTAGCCAATGCATGTTGGAAATAGTGTTAGAGAATAAAAAACCCTAACTCTAGTGGCATAATTCCTTCCAAACAAGATGCAGGAATTTGAAATGTAGTGTCCCTAGGGGTGGGACTGGCACAAAGTGGGCACTCCTAATTTAACTAATTTTTCCACCTGTGCTGCTGCCAAAAGTGGGGTCAGGACAAGGTGCTGGTCATCTCCACCATCTGGAGAGACCCGGGTCGCATTACAAAGGCAGCAAGGTCTTTGAGACTCCATTCCCTGGAATGTCCATCCTGTCTGGGAGGGGAGGTTACACCTCTGCCCAGTGCAGGCTTTTGTCTCTGGGCCTTGGGAGCACTGGCTCTCACCGTCGGGGTCCTGTGGTGGCTGAACTGTTCAAGACCAGTCAGTCAACACACTAGTTGCTGGTAGGTTTTCAGGGGACACTTCTAAGGTGCCCTCTGTGTGCATTTATTAATACATCCATCACTGGAATCAGTGTGGGTTCATTATTCTGAGGTGTTTGACACCAAAGATCCCAGAATTCAGAGAAGCCATCATGTAGCTGCAGAACTCGTAATGACCAGTGTCCAGCACATGTATTTAAAATGGCTTCCCTGTACACTTACTATGTCTGAGAATCAACAAAGACATAGCAGGGGCATATCTGGTCATGCTGGTACACCCTCATGTAATGTAATGTAATATAATGCACCCTGCATTAGGGCTGCAAGACCTGCTAGAGGGGTGACTTACATATACTGCATGCAGTGTCTAGGGGACATGGCACACAGGCTGTGTGTCATGTCATGTTTTGGAAGCACCCTGTCACACAGCCTGTAATGGCAGTCTGCATAAGGTTGGTTCTGGGTCCCTCAGAGTGGCACAATTTGTGATGCAGCTCTAGGGGGCCCTCTTCAGTGCCCAAGCCCTGGGTACCAGGGGTACCATTTACTAGGGACTTACTGGGGGGTTGTTTAGCAGGCACCCCGTGCCCTTTAGTGGAAGTTGCATCTGAAACCAAGCAAAAAGTGGTGAGGGGAGTATTGCAGGCAGAACCTAACTCCCTACACAGGCACTACCCTCCTGCCCAGCCAACAGGCCAGGAAACTCAGCCAAACCTGGTAGAGTCGTCCTAGTCTGTCAGGCGAGGAAGAGTAAGGGAGCAAGCTGCATGGTTGCAGGGCCTACTCTGCTTCACATCTTATGGTCTAGGTCATTTCCTGACCTACTTCAACAGTATTAGAACCCACTTAGGAATGCTCTTCATTTGCTTTTTCCCTCTTATTGGGATGAAACGTGCCCACCTCTGCTAACCCTATCCCTAGCCAGGGCAACCCCTAACTTACTCAAAGAGGTTACCCACAAATGGAGCAACCCCACCATGACCAACAGGGTCATGGGGCCTAGCTTGCTATTTTACATAGGGTTGGGCCACCATGCCAAGGTTAGTGCAGCCATAAAAGCTAAGGCCCAGTAGAGATCACTGACAGCTGTTAGTACCCAGAACCACATCTTTAGCTCTGCACTGACAGGTGAGGGGGCAAAGCTACATGCATCTTTGTGTGCAGGGTGCCTGCCTGCTGTTTTAGAGTGGGGGCGCTGCATCCTGTAGCAAACATCCTTCTTCAATTATCTTTTCTGTTAGCTGAGGAGCCACCAACTCAAGCTTAACAGGTACCTGACTAGTCAGGACGTCTTGTGGGTCAAACAGGGCTTCACCAGTTCAAACTTTGGAGCAGAATCTCCTTGGCTGAAACTGAAGCTAAAGGTTGCCCTTGCTTTCCTACACTTCTTACTGTTCTTTTTCTTCAGGGGCCTACCTGCCCAACTCTTTTGGGCTCTGATCATTTCTGGGAGGTCATTACCAAAGACAATCAATGGGGAGGTCTGTACTGACTACCAGCTTTCTCTGGTTAAAGGACCAAGCTATTTCTAAGGGACACTAAGGTGACAGGCCTGACAGTGACCTCCCCTGGGATAACACTTACCCTGGCAGTCTCACATGGGATATACATGTTTGAGATTACCAGCCATTATGTACAACAGTGTGGCTGGCACAATATCTCTCAGGGCAGTGACTGTGACTCCATTCACCAATAGGTGGTGCAAGTGTTTACTCTACTCTGGAATCTCCACCTCACCTGTTGGCCCCACTTTCCAGATAAAGGCTTTAATTACCTCCTAATTTGAGGAACCATCCCCTATGGCTACCTGGAGACTCATGGGGGTTTACTAGATGGATTGTTTTTAGGACAGTGTCCTTTGTTTGATGTCCTGTCTGCCTATAGTGAAAGCACCATGCCTTAGCGGCATCCCACTTCCTACCCTTGTACCCACTTATGTTTTGTGAGGTGTCTTGAGACCCACCCTCCTGAAAATATTTTGGGGGCCTACCTAGGACTCCTCCTTTATTTTTCTTGTGGTCAACCTCTCCATATCTTGCCTTGGACACCCTAGTTCTAACCAAATGATTAGCCTTACTCCCCAGCGCTAGGGGAGAGACTGGCCCCATGCCCACTAGTCACTGACACAACTTCTCAGAATTACAGTTACTTAATACATATTCCTTTATAATCAAATTATAAGGCCCATCATAATCTTCCACCTGACCACCTAGTCTTTTCATGGAAAAAAACATTTTCACTGAAAAGTCCACAAAATCAACACAGAGCTGACTTGGGGTTTTGTGAGTCTCTGAAGTAGATTCTGTACTCCTCAGGAGTCAACTCAAATCACTCAATCAGGCGCAGCCTTCATGAGATCATAGGATGTTGCATCTGCCTCATTGTTAGAAATGGGGTCTCTAGTTGGCAGAGGTATACACCCTTGTCCAAATAGGGACCACCATCCTAGTCAGAATAAGTCACACATAAGCCAAACTATCCTGTGCCCACCCTCTAGTAGCTTGGCACTGAGCAGTCAGGCTTAACTTAGGCAATGTGTAAACTATTTGGGCAATAAATCATACAGTAACAGTGAAAACACCACAAAAATACACCAAACATGTTTTAGAAAAATATATGATATTTATCTGGTCAAATTAAGGTCAAAACGATAAAGATCCAATAAGCACAACTTTGAGATATCACTTTTGTAAGAATAAAAAGTCTCTTAAATCTTAGAAATCAACAGCTTTTTCTTGTTTACACAAAGTAACTGGTTTGCGTCAAAAAGAACACGCACGGAGACTGCAGAGGAGGAGATGCATGGAAAAATAGGGTGTGCATTGGATTTTCCGATGCGTCATTTCTTTCCACGCTGCAAGGGGCTTTGCGTCGATTTCCGGCACGCAGTCTTGGTTCCTTACTGCAATGCGAGGATCTTTTTGCCGCCCCTGGAGGATGTGGGGAAATCCTGGGCGAGGGGGAAGAAGTCACAGGCGTTGCGTTTATCCAGTATGGCTATGCATCAAATTTTCAGTTGTGCGGCAGGTGCTGCATCCAATCTTCATTCGGAAAGTTGAGCTGCGTAGTCCCGGATCGGATGTGCATCGATCCGGTAGGCTGTGCGCCGAATTTCTGGTTGCAAGGCAGGCGCTGCGACGATTCTTCACTCAGGAAGTTAGGCTGCGTCATTTCAGTTTGGCTGTGGGGTGATTTCTAGGTTGCAAAACGGCTGTGTGTCGTTTCTGGCAGGCTGTGCGTCAATTTTCACCACAGAAGGAGTTTCCTGAAGAGATTAAGGCGGTCATTTCAACTTTGGCGGTAAAAGCCGCTTCACGCCGTGCACAAGACAGCCAACACACCGCTGCGGCAGCGGAAATCCGCCACAGCTATTATGACCCACAGCACAGAATCTGCCAAAATTCAGACACCCACACAAGTCCGCCACACCAAAGGTCAGTGATAACTGGCGAAAAAAAAACCTCCACCGTCACGCCAACATAAATACGCCCACACTATCACAACCCACGAATCCACACGGCGGTCTTTCAACCGCGGTATTCCATTGGCGGTACACACCGCCACGCTCAAAATACACACACACTTACAAAACACAGCCATATTGGACAATTCCAAATACACACACCTGATACACATACACACACCACTCCCACACACCCAATACAATATAAAACATACACCCACATCACCCACAAACCCCTACGACCACAATTACCGAGAGAAGGCCAGAGAGAGACACCACCATCAACAATACTAGCATCCACAAGCACACCACACCATCACCCACATAACTTCTACGCACCTCACACTACACACCACCTCATAGCAGCACACTCATCACCCCACACACCACCCCATGGCACGGCAAAGACACCCCAGGTTCTCGGAGGAGGACCTCAGGGTCATGGTGGAGGAAATCGTCTGGGTAGAGCCACAGCTATTCGGAGCACAGGTGCAGCACACCTCCATTGCAAGGAAGATGGAGCTATGGCGAAAAATAGTGGACAGGGTCAACGCAGTGGGACAGCACCAAAGAAATCGGGAGGACATCAGGAAGAGGTGGAACGACCTACGGGGGAAGGTGCGTTCCGTGGTCTCAAGACACCACCTTGCGGTTCAGCAGACTGGCGGCGGACCCCCACTTCCTCCCCCACAACTAACAACATGGGAGGAGCAGGTCTTGGTGATTCTGCATCCTGAGGGCCTCGCAGGAGTAGGTGGAGGAATGGACTCTGGTAAGTCAAATCTTAACTATTACATCCACCACCCTACCTTCATGCCAGCACATACCCCCAACCCTCACCCTCACCCCCATCACTCTAACTCCTCATAAATGTCCCAACATCACAAACCACACATCCTAACACCAAGCCCTGCATGCAACAACAAAGCATGGACACCCATCACTAAAGCATTCCCACTACACATACCCATACACCCCCCTAAACCATCATCACACAAGGTCCCACACAGGAATGCAAGCACTGGGGTACACGGTTACCCACCTATTGCACACCATGGCACACACAGATGTAATAAACATGCTTTTATACCCTTGCAGAACCCCTATCCAACGTCACTGGACAGGAGGGTCCACACGTGTCCACACCACCAACAGAAGAGGCCCACAGTGATGACAGCAGCTCTGTCCAACTGTATCTAGATGACCAGCCCGGCCCATCGGGGACCTCGGGACAGCCGGTTCCCCTCACCCAGTCACAGGCCACCACAGACCTTCCCCCTCTGGAAACACCAGCACAGCACCCACCCAGCGGGCCCATACCTCCGTCCCCAGGACACGTCAATCAGCAGTGTGCCTACAGGGAACCCAGGCTAACCCACCACCCCAACAACAACAGGGACCTGGGGGCAGTGGTAGTGGGCACACAGTCCAGGGGACGGAGGCCCAGGAACACAGGGGAACTGGGAGGGCTGCTGTGCGACAGGGGGCGGACAGGCCCAGGGAACCCACTCTCCACAAGGCCCTCTCCAACATCATGGGAGCCTACCACCACTCCAAGAAGACGATGGCAACAGTACTGGCCAAGCTTCAGGAGACCCAGCACCTGCAGGAGGAACAGTATTCGGGCTTCAGGGAGGAAATCAGAGCCATCAATTCCACCCTGGGCACCATCGTAGGGGTGCTGAAGGAAGTACTCAACACCAGGAGGGACACTGTGGCACTACAAGGGGCCCCTGACACTAGCATGGACGATGAATTGCCCACCACCTCCGCCGGCGCTAGTGGACAGGAAGCACCGCCACAGGACCACCACACAAGCACACCACCCCCTGCAGAGGGAGAACCACCTCGCAAACGGTCCCAGAGATCCAGGACAAAGACAGAGAACAATGCCAAGACCCCCGCCAAGAAATGAGACCACCCTGAATGTCATCCTACTGTCCCACTTTGTCACCCTGTCCATCCTTGAACTGCCCCAGCTCCACTTCGTATGCCCATTAGGGCAATGCACCTGTGAGACTAATAGACTGGACTCTGCCATGGACATTCCTCCGCCATCACCCCTCACAATTTTGCAACCTCCTCCAATATTGAGCACTTAAATAAACACCCTTAAAGCACAAACCAATCTGGAGTCAGTCTGTGATTTCGGAATACTGTATTAGCAATTACTGTGGCAAAAAGCTCTTTCATTTGTAATGTCAACAGACCTATATCACACAGCTGTAGTCCATGAGGAATCAAAGCAGATGTCACACATTGGGACTCACATCTGTGAAATCGTAAGGGAAAGTGACAACTCCGTGACCATACACTGGGTGAAAACGACAGACAGTAGAGAGGTAGTAGTGTTTAAGTACATGTAGTAGGCAGGTTTGTATTCTTACCTGTGTTTCACTGGAAATATTGCTGGATCACTGAGTCCCTGTTGTCCATGTCTTCTTCTTCTGCTTCCACATCTTCAGTGTCCACAGGCTCCACAGCTGCAACAACACCGCCATCTGGACCATCCTCCTGCAGAAAAGGCACCTGTCGTCGCAAAGCCAAGTTGTGAAGCATACAGCAGGCCACGATGATCTGGCACACCTTCTTTGGTGAGTAGAATAGGGATCCACCTGTCATATGGAGGCACCTGAACCTCGCCTTCAGGAGGCCGAATGTCCGCTCGATCACCCTCCTAGTTCGCCCATGGGCCTCATTGTAGCATTCCTCTGCCCTTGTCCTGGGATTCCTCACTGGGGTCAGTAGCCATGACAGGTTGGGGTAACCAGAGTCACCTGCAAATGGGGAGGGGCAACTATCAGACACACACTAACCTGTAGGGATATCCCCAGACCCAGACAACCATTCCCACTGTCTTGCTTCCAGGCGCTCACCTAATAGCCACACAGGGTGCCTCTGGAGTTGAGCCATCACATAAGGGATGCTGCTACTCTGCCGGATGTAGGCATCATGCACTGAGCCAGGGAACTTGGCATTCACATGGGAGATGTACTGGTCTGCCAAACATTCCATCTGTACATTCACAGAATGATAACTCTTCCGGTTTCTGTACACCTGTTCACTCCTGTGGGGGGGGGGGACCAAAGCCACATGTGTCCCATCAATGGCACCTATGATGTTGGGGATATGTCCCAGGGCATAGAAATCACCTTTCACTGTAGGCAAATCTTCCACCTGAGGGAAAACGATGTAGCTCTGCATGTGTTTCAGCAGGGCAGACAACACTCTGGACAACACGTTGGAAAACATAGGCTGGGACATCCCTGATGCTATGGCCACTGTTGTTTGAAATGACTCACTTGCAAGGAAATGGAGCACTGACAGCACCTGCACTTGAGGGGGGATTCCTGTGGGATGGCGGATAGCTGACATCAGGTCTGGCTCCAGCTAGGTACACAGTTCCTGGATTGTGGCACGGTCAAGCCTGTAGGTGATGATCACATGTCTTTCCTCCATTGTTGACAGGTCCACCAACGGTCGGTACACCGGAGGATGCCGCCATCTCCTCACATGTCCCAGCGGACGGTGCCTATGAAGGACAACAACGAGCACAGAGTCAAACAACTCAGAGGTACGTACCCACAGCTTACACCGAACACCAATCATAATCTAAAAAGTGGCCTGTATGTGTGTTGAGTCTAGGCCTAGGTATGAGTGACGCAGTTAAAAATGAGGCCATGTGGGCCCCTGAAATGGCGGCTGCCTGGCCTCTAAAGTGGGACAATTGGATGTGAGGTAACTGCGCTGGCATTGTACACCTTCGCGGTAGGCGGTCGAAGACAGCGGCGCAATGCTGCATTGGTTAACATTAGACCTTATGGGTCTCAGGAGCCAATGACGATGTACGCCGGCGGTGACTGTACGCACCGCCGTGGACGTGACCGCCATTTTCTATCTGTTCAATCACTCGATACCTGATCTTCGACAGGAGAAGACCTACACTGCAAGTGCTGCTGTGACCTCGGTCTGGAAGAGACAATAGCTCGAGTGTCTGGGGAAAGGGCCCCTGACTTCACATCGGAGGAGTTGGAGAAACTCGTGGATGGGGTCCTCCCCCAGTACACGCTACTCTACGGTCCTCCAAACAGGTAAGTACACTGGGAGCATGCTGTATGGGCTATGCCTGTGTGGAGAGGGGTGGATGTAAGAAGGAAGGGGGGAGAGTGTGGCGTCCATGAAACGACGGTGAGTGCATGTGCCACATGCCAAGGGTAGGGATGGGGTCCAATGACTGTGACGGTGCAGTTGGTAATAAGTTTCTCTTCCCCCTGTACAAATCATGTAGGTCAGCGCCCACCAGAAAAAAGATATTTGGCGTGCCATCGCTAAGGACGTCCGGACCCTGGGGGTCTACCACAGACAGAGCACCCACTGCTGAAAAAGATGGGAGGACATTCGCCGCTGGAGCAAGAAGACGGCGGAGGCTCAGCTGGGAATGGCCTCCCGACGTGGGAGGAGTGCCCGTCGCACCATGACCTTCCTGATGTTCAGGATCCTGGCGGTGGCGTACCCGGAGTTGGATGGGCGCTTGAGGGCATTACAGCAGCCACAAGGGGGTGAGTACACTCTCATCCTGCTGATTTTGCGCGCAGTGGAGGTGTCTGGGCGTGGGAGGTGGGCTGTGGGTTTCCCTAGGCCAGGGTGAGTTCCGTAGGCAAGGTCCCTCCGTAAGGCAGGTCATGTGGCACCCCACCGCACCTCTGTGGAGCGCCAAGTACACCTAGTCATGCCCCTGTGTCATCCATGTGTGCAGATGTCGTCCATAGCCTAGTAGGCCATTTCCCAGGAATTGAACAGGGGCGCAGCGTAGTGCAGGGGGCTTCTGTGTCTGTTGTGTCCGCCAACGGTAGCGGTAATGCATGCATTCAACATGTCTTTCTTCTGTCGTCCCCCCCCCTTTTTGTGGTCTCCCTGTTCTTGGGGGCATTAGCATCATCAGGCGGAGGAGCAGTGGCACCGGAGCACGAGGGGGCAGCATCCCACATGGCCATGGAGGGCCACACTACGGACTCGGACTTCACCAGTGGGACGGAGGGGAGCTCCACGGCAGGGACAGGAGCTGAGACCAGCGACACGGACTCGTCCTCTGATGAGAGCTCCTTTGTGGTGGCGGCAACATCTGTGCCCCCCCATCTATAGGTACACCCGCCACCCCCCCTTCCAGCACCGCACTCCCAGCAGCCCCTCAGCCTTTGCCCCGTGCCCCCTCACCCGGGAGGGTGGGCATCACCTTCGCCCCAGGCACCTCAGGCCCTGCCCCAGTCACCCCTGCTGCCCTCAGTGAGGAGGCCATTGACCTCCTCAGGACCCTCACTGTTGGGCAGTCTACCATTTTGAATGCCATCCATGGTGTCGAAAGGCAGTTGCAACAAACCAATGCATTCCTGGAGCGCATTCATTCTGGTCAGGCTGCCCTTCAGCGAGCTTTTCAGACTCTGGCCTCAGCACTGATGGCTGCCATTGTCCCTGTGTCTAGCCTCCCCACTCCAACTTCCTCCACCCAGCCCCAATCCCCTGTACCCCAGCCTATCCCAAGCACACCTACAGACCAGCATGTACACACGTCAACATACAAGGGACGCTCAAGCAAACATAAGCACCACACATCCCACAGGCACTCACGCAAGCATCAGACACATGCAGACACACCAACATCCACTCCGTCCACTGTGTCCCCCTCCTCCTCGTCTACCTCCTCCCTCCCAGTCTCATCTACACTCACACCTGCATGCACTACCTCTACATCCACTACTGCCATTACCAGCACACCCACCACCACACCCTGCTCAAGTGCAGTCATCACCCCCACTACCATTCACACGTCCCGTGTCCTCTCCCAGTGTCTGTGACACCACCTCCCAAGATACACAAACGTAGGCATACACCCATCCAACAGCCATCCACCTCACGACAGCCTCCAGCGCATGCACCTTCACCCAAAGTCAGCAAACTAACACCTCCTACAACCACGACCTGTTCCTCCACTCCCAAACCCCCTCCAGATACCCGTCCGTGTCTCCAAAAAACGTTTCTTGTACAACCTTGACCTCTTTCCCACACCTCCCTGACCCCGTGGTCTCCTAGGTCACGAACTAGCACCTCAGCCACAACATCTCCGGGACCAGTGGTGCCTGTAGTCACCAGAATCTGGAGTGCACCGGCCACCAGGGCAGCCAGTGTGGCACGGAGCCACAGCACAGACGGTCCCCCACCTGTGAAGCATCAGAAGTTGGCCAGTGCCCGGCGGGAGAGGGGGAAGACTCCAGCCACCAAAGCCGCTCCCAGGGGTCCCGGTGGGAGTGTGGAGTCAGCTGCGACACCTTCCAAGGTGGGGAAGGGCCACAAGAAACCAGGAAAGTCTGGGAAGAGCAGCATGGCGGAGGAGACCGCTATCATCCCTGCTGCCCAGGAGGCCACAGCCGTCATCCCCGCTGCCCAGGAGGCCACAGCCATCATCCCTCTGCCCAGGAGGCCACAGCCATCATCCCTGCTGCCCAGGAGGCCACAGCTATCATCCCTGCTGCCCAGGAGGCCACAGCCATCATCCCCGCTGCCCAGGAGGCCACAGCCATCATCCCCGCTGCCCAGGAGGCCACAACCATCATCCCCGCTGCCCAGGAGGCCACAGCCATCATCCCCGCTGGGACAGAGAGGACCGTCAGCACAAGCCCCGCTGGGCTAGAGAGGACCGCCAGCACAAGCCCCGCTGGGACAGAGAGGACCGCCAGCAGCTGAGTCACTGCAAAGGAGCCTGCCACTCCAAGCACCACTGAACAGGACACCGCCGCCTCAAGCACCGCTGAACAGGACACCGCCGCCTCAAGCACCGCTGAACAGGACACCGCCGCCTCAAGCACCGCTGAACAGGGCACCGCCGCCTCAAGCACCGCTGAACAGGGCACCGCCGTCTCAAGATCCGCTGAACAGGGCACCGCCGTCTTAAGATCCGCTGAACAGGGCACCGCAGTCTTAAGCGCCGCTGAACAGGGCACTGCCGTCTCAAGCACTGCTGAACAGGGCACCGCCGCCTCAAGCAACGCTGGCCCATGAGCGGCAAGGGCACTGACGCAACTGAGTCCGTCACGGGCAGAATGAAGCACTCTGGGCACCATGCCCCCTCCAGAACCAGTGGAGAGATACATCCACTACCTCAGTCCTTAGCAGGATGAAGCACTCTGGGCACTAAGCCCCCTCCAGAACCAGTGGAGACTGTTATCCACTTGAGAGACTGTGGCTTTGCACTCCCCAGGATGGAACAGTGGGCAACCCACCCACTGTATAGACTTGAGACACTGTGGCTTTGCACTCCCCAGCATTGCACAGTGGGCAACCCACCCACTGTAGAGACTTGAGAGACTGTGGCTTTGCACTCCCCAGGATGGAACAGTGGGCAACCCACCCACTGTAGATACTTGAGAGACTGTGGCTTTGCACTCCCCAGGATATGGCAGTGGGCAACTCAGTCACTGTAGAGACTTGAGAGACTGTGGCTTTGCACTCCCCAGGATTGAACAGTGGGCATGTGTCCCTCTCGTGGATTTGGCGTCGTGCACTCAACTGGCTGAGGTGCCCCCCTTTCCCTCCCCCTGAGGTGCCTGTTTTCTTGCTCTCTGATGCCCCTGCAGTGTTCTCTCCGTCATGGTCGGGGATCTTGTGTGGGCCTCGCCCATACCATGTGGGACTAGTGTTCCACGGACTTAATTGGAGCACTACCTGGACTACTATGCTTGGTGTAAATTTTGTTAATGGTGTATATATATATTTTTGAATACTTGCTTTTAATATATTACAATGGTTACACTAATTTCCTTTTGTCTTTGCATTCTTCCGGGGAGTTTGGGGGTGTAACTGTAATGTGTCATGCTGTATTAGTGTGTGCGTTGTAGTAGGTGAGGGTGGGGGTGCTGCGTGTGTGTGTGTCCCTGTTTTTTGTCTCCCCCCTCCTCTGTGTCGTAGGTGCAGTACTCACCGTGGTCTTCGCCGCCAGCGTTCGTGCTCCTGGTAGAGGAGCAGGAAGACTATCGCAGGGAGAATTTGGGGTTCCGGCTCCATGGTGTCCTAGTTCCTCGTGGGGTGTGTAGAGGTAAGCGTTTTCCCTTCAGAATCCTGTTTCCGCCGTGTTTTTATCCGCGGTGAATCCGCCCCGGAAAAGGTGGCGGATTGGTCTGTTGTGATACTGTGGGCAGTACTTTGTCCTCCGCCTGTCTGTTGGCGGAGACCGCCAAGCTGTTTGTTTGTACTGCTGTGGCGGTCGGAGTGTTAAAGTGGCTGTCTTTGTTGGCGGTTTCTGCCACAGTCGTAATTGCAAACTTTTTCCCGCCGGTCTGTTGGCGGTCTTACCGCCGCTTTAACACCGACCGCCAGGGTTGTAATGACCACCTATGTCTTTTTGACCCCTTCAGAAAACAGGAGTGCAATCGAAGCCCTTGGAGAGCACTTCTCAGCAAAGTCAGAGAGCAGCAGGGTAGCAGGGCAACAGCAGGGCAGCAGTGTGTAAGGAAATGCCTCCTTGGCATGGTTACCCCCTGACTTTTTGCCTTTGCTGATGCTAAGTTATGATTTGAAAGTGTGCTGGGACCCTGCTAACCAGGCCCTAGCACCAGTGTTCTTTCCCTAAACTGTACCTTTGTCTCCACAATTGGCACAACCCTGGCACTCAGGTAAGTCCCTTGTAACTGGTACTCCTGGTACCAAGGGCCCTGATGCCAGGGAAGGTCTCTAAGGGCTGCAGCATGTCTTATGCCACCCTAGGGACCCCTCACTCAGCACATACACACTGCTTCACAGCTTGTGTGTGCTGGTGAGGAGAAAATGACTAAGTCGACATGGCACTCCCCTCAGAGTGCCATGCCAACCTCACACTGCCTGTGGCATAGGTAAGTCACCCCTCTAGCAGGCATTACAGCCCTATGGCAGGGTACACTATACCACAGGTGAGGGCATATGTGCATAAGCACTATGCCCCTACAGTGTCTAAGCAAAACCTTAGACATTGTAAGTGCAGGGTAGCCATAAGAGTATATGGTATGGGAGTCTGTCAAACACGAACTCCACAGCACCATAATGGCTACACTGAAAACTGGGAAGTTTGGTATCAAACGTCTCAGCACAATAAATGCACACTGATGCCAGTGTGCACTTTATTGTAAAATACACCCAGAGGGCATCTTAGCGATGCCCCCTGAAAACATACCCAACTTCCAGTGTGGGCTGACTAGTTTTTGCCAGCCTGCCACAGACCAGACATGTTGCTGGCCACATGGGGAAAGTGCCTTTGTCATTCTGTGGCAAGGAACAAAGCCTGTAGTGGGTGGAGGTGCTTCTTACCCCCCCTGCAGGAACTGTAACACCTGGCAGTGAGCCTCAAAGGCTCACCCCCTTTGTTACAGCGCCACAGGGCACCCAGCTAGTGAAGATGCCCGCCCCTCCGGCCACTGCCCCCACTTTTGGCGGCAAGGCTGGAGGAGATAATTAGAAAAACAAGGAGGAGTCACCCACCAGTCAGGACAGCCCCTAAGGTGTCCTGTGTTGAGGTGACACTTACTTTTAGAAATCCTCAATCTTGTAGGAGGAGGATTCCCCCCATAGGATTTGAGATGTGCCCCCCTCCCCTCAGGGAGGAGGCACAAAGAGGGTGTAGCCACCCTCCAGGACAGTAGCCATTGGCTACTGCCCTCCCAGACCTAAACACACCCCTAAATTCAGTATTTAGGGGCCCCCAGAACCGAGGAAGATCGATTCCTGCAACCTAAAGAAGAATAAGGACTGCTGAACTGAAGCCCTGCAGTGAAGACGGAGACGACAACTGATTTGGCCCGAGCCCTACCGGCCTGTCTCCCTACTGCGACGAAAACTGCAACAGCGACGCATCCAACAGGGACCAGCAACCTCTGAAGCATCAGAGGAATGCCCTGCATCTAAAGGACCAAGAAGATCCCGAGAACAGCGGCCACGTTCAACAAACTGCAACTTTCTGCAACAAAGAAGCAACTTTAAAGACCCCACGTTTCCCGCCGGAAGCGTGAGACTTTCCACTCTGCACCCGACGCCCCTGGCTCGACCTGCGGAAAACAAACACCTCAGGGAGGACTCCCCAGCGACTGCGAACCCATGAGTAGCCAGAGTTGACCCCCCTTAGCCCCTACAGTGACGCCTGCAGAGGAAATCCAGAGGCTCCCCCTGACCGCGACTGCCTGTACCAAGGGACCCGATGCAAGGAACCAACACTGCACCCGCAGCCCCCAGGACCTGAAGGAACCAAACTCCAGTGCAGGAGCGACCCCCAGGCAACCCTCTGCCTAGCTCAGGTGGTGGCTACCCCGAGGAGCCCCTCCCGTGCCTGCCTGCATCGTTGAAGAGACCCCCGGGTCTCCCCATTGATTCCAATTCAAAACCCGACGCCTGTTTGCACTCTGCACCCGGCCGCCCCTGTGCCACTGAGGGTGTACTTTCTGTGCCTGCTTGTGTCCCCTCGGTGCCCTACAAAACACCCCTTGTCTGCCCTTCGAGGACACGGGTACTTACCTGCTGGCAGACTGAAACCGGGGCACCCCTGTTTCCTTTGAAGCCTATGTGTTTTGGGCACCTCTTTGACCTCTGCACCAGACCGGCCCTGAGCTGCTGGTGTGGTGACTTTGGGGTTGCCTTGAACCCCCAACGGTGGGCTACCTTGGACCCAACTTTGAACCCTGTAAGTGTTTTACTTACCTGTGAACTTAACATTTACTTATCTCCCCAGGAACTGTTGATTTTTGCAGTGTCCACTTTTAAAATAGCTTATTTTCAGTTTTGTCAAAACCGTACATGCTATTGTGATTATTCAAAGTTCCTAGAGTACCTGAGTGAAATACCTTTCATTTGAAGTATTACTTGTAAATCTTGAACCTGTGGTTTTCAAAATAAACTAAGAAAATATATTTTTCTATATAAAAACCTATTGGCCTGGAGTAAGTCTTTGAGTGTGTGTTCCTCATTTATTGCCTGTGTGTGTACAACAAATGCTTAACACTGCCCTCTGATAAGCCTACTGCTCGACCACACTACCACAAAATAGAGCATTAGAATTATCTCTTTTTGCCACTATCTTACCTCTAAGGGGAACCTTTGGACTCTGTACACACTATTTCTTACTTTGAAATAGTACATACTGAGCCAACTTCCTACATTGGTGGATCAGCAATGGGGTAAAAGACTTTGCATTTGCTGGACTACTCAGCCAATACCTGATCACACGAGTAAATTCCCAAAATTGTCATTAGAAACTGATTTTTGAAATTTGAGCTATTTTTCAAAATTTTTAAAAGTCCTGCTAGGGCCTTGTGATAGTCCCTGTTAACATTTCTTTCAGAGTTTAAAAGTTTTGTAAAAGTTTGGATTAAGTTCTAGAGATAGTTTTATATTCTTAAAAAGTATCCCAACTTTTAGAGACATAGGGCCATATGTATGAAAAATGGAGCTTGCGAATCGCAAATAGCGATTTTTAAGAAATCGCTATTTCCGAGTCGAAATTGGCCATGTATCAAATTTGCGATTTGGAAATAGCGATTTCTTAAAAATCGCTATTTGTGATTTGCGAGGCCCATTTATCGAATCGCAATTTGCATTATCGCAAATTGCGATTTTTTTGCAATTCAGTAAAAAAAAAAAAAAGCGAGAACGTTCGAGAATGCACACCTGGATGAGCCTGATGACATCACCAGCAGGAAATGAGTCATCCCAGGCAGTTTCAGGTGCCACACCCAAACCAGCATCCTGAGAGAGAGCAGCCCAGCCACACAGAGCAGCACTCAGAAGGAGCAAGAACACCTGAGCCAGGATGGATACCCCAGGCCAAGCACAGGAGAAGGGCGAAAGGAAGCGCAAGCTGAAAATCAGCGAGCAGGAGCTTGAGGTACTAACTGAGGAGGTGGTGAGGAGCCATGACCGCCTGTTTGGAAAAAGCTCACTCCAGGTGCCTGAGAGTGAAAAGAGGAGACTATGGCTGGACATACAGTCCACAATCTGCCACTGGAGTGGCACAGCGCTCCATTGAAGAGATTAACAAAAGGTGGTACGACCTGCGGTCCCGTGCAAAGGAGAAGGGGGCAAGGAGACTTGCGGAGGCTAGGGGTACAGGTGGCGGTCCACCAAAAGAGGCACCATCAACACCATTGGAGGACCTAGTGGAGTCCACACTCCTCCCTGAAGCTGTGACTGGGGTTACAGAGATCGACACCTCCGGCACACCGAGTACCAGCCAAGGTAGGTGCAATATTGTATTGTAACCCTTTATGTATATGAAACAAAAGCCCCTTAGGAATTAGCTTGTAATGTGGAACAGTGTGAGAAGTAGTCCAGTCCACATCTTAGAAGCAGCACTACAATGCATTATGGGAGTGGCAGTCCACAACCTAGAACTGAAAGTAGCACAACAATGTAATTAAGTATAGTGACACCCAAAGTAACACAACACACACAACACTGTGTAGAGCAGTACCTGTACCTTTATTGGCATTGTCTGACAGATAATGTAACATACAGAACTGACATGCTGCATATTGTTGTTGCAGGTGGGCCAGGCCCAGCAGCCACAGCATCTGCATGTGTAGGAGAGACAGACACCCATCTGCCCTCAGATTCGAGCACCAGTGGGTCCCTCCACATGTCGACTGGACGACGCAGGTTCAGGGTACTGCCAGAGCTCAGCAACGACTCTGATGAGCAGCAGGAAGGGCCAAGCACACCATCAGCACCAGACAGGCGCAGCCAGATTCCGGAGGGCAGGTGTCAGGCAACCACAGCACCATGCAGGATTGTGACGGAGTCCTGGGCATAGCAGCATGAGGCAGGTGAGGGTCTCTCCTTATTCGGGGGCCTGGAAGCTGCTATGTTGCAGCAGCAGCATCTGCAAAATAAGAGGATCCTTGCATCAGACCGAAACCTGTGCAAACACAACCGCAACATGATGGGCCTGCATCACCAACTTGAATCACTCAATAGTAATATTGTACAGCTGCGTGAAGGGCCAGGTGAAGCCTTCATAGGACACCAGGGACCTTACAAGTGCTGTCCGTGAACTGTGCCAGGAGCTGCGCTATGATAGGGTGAGCCAGCGCAGACAGGAGCGCAGATTCCGTACAATGTTTGGCAGCTTCTGCCGGTCCTCTAACAGGATGGCAAATTCGACTGCATTGATTGCCCGTCGCGCAGTGGCTGCGCAAGTGGAGGCTGCACATAGCAGCAGGGACGTTGTCAATGGACTTGTTCAGATCACAAATGTGATTGAACACATCATGGGACCACGATCAACCACTCCGAGTGAGCTAGCACTGGGGGACACTGAGGACAGTTCCAGCCTCAGCAGTGTTGCCGTACCAGCAGCAGACACCAGACGGTGCAGTGCCAGGCATAGCACTGCCACTGAGGGTGACAATAGAGGGAACAGTGACGTAACTGTGCACCCGAGTGGTGTGCGTGGTAGAAAAAAATGACTCTTGCTGCCATTAGACTGCTGTTGCCACTATGGAGAAATAGTTCATAACTCTGGTTATTCGTTGTTTTGCGTTTGTCACATCACCTATTTCATTTATTACTCACTCGTACATTACCTGACGTAAGGTAATACATTTCTTTCACTACAGGTACAGCTGTCAGAGGATTTGAGTTATTATTACTCACGTCTGAAATGGTTGTGTGTGATGTTGGCACGCCTTTGCCTTCCCTCTGCTGCACTGGTCCTCTCTGCTGGCTGTAGAGGTGGTATGGGATCATCATCCTCATCTGATTTAGTATCACTGATTTCTACAGGTATGCCCCTGGTTATAGCTATATTGTGCAGGATTGCACAAGTAGCCACTATTCTACATGTTGTCTCTGCACTGAACTGTAGTGCGCCTCCACTTTTGTGGAGGCACCGGAAGCGACTCTTCAGCAGTCCAAATGTGCACTCCACCACGTAGCGGGTTGCCCTGTGTGCTGCATTGTATCTCCGTTCAGCTGGTGTTGTAGGATTGAGGTAGGGCGTCATCATGTAGGTGCGCACTGCGTATACACTGTCTCCTGGAAGGGACAGAGGGTGTGATGAGTAACTGAGCCATCTGACATGGGTTTGCAATCTATGCACCAGTGTACAGAGGGACATTACCTAGTAGATATCCTTCACCAAACTCCCCAGCTAGCAGTCTTGTGTGAATCCCGCTGTGGCGAAAGATGTAAGAATCATGTGTGCTCCGTGGGTACCTGGCCACGAGATCCGTAATGATGTATGAGGCATTGCATATCACCTGTATGTTCATGGAATGTTGGAATTTCCTGTTGCGATACACATACTCTGTGGCTGATGGTGGACAGATTGCCACATGTGTGCCATCTATGGCACCTAGGACGTGGGGGAACTGTGCTATCTGGTAAAACTCTATTTTGGTCTGCTGTAATTCCTGTCAGGTGTTGGGGAATCTGATGTACTGTTGTAGTTTGCTCAGCATGGCGTTGATGAATGCATTGAAAAATCTGGAGAGGGTACTCTGTGATACCCCTTCAGCAGCTGCTATGACCCCTTGACAGCTCCCTGAGTCGAGTAGGTGTAGGGAGCATAATACCTGCACATGGGTGGGTATGCTGTGAGTCCTATGTGTTCTGCGCTGCAGTATGGGTTGTAGCTCAGCTATCAGATCAAGTATCATGGCTGAGTTCAACCTATACCTCTCATATATTTCCTCCTCTGTCAGGTCAAAAAGTGTAATGCGCACTCTGAAAATGCGCTCCTGTCTCCTCCTTCCTCTTCTCAAACCTGCCAAGACCCTCATCCTCCTTGCCATGACGTAAAGTGCAGCCACTGTGAAAAAGAGTCTGAGGCATTCTGGGCCTCTTTATATAGGTTGCACCTGGTTACCACCTGGTTTCACTTAGTGGTATTTTGCATGTGCAAAATGCCATTCTGCTAAAAATCTCAATTTGCGATTTTTTGATGAATCTATTTGCAACTTGGACTTTCAGAATCGCAATTTGCGCCTCGCAATTTCCTACTGGAAATACCGAATCGCAAAATGCGACTCCCAAAACCAGGTCGCAACGCAAAAAAATTGCAATTTCTTATTTTTTTGTCTGTGAATGCCTTTCATGCATCGCAGACCACGTTATTGCACTCGCAAACGGCCGATTTTTGCGATTTGTACCGTTTGCAAGTGCAAAAATGTTTCATACATCTGGCCCATAATGTCTACTACAGAAGAGATGGTGGTGGAGCTCAACCTCACCCCTTACCTGCATCTTAGGATGTCAGAGTTAAGGACTCTCTGTAAAATTAAAAAGATAAAAACTGGATCAAACCCTACCAAAGTACAGCTCCAGGAGCTCTTGGCAGAGTTTGCTAGAGACAACCCCTCTGAAGATAACTTTACAGAGGAGGAAGCTAGTGAAGTGGAGGACAATTTCCCCCCTCCACTCCTAGTTAGGGAGACCAGGGTTCCCCCAACCCTGAGTCCACAGGTGATAGTCAAAGATGCTGCTTCTCCCACAGGGGAGTCCAACAGCTCTGGAAGCATTGAGGGCAGCCTCAATGAAGATGACCTCCTGTTAGCCAGGATGGCCAAAAGATTGGCTTTGGAGAAACAGCTCCTAGCCATAGAAAGGGAAAGAAAACAGATGGGTTTAGCTCCCATCAATGGTGGCAGCAACTTAAATAGGGTCAGAGATACTACTGACATGCTAAAAATCCCCAAAGGGATTCTAACAAAATATGAAGATGGTGATGACATCACCAAATGTTTCACAGCTTTTGAGAGGGCCTGTGCAACCAGAAAAGTAAACAGATCTCACGGGGAGCTCTCCTTTGGGAAATGTTCACTGGAAAGTGTAGGGATAGACTCCTCACTCTCTCTGGAAAATATGCAGAATCCTATGACCTCATGAAGGCTACGCAGATTGAGGGCTTTGGATTCTCAACTGAGGAGTACAGGATTAGGTTCAGGGGGGCTCAAAAATCCTCGAGCCAGACCTGGGTTGATTTTGTTGACTTCTCAGTCTAAACACTGGATGGTTGGATTAATGGCAGTGGTGTAAATGATTATGAAGGGCTGTACAATCTGTTTATGAAAGAACACCTTTTCAGTAATTGTTTCAATGATAAACTGCATCAGCATCTGGTAGACCTAGATCCAATTTCTCCCCAAGAATTGGGAAAGAAGGCAGACCATTGGGTCAAGACTAGGGTGACCAAGATTTCCACAGGGGGTAACCAAAAGAAAGGGGTCACAAAGACTCCCCAGGGGAAGAGTGTTGAGACATCCAAGGGAAAAAGTAAAGAGTCTTCTACAGGGCCCCAAAAAACCTGCTCAGGAGGGAGGGTCCAAAGCCTCTTAACAATCCACATTTGGGTACAAGGGTAAAAACTTTGATCCCAAAAAGGCCTGGTGTCGTAGCTGTAATCAGCAGGGACACCAAGCTGGAGACAAGGCCTGTCCCAAGAAAGGTTCCAATTCTACTACTACTCCAGTTAGCACTGGAATAGCCATTCTCCAGGTGGGATCAACAGTGTGCCCAGAGCAAATCAGGGTCCACACTGAAGCTACATTAGTCTCTGAGGGTGGGGTGGACTTAGCCACACTAGCTGCCTGGCCCATAATATGCAAAAATACAGGCAGCAACTCTTTATTAATTGGACTAATGTAGAAGCCCTGAGGGATACAGGTGCCACTGTCACAATGGTGACAGACAAACTGGTTTCCCCAGGACAATACCTGACTGGACATACTTATCCAGTCACCAACGCTGACAATCAGACTAAAGTACATCCCATGGCTATGGTAAGTTTAGAATGGGGAGGGGTCACTGGCCTGAAACAGGTGGTAGTCTTCTCTGCTATCCCAGTAGACTGTTTGCTTGGAAATGACCTGGAGTCCTCAGCATGGGCTGAGGTAGAACTCAAAACCCATGCAGCCATGCTGGGTATCCCTGAACTGGTGTGTGTGTCAAGACAAGGGCACAGTGCAAGGCTCAGGGTGAACAAGAGGTGTTGGAGCCTGGAATAATGGTCCAACCCCCCAAGAGTGAAAGGAAAGAAGACTGGGGAACCAGCTTCAACACAGCAAAAGAAAAAGAACCTCTCTTCTCAGGAAGAAGTTCTATCCTCTGAGGGAACTGAGCCTATGGAGTTGGAACCTTATCATGTTGAACTCTTAGGCCCAGGGGGACCCACAAGGGAACAGCTGTGTAAGGGGCAAGAAACCTGCCCCTCTCTTGAAGGCCTTAGGCAGCAAGCTGCTGAGGAAACAAAAGGAAAAGTCAGTGGAACCCACAGGGTCTATTGGGAAGATGGACTCCTTTACACTGAGGCAAGAGATCCCAAACCTGGTGCCACTAGGAGAGTGGTAGTGCCTCAGGAGTTTAGGGAGTTCATTCTGACCTTAGTCCATGACATTCCACTTGCTGGGCATTTGGGATAAACCAAGACATGGGAGAGGTTAGTCAACCATTTCTATTGGCCCAACATGTCCCAGAAAGTCAAGGAGTTTTGTGCCTCCGGTGCCACCTGTCAAGCCAGTGGTAAGACAGGTGGCCATCCAAAGGCCCCCCTCATTCCACTTCCAGTGGTGGGGGTCCCCTTTGAAAGAGTGGGAGTGGACATAGTGGGCCCACTTATACCTCCCACAGCCTCAGGGAATCAGTATATCCTAGTATTAGTGGACCATGCTACTAGGTACCCTGAAGCAATTCCCCATAGGTCCACTACTGCCCCTGCAGTAGCCAAAACACTCATTGGTATCTTTACCAGAGTAGGATTTCCTAAGGAGGTGGTTTCTGACAGAGGTACCAACTTCATGTCAGCATACCTTAAACATATGTGGAATGAGTGTGGGATGACTTACAAATTCACCACACCATACCATCCACAAACCAATGGTCTTGTTGAAAGGTTTAGCAAGACATTGATCATGGGGCTCCCTGAAAAGCTCAAAAGGAGATGGGATGTCCTCTTGCCATGTCTACTTTTCGCCTACAGAGAGGTGCTTCAGAAGGTAGTAGGGTTTTCCCCCTTTGAACTTCTGTTTGGCCATCCTGTTAGGGGACCACTAGCTCTTGTGAAAGAATGCTGGGAGAGACCTCTCCATGAGCCTAAGCAACATATAGTGGACTATGTACTAGGCCTATGTTCCAGGATGGCAGAGTACATGGAAAAGGCAAGTAAAAACCTTGAGGCCAGCCAACAACTCCAGAAGATGTGGTATGACCAAAAGGCTGCTATGGTTGAGTTTCAGCCAGGGCAGAAAGTCTGGGTTCTGGAGCCTGTGGCTCCCAGGGCACTTCAGGACAGATGCAGTGGCCCTTGCCTAGTGCTAGAGAGAAAGAGTCAGGTCACCTACCTGGTAGACCTAGGCACTAGCAGGACTCCCAAAAGGGTGATCCATGTGAACCACCTCAAACTCTTTCATGACAGGGAAGATGTAAACATGTTAAAGTTACAGATGAGGCCCAGGAAGCTGAGAGTGAACCTCTCCCTGATCTCCTCTCCTCTGACCCT
Source organism: Pleurodeles waltl (assembly GCF_031143425.1). NCBI lineage: Eukaryota > Metazoa > Chordata > Amphibia > Caudata > Salamandridae > Pleurodeles > Pleurodeles waltl. The sequence goes on from NC_090440.1 coordinate 356,520,592, forward strand.
AAAGATGGCTCAGCAGATGGAGTGGTCTACTCAGACACCCTCTCTGGCCAACAGCAAGCTGACTGTAGGAAAGTCCTACAACAGTTTGCTGAGCTCTTTTCCCTAACCCCTGGTCAGACACACCTTTGTACCCATGATGTGGACACAGGAGACAGCATGCCTGTCAAAAACAAAATCTTTAGACAGTCTGACCAAGTTAAGGAAAGCATCAAAGTGGAAGTCCACAAGATGCTGGAATTGGAAGTCATTGAGCACTATGACAGCCCCTGGGCTAGTCCAGTGGTTTTAGTCCCCAAACCTCACACAAAAGATGGCAAGAGAGAGATGAGGTTCTGTGTGGACTACAGAGGGCTTAATTCTGTCACCCAGACAGATGCTCATTCCATTCCAAGAGCAGATGAGTTAATTGACAAATTGGGTGCTTCCAGATACTTAAGTACCTTTGACTTAACAGCAGGGTACTGGTAAATTAAAATGGCACCAGGAGCAAAAGAGAAAACAGCATTCTCTACATCTGATGGGCACTATCAATTTACTGTGATGCCCTTTGGCTTAAAGAATGCCCCTGCCACCTTCCAAAGGTTGGTGAATCAAGTCCTTGCTGGCTTGTAGTCCTTTAGTGCAACTTATCTTGATGATATTGCTGTCTTTAGCTCCAGCTGGCAGGACCACCTGGTCCACCTGAAGAAGGTTTTCCGGCCCCGCAAGCAGCAGGCCTCTCTGTCAAGGAATCTAAATGTCAGATAGGGCAGGGTACTATGGTTTACTTGGGACACCTTGTAGGTGGAGGCAAAGTTCAGCCACTCCAAACCAAGATCCAGACTATTCTGGACTGGGTAGCTCCAAAAACCCAGACTCAAGTCAGGGCATTCCTTGGCTTGACTGGTAACTATAGGAGGTTTGTGAAGGGATATGGATCCATAGTGACACCCCTCACAGAACTTACCTCTAAGAAAATGCCCAAGAAGGTAAACTGGACTGTAGAATGCCAACAGGCCTTTGACACCCTGAAACAAGCTACGTACACAGCACCAGTTCTCAAAGCTCCAGATTACTCCAGGCAGTTCATTGTGCAGACTGATGCCTCTGAACATGGGATAGGGGCAGTTCTGTCCCAAACAAATGATGATGGCCTTGACCAGCCTGTTGCTTTCATTAGCAGGAGGTTACTCCCCAGGGAGCAGCGTTGGAGTGCCATTGAGAGGGAGGCCTTTGCTGTGGTCTGGTCCCTGAAGAAGCTGAGACCATACCTCTTTGGTACTCACTTTGTAGTTCAGACTGACCACAGACCTCTCAGATGGCTAATGCAAATGAAAGGTGAAAATCCTAAACTGTTGAGGTGGTCCATATCCCTACAGGGAATGGACTTTATAGTGGAACACAGACCTGGGACTGCCCATGCCAATGCAGATGGCCTTTCCAGGTTCTTCCACTCGAAAGAAAATGAAAACTCTCTTGGGAAAGGTTAGTCTCATCCTCTTTCGTTTGGGGGGGGGGAGGGGTTGTGTAAGGAATTGCCTCCTTGGCATGGTTACCCCCTGACTTTTTGCCTTTGCTGATGCTAAGTTATGATTTGAAAGTGTGCTGGGACCCTGCTAACCAGGCCCCAGCACCAGTGTTCTTTCCCTAAACTGTACCTTTGTCTCCACAATTGGCACAACCCTGGCACTCAGGTAAGCCCCTTGTAACTGGTACCCCTGGTACCAAGGGCCCTGATGCCAGGGAAGGTCTCTAAGGACTGCAGCATGTCTTATGCCACCCTAGGGACCCCTCACTCAGCACATACACGCTGCTTCACAGCTTGTGTGTGCTGGTGGGGAGAAAATGACTAAATCGACATGGCACTCCCCTCAGAGTGCCATGCCAACCTCACACTGCCTGTGGCATAGGTAAGTCACCCCTCTAGCAGGCCTTCCAGCACTAAGGCAGGGTGCACTATACCACAGGTGAGGGCATATGTGCATGAGCACTATGCCCCTACAGTGCCTAAGCAAAACCTTAGACATTTTAAGTGCAGGGTAGCCATAAGAGTATATGGTCTGGGAGTCTGTCAAACACGAACTCCACAGCACCATAATGGCTACACTGAAAACTGGGAAGTTTGGTATCAAACTTATCAGCACAATAAATGCACACTGATGCCAGTGTGCAGTTTATTGTAAAATACACCCAGAGGGCATCTTAGAGATGCCCCCTAAAAACATACCCAACTTCCAGTGTGGGCTGATTAGTTTTTGCCAGCCTGCCGCACACCAGACATGTTGCTGGCCACATGGGGAGACTGCCTTTGTCACTCTGTGGCCAAGAACAAAGCCTGTACTGGGTGGAGGTGCTTCTCACCTCCCCCTGCAGGAACTGTAACACCTGGGAGTGAGCCTCAAAGGCTTACCCCCTTTGTTACAGCGCCACAGGGCATCCCAGCTAGTGGAGATGCCCACCCCTCCGACCACTGCCCCGACATTTGGCGGCAAGGCTGGAGGAGATAATTAGAAAAACAAGGAGGAGCCACCCACCAGTCAGGACAGCCCCTAAGGTGTCCTGAGCTGAGGTGACTCTTACTTTTAGAAATACTCCATCTTGTAGAAGGAGGATTCCCCCAATAGGATTAGGGATGTGCCCCCCTCCCCTCAGGGAGGAGCCACAAAGAGGGTGTAGCCACCCTCCAGGACAGTAGCCATTGGCTCCTGCCCTCCCAGACCTAAACACACCCCTAAATTCAGTATTTAGGGACTGCCAGAATCGAGGAAGATAGATTCCTGCAACCTAAAGAAGAAGAAGGACTGCTGACCTGAAGCCCTGCAGTGAAGACGGAGATGACAACTGATATGGCCCCAGCCCCACCGGCCTGTCTCCCTACTTTGACAAAAACTGCAACAGCGACGCATCCAACAGGGACCAGCGACCTATGAAGCCTCAGAGGATTGCCCTGCATCTAAAGGACCAAGAAGCTCCTGAGAACAGCGGCCCTGTTCAACAAACTGCAACTTTCTGCAACAAAGAAGCAACTTTAAAGACCCCACATTTCCCGCCGGAAGCGTGAGACTTTCCACTCTGCACCCGACGCCCCCGGCTCGACCGGGGAAAAAAACATCTCAGGTAGAACTCCCTGGTGACTATGAGCGCGTGAGTAGCCATAGTTGACCTCCCTGTTCCCCCACAGCGACGCCTGCAGAGGAAATCCAGAAGCTCCCCCTGACCGCGACTGCCTTTCTCAAGGGACCCGACGCCTAGAACCAACACTGCACCCGCAGCCTCCAGGACCTGAAGGAACCAAACTCCAGTGCAGGAGCGACTCCCAGGCGACCCTCTGCCAACCCTCTGCCAAGCCCAGGTGGTGGCTACCCCGAGGAGCCCCCCTCCCCCCCTGTGCCCACCTGCATTGTTGAAGAGACCCCCGGGTCTCCCCATTGATTCAAATTCAAAACCTGATACCTGTTTGCACTCTGCACCTGGCCGCCCCTGTGCCGCTGAGGGTGTACTTTCTGTGCCTGCTTGTGTCCCCCCGGTGCCCTACAAAACCCCCCAGGTCTGCCCTCAGAGGATGCGGGTACTTACCTGCTGGCAGACTCGAACCGGGGCACCCCTGTTTCCATTGAAGCCTATGTGTTTTGGGCACCTCTTTGACCTCTGCACCTGACCATCCCTGAGCTGCTGGTGTGGTAACTTTGGGGTTGCCTTGAACCCCCAACGGTGGGCTACCTTGGACCCAACTTTGAACCCTGTAAGTGTTTTACTTACCTGTGAACTTAACATTTACTTACCTCCCCCCAGGAACTGTTGATTTTTGCACTGTGTCCACTTTTAAAATAGCTTATTGCCATTTTTGTCACAACTGTACATGCTTTTGTGATTATTCAAAGTTCGTAGAATACCTGAGTGAAATACCTTTAATTTGAAGTATTACTTGTAAATCTTGAACCTGTGGTTATTAAAATAAACTAAGAAAATATATTTTTCGATATAAAAACCTATTAGCCTGGAGTAAGTCTTTGAGCGTGTGTTCCTCATTTATTGCCTGTGTGAGTACAACAAATGCTTAACACTACACTCTGATAAGCCTACTGCTCAACCACACTACCACAAAATAGAGCATTAGAATTATCTCTTTTTGCTACTATCTTACCTCTAAGGGGAAACCTTGGACTCTGTGCACACTGTTTCTTAATTGAAATAGTACATACAGAGCCAACTTCCTACACAGTCCTTCTCAGCAAAGCAGTCCAGATGTGTCTTTTGGGCAGCCAGGCAGTTCCTCTTGACAGGCTGCAGGTTCAGGTCCAGAAGTGTCCGAGTTGGTGGGGTCCGAGACCCAGTTTATATACCCAAAGAACAAGTTACTTACCTTCGGTAACGCCTTTTCTGGTGGATACACTAGCTACTGGTGGATTCCTCACCTAATGAATTCTCCCAATGCGCCAGCATTCAAAGGAAATTTTCTTCCCAGCTCTGCACATCGACGAGGACGTCACTATTGCCCGACTCCCACGCGACACCGTCTGACGTCAGTTTTCACCATTTTTTGCGTGCCTCTGAGGCAAACAGGTGATCACCTGACATCACATACTTGACATGACTACATCAGTCAAATATAATACGCAACATTTAATCAAATATAAACAGCAAAATACACAAATATATATATATATCACACATATATGTACATATACATACATATACAATCAAACATATATACATACACCCTAGGAAATCTTGGTAAGACCAACCAGGCAACGGGGAGGTGGGTGGGACCATGAGGAATCCACAGGTAGCTAGGGTATCCACCAGAAAAGGGGTAACTGAAGGTAAATAACTATACAACTACCTGTGGATTCCTCACCTAATGAATAGAGTCCCAAAGCAGTACCGCACTCGGTGGTGGGTGCCTGAATGGTCACACCAAGAAATCCTGCAGCACGGACTGTGCAAAATGGCCATCCCTCCTAATCTCCGAGTCCAAGCAATAATGCTTTGCAAAAGTGTGGAGGAAAGCCCAAGTTCCGGCCTTACAAATTTCAGCCACAGGAACACCTCTAGCCAAGGCCAAAGAGGCCGACTTAGCCCTGGTGGAATGGGCTCTAATTCCAACAGGAGGAACCTTCTTTGCCAAAGAATAACATACTTGTATGCAAAGAATGACCCACTTGGACAGTGTTCTTTTGTGGACAGCCTTGCCTTTCCTCTTCCCCACGTAGCCGACAAAGATCTGATCGTCCACCCGGAACTCTCTTGTTTTCTCGATGTAGAAACTTAAAGCTCACCTCGGGTCAAGCCGATGCAGTCTCTCCTCCTCTTTTGATGGATGAGGAGGAGGGTAGAAAGATGAGAGCATTGTAGATTATTCCATATGGAGGGGTGTAACAACCTTTGGTAGAAAAGCCGACCTGGTCGTCAACACCACCTTGTCCGCATGAAAAGAAGTAAAAGGGGGTTTAACGCTAAGCGTGTGAAGTTCACTCACTCGCCTAGGCGACGTGATGGCTATGAGAAAAACAGTCTTTAATACTAAAAACTTTAATGGACATGAATGTAAAGGTTCAAACGGCGAACCCATCAGAATGTGAGAACCAAATTCAAATCCCACTGAGGCATAATAAACAGAGCGGGAGGAAACCTATTGGTAAGACCCCTTAAGAACCTTATAACTGGAAGGGACTTAAATAAAGAGGGTTGATCAGGAAGGCACAGAAAGGCCGACAGTGCCGACAGATAGCCCTTAACAGTCGCAACTGCACAACCCCTCTGTGCCAAGGACAACGCAAACAATAAAATGTCCGACAAATGGGTCCGTAAAGGATCAATTTGCTTCTCTCCACACCAAGCAACAAATTTTGCCCATCTGCTAGCACAGATAGATTTGGTGGAGTGTCGCCTGGTGGATAAAATAACTTCCACCACTTCTGGCGGGAGAGAAAAGGAACTCAAATTGCCCCATTCAATCTCCAGGCATGAAGGTGCAGGCTCTGGAGGTGAGGGTGTAGAACCTGCCCCTGCAACTGCGAGAGGAGGTCTGCTCTGTGAGGGAGACGGAGCGGAGGGCACAGTGAGAGTTGGAGAAGGTCTGTGTACCACACCCTTCTTGGACGATCCGGAGCTGTTAAGATGACTTGAGCCCGGTCTTGGCGTATCTTCCTCAGAACCCGAGGAATCAAGGGTATGGGGGGCACGCGTAAAGCAACTGGCCGTACCAGGACATCTGAAACGCGTCTCCCAACGCTCCTTGCACCGGATACTGTAGGCTGCAGAACGACGGACAGTGCACCTTCTCCCAAGTGGCAAAGAGGTCTACCTGAGGGAATCCCCACATCCAGAAGATGTGAAGGATCAGGTCTGGATGGAGACGCCACTCGTGATCGGCCAAGAAGTGCCGACTGAAACTGTCCGCATGTACGTTCAGAACTCCGGCCAGATGGTTTGCTACTACGCAAATCTGATGGTCCTGTGCCCAGGACCAGAGCCTCTGAGCCTCTCTGCAAAGAAGGTATGTCCCTACTCCCCCCTGCTTGTTGATGTACCACATTGCGGTAGTGTTGTCCGTCAGGACCTGAACTGACTGACCGCAAAGGGAAGGGAGGAAGGCCTTGAGAACCAAACGTATCGCCCGCAATTCTAACAGATTGATATGAAACATCTGTGCCACTGGAGACCAATGACCTTTGACCTCCAGGTCCCCCAGATGTGTTCCCCACCCTAGAGTGGAGGCATCCATTATAATAGTGGCCACTGGTGGTGGTATCGAAAACGGCCTTCCTTGGGAAAGGTTGCCGTCCGCAGCCCACCATCGTAGATCCGCTGCAGTGTCTCTGGAGATCTTTATTGACTCCTCGAGATCCCCTCTGTGCTGAAACCACTGCCTGCGGAGGCACCACTGAAGAGCCCTCACGTGCCAGCGTGCATGAGTGACCAACAGAATGCATGAAGCGAACAGACAGAGCAGACGAAGGACCTTGAGGACTGGATCAACCGCTACACTTGGAAACATTGGAATCAACGCCTGAATGTCCTGAATCTGCTGAGGCGGAGGATAGGCCCGATTCAATGTTGTATACAGTACTGCCCCTATGAACAGGAGGCGTTGAGAGAGCTTCAGGTGAGATTTGGGCACGTTTACCGAAAACCCCAGATCGAACAACACCTAGGTTGACATCTGCAGGTGATGCAGCACGAGCTCCGGAGACTTGGCTTTGATCAACTAATCGTCCAGGTAAGGGAATACCGATATTCCCTTCCACCTGAGATTTGCTGCAACTACCGCCATCACCTTCGTGAAGACTCGAGGTGCAGAAGTAAGTCAAAAAGGAAGGACCGCAAACTGGTAGTGTTGCGACCCCACCATAAACCGGAGATACTTCCTGTGCGACTTCAGAATAGGGATATTAAAGTAAGCATCCTGTAAGTTGATAGACACCATCCAATCCTCTTTGCTCAACGTCAAAAGCACCTGTGCTACAGTCAGCATCTTGAATTTCTCCTGTTTGAGGAATCAATTTGAAATCCTCAGGTCTAGGATAGGTCTCAACCGACCATCCTTCTTTGGGATCAGGAAATATCTTGAATAACAACCCTGACCCCTTTTCTGCTCTGGAACCAACTCTATTGCGCCTTTCGATAAAAGGACTAGAACTTCCTGCTGCAACAACAGGAGATGGTCTTCTGTGCAAAAGGATGGACGGGGAGGGGGAAACTCCCGAAAAGGAAGGGCATAATCTTTCCCCACAATGTTGAGGACCTAGGAGTCCGATGTGATCAACTCCCACATGCGGAGAAAATGAAACAACTTTCCCCCTACAGGAGAAGCATGGAATGCAATGGATGGAGGACTAAGGCTGCTTTCCCTGTTGCACCCCTCTGGAGGAAGAGGCAGGGTGCTGCTGGGTGACCCCATGAATCTTCTAAAAGACCTGAACGGGGTGGTCGTAAAAGACTGTAGGCCTAGGGACTTGACAGTAGCCCTGCTCTCCTTAAAGCGCTCTAAGGCAGAGTCAGCTTTGGAACCAAACAACTTGTCCCCATCAAATGGCAAGTCCAACAGGGTCGTCTGTACATCTGCTGAAAATCCAGAAGACCTCAACCATGCATGTCTCCTGGTGAGAATGGATGTGCCCATTGCCCTGGCCACCGAGTCTGACGTATCCAGCCCCGACTGACTTACCTGAGTCGCTGCCGCTTAGGCATCAGATACGAGACCGTGCATATCCTGAGGCAAATCAGGTAGCACAGCCTTGGCCACGTTCATCAGGGCATGAATATACCTGCCCAAAACACAAGTGGCATTTGCAGACTTAAGGGCCATACTGCTCCATTCTTTTCGACTCAGGGAAGGAACCAGGAGCTGAACGCGAGGAGCACAAGGCCTGAACCACCAGACTCTCAGGAGTTGGATCGCGAGAGAGGAATCCTGGGTCCCCAGGCGCCACTCTATATCTTCTCGCCACTGGTCTGCCTACAGTAGTAGAAGATACAGGTTTCCTCCAGACTTCCAGGATTGGTTCTGTGAGAGCCTCATTGAACGGAAGGAGTGGCTCCGCAGCAGCCGAAGCAGGATGCAAGACTTCCGTCAGAATGTTCTTCTTTACCTCTGCTGCCAGTAGCAGAAGGTCCAGAAAGTCTGCCGCCTTCCTTACCGCCGTATGGAACGAGGCAGCCTCCTCAGTAAATTCCCCAGGAGAGGCTAAATCTCACTCAGGGGAAGTATCGAGACCACTCGCAGAGTCCAAACCCTGAAAGTCCCCCAGGGGCTCAGCGATCTCTCCTTCCTCCAGGAGCTGCCTTCAATACTCTTGACGTCGGCAACCTCGGCTGATGCGGCCCAGGAGACACACCCTGGTCTCCGGATTCGTCTGACGCCAGATCCATCGGCGCCATGGATAAACGAGCGTTCTTCACCAGCGTCGACTGGATTCGTGGCGAAGTCATCGGCACCACCGGATCAACAGAAGCCACCGGCTTCGAAGGTCTCCTCGGCGACACCAACGGCACCGGCGCCGGACCAGCACCCTCTGCTGGACAGAAGGGTATGAACGGCTTCAGCTTGTATGGAACCGGAACGCCCAATCCAAAAGCCAAGGGACCTGAGGGACCAGGCGGTGCACCACCAGGGGCCATGGAGCTAAAGATATTGCACATAGCATTCAAAGAATGCTGCCAGATCTGCTCCTGGAGCCGGGAATGCTGGATACTCCTGAGGCGTCAGCGCAGGATCAGGCACCTCCGACTGCACTGCAGGCGAGAAGCAAGGACTCTGGTGAGGCTCGACCACCTCGAAGACCAACAGCGCCGGAGAAGCCTGAGGGCTCCCAGACTGAGGAGTCACCATCGGACTGACATCCCATGTCGCACAACACCGAGTAGATGGTGACCTCGACCGGAATCGGTCTCTCTCCGAACAGCGCCGGGAATCATGGTGATGCCGTCTCTTATGCGACCTCGAGGGCTTCCCTGAAGATGACCTCCGATGCCTGTGCTTCTCTTTTTTTTTTTAGCCTTGGCCAAAAACAGCTTGGCCTCTCACTCCTTGAGCGCCTTCGGGTTAATTTTTTGGCACAAACCACACTCCTCCACGTTTTTCTCAGAACTCAAACACCACACGCAGTCATTATGCGGGTCTGTCACCAACATGCGATCCCCGCACTCCCTACAAGGCTTGAAAGCGGATTTACGAGGTGGAGACATTTTAACAAAGTAACATCTTCGAGAAACATTAGCTCCCCAAGAGCCCGGAGAAAAACCTTTATGCTTTGAAGGAACAGAAAAAAGAGAACTGACGTCAGCATGCTGGCGAAGTCCTCTTATTGCCACGATGACGCCAGACGGAGTCGCGTGGGAGTCGGGCAATAGTGACATCCTTGTCGACGTGCAGAGTTGGGAAGAAAACGTCTGTTGAATGCTGGCGCATTGGAAGAATTCATTAGGTGAGGAATCCACAGGTAGTTGTATCCATCAGAAAATGCCTTTAAAGTGGGGGAGACTTCAATGAGTGGTTCTGAAGTGCACAGGTTCCCCTTTCAGTACAGGTCTGTCTCCCAGGGTACCAGTAGGGGGTTTGGCAGTCCACTGTGTGAAAGCAGGCCACTAGTCTTTGAAATGTAAGTGTCAGGCCCTCCACCCTCCCAGCCCAGGAATACCCATTCAGTAACAGATGAGTGCAGGTGTGATTGAGTATCCTGTGTGGGTGGAATGCACAAGGAAGCTGTTAACCAGCCCAGATGTTGACTGGAGACAGGATGTAAGGCAGAGATGGATTTTAAGTGCAGAGAAATGCTCACTTTCTAAAAGTGGCATTTCTAAAATAGCAATATGAAATCCAACATCACCAATAAACAGGATTTTCTATTACCATCCTGGCCAAACCAAATATGACCTGCTTACCCCTTTCTGATCAGAATCTACCACTCAAACAGTATATGAAGGTAGCTCTAATGCTAGCCTATGAAAGGAGCAGGCCTCACAATAGTGGAAAACAAATGTAGGCGTTTTGCACTACCAGGACATTTAAAACACACATGTACAGGTCCTGCCTTTTACCTACATAGCACCCTGCCCTATGGGTTACCTAAAGCCTACCTTAGGGGTGATTTATATGTAGAAGAAGGGAGGTTTAGGGTTTGGCAAGTACTTTTAAATGCCAAGTCGAAGTGGCAGTGAAACTGCACACACACAGGCCTTGCAATGGCAGGCCTGAGACATGCTGAAGGGGCTACTTATGTGGGTGGCACAATCAGTCCTGCAGGCCCACTAGTAGCATTCAATTTACAGGCCCTGGACACATGTAGCGCATTTTACTAGGGACTTACAAGTAAATTAATTATGGCAATTGGGTCTGAGTCAATGTCACCATGTTTTTAGGGAGCGAGCACATGCACTTTAGCACTGGTTTCGAGAGTCTTAAAGCCAGCACAAATTAGGTCAGAAAAAGAAGAGGAGGAAGGCAAAAAGTTTGGGGGTGACTCTGTAGAGAGGCCATTTCCAACACTCCTTCTGTTTGAGGAGTCTATCCCTATATGTTTCTAAGAACTGTTCCCAAAGGAGAGTTTGCCAGTGCTATCTAGCGAGCTGTCTGCAAACACAGGCCTTCTCAAAGGCTGTGAACCACTTAGTGATAAAACCACCCTCCCCATATTTGAAGACAATCCTTTTGGGGATTGTAGGGTCACAGTGCTCTACTCTGTCCGTAGTTATGTATTTACTGCCACCACTCATTGGTGCTAAATCCATTTCATTCTTTTCCTCTCTATTTCTAGTCTCCTTGCCAGTTGTTCTAAAAACATTTCCTGTTCAGAGATTCTATCTCTGGATTTGGGAGAACTTGTACCATCCTCTCTACAGGAGTGTTCCTGTACACTCTAGGTGCAGGTCCTACCATTTCAATGGGAGGGGGATCTGGATCCAACTCTTCCTCACTTTCTTGAGTTATCAGATCAGTGGCCTCCTCAGAAGGATTGGCCAGGTCATACTCTGCCAGAAACTGCTGGACTGGAGCACTGGTAGGGCGTGAACCTGTTTTGATCTTTTCAGCTTTACAGAGAGCCCTCAGATTTTGGTGTGAAAGCTGAAAGTAAAGGGTGAAGGTGAGAGCCACAACCCTCTCCTTTGAGGTACTCAAACACAGGTTTTGCAGTGCTAACTACGTTTATTAAACACTTAAGCTACAGGGACCTAACCAGGGCCCTAACAGTTACTTTTAGGAGTTTGGAAAAGAACCCAGTTCAAAAAATGCAATCCAACTAAAGGCAATTTTTGGATTTATTTGTGTATTCACCTATTGACCAAGTGGTATCAGCAAATGCAAAGTCGCAGACCCCACCGCTGTTTCACCATTGTAGGAAGCTGACTCTCTATATGGCGCACTAAAAAGAAGTACACCGTACAGAGAGTCCAGTGGATCCCCAAAGGTTTGCAGAGGCAGAAATAGATAGGTCTAATGCTCTATTTGTGGTAGTGTGGGTGATCAGCTAGGCTTATGAAGGAGTCATATTAAGCATTTGTTCTCAAAGAGGTACTAAATGAGACACGCACTCAAAGAATAAGAGACCAAATTAGAAAAATAACATTTGCTTTTTATATATGCTTGAACCAAACAATGTCATTATAAGGTAAACAGTTTTAAAATTAAAAATACTTTTCAGTTTCAAAAATTGACAATGTTAACCTATGGGAGGAAAACAGGAATGCTGTTTTGCAGGTAAGTACTTGACCCAGTCTTTGGGGTTTTAGGTCAATACCAAGGCAAGGTTCAAATCAGTACCAAGAAAGCACCCGCAGTGGCACAGGGGTTTCCGGGTGCAGAGATCAGATTCGGGATGGGGTGCCCAATGTTAACCAATGGAGACTGGGGTTGAGCGAATATGTGGTGCTCACAGGCGAGTAGAACAGTGTCAGTGGTCGATCACCTGGGGTTGAGGTAAGTACAAAGGCGACCAGAAGGCAGCACCAAAGCTACACCATCAGTGGCATAAGGGTGGCGGGGTGCAGAGTGCCAACACAGCTTCGTGCACCCAATGTTAACCAATGGAGATTGGGGGTGACCAAAGATGTGCCACTCACAGGTGAGTAAAGTGGTGTCTGGGGTTCATCTTTTGAGTTAGTTTGAGGCAAGCACTGTAGTACAGTATCAAGCATGGTATCCTGATGGCCCCCAGGTGGGGGGCCCAACCCTGGGGCCATCCCTGCAACTATGGCAGTAGTTGGGTACTGGGAGACGCAGAGTCAGGCACATCTTTTTTCTTTGGGTGCTTGCTCATTTTATGTCTTCGGTGCATGCCCTTGGTGCAATTGTGTACAATATTCCATACAGGCAGGGCGTGATTGGAGGTGTGAGCCTTTCAGAGATCAGTTCTCCTCTGCAAATGTGGGCTGATAGACGTGATTAACTTGAGGCCTGTGTCTCCTGTGAGCAAATGTGGGAGCTTTATGGTCCCCTGCACTCCATCTTTAGTCCGTTATAATCCGGGAGGGTGAAAGGCGCTGTTTGGGATCTTCGCATGGGCCAAGGGTAACACTGGTATGGGCAAGGTTGGACGCTCTTTGTTCACTTGTTATCCGCAGCTCCCTGCTCTATTCAAGAAGCGGCACTACCACAAGGGTCAGCCACCTCTGTATGCGCTGCAGGGGTCGCCCTGTTCAACCCACTGCTCGACTCTAGCCCTCCGGTGGACATCCGCTAGGAGTGTTCCCCCCATTCTCCAGAGGCCAGGTCATCAATATCGCAGAGGTGCTTCTAGAGGTGCAGGTTCCTCTGGCGTTGTTTCAGTATGACCTGTATGATGGGCCTCTAGGCAATCCAATCAGGCCTCCCGCCATTACTCTCCTACAGGTCTGGGCCACACTGTAAGTGGGTGCTACTTCTGGATGACCCATTAACTACAAGCTCCACAGCGCCACTCACCACATAGTCTTCTTGTGCAGGTGAGCGTGTAATGAGACATCTGCCAGCAGCACATCACAGCAAGGCATCAGGCCTCAGTTTACACCATGTGATCAAAATGAGATAGATGATAGCCGTTATGAAAGGGAGCAAGGGATCCATAGCAGAGGAGGCCGCCTGTAGGATCTCAGCGGCATTCCATAACTTCAGCAACCTTACATAGCAGACCCATGAAAGAGGCAACCTCCTCCTCTGGAGGTGCTGATGGACTCTACAGATCAAACTCAGGGAAAAGACCCAGGCCACTTCCATTTGTAAGAGCCAAAGAGTCCCCACCACCTGTGCTAGTAAGGAGAAAACAATACCTGCTTAACTGCTATCATCATGGATGATGATATTGTCCATCTGGATGTGGTCAAAAATCCCTTAAAACATGCCAAACTACTTTTCACAGGATGAAGGCCTGCAAGGAACTCTTTCATGATCAACTGTTGGGCATGGCACTGGGATCATATCGAAATGTACCTCACCTTTGGGAAATGTACTACATTTTAATACAGATCTGTGATGGTTGGAACACTGGCAGCAGAGCAAGGCTGGGCACAGGAAGAAGTCTGGTCAGTGCCATGGCAGCGTGAGAAGATGCTGAGCAGGACTGACCCAGTCAGGTAAGGAGTTGCTGAAGGAAACCTATTCGGAGGGCCACTCGGACTCAGGCTGAGGGTGTTGGGTGCAGAGAAGAGCTCTGCCTTCCACTCCTTTGTGGCCCTGGTCTGCATGAAGCTGCACTTATCACATGACCCAAAGTTGAGTTTGAGCTCCAGGCATCATCGGTAGATGCCATGGGCTCCAGAAATGAAATCTGCATGTGTCACCAGGAATTACAGGACTTGGGGGTAGAGTGGAGACATACTGTAAAAAACACAGGCATAGCTAGCTCATTCAATCTTTCTTTCACTTTGCATTCTAGTCTATATAGTCTTGTAGAGGGAGTTAAGATGAACCTTTTACATTTAATTTGAAGTGGGAGAACTTACTGACTTTGGTAGTTCACGCACTGTGAACGTTTGCATAGTGAGTTGTTGAATCCCTTCGGTGTATGCAGCCTTGGGTGCAGTGCAGTGACCCTTTATTTCAGCACACAGAAGAAAAAAAAGTAGTGGAACTATTGCCATCAAAGAAAATTAAATTGGGAACCTAATCTATAAATCATGAGTTAGACATGTCAGCCTTAGTGCAGTTTTTCCCCCAAACGTTTTGCCTCGCCTCCTCCATTTTGCTGAACTTACTTTTTTGGCCTTAGCACTCGGAGACCTTTACCACTGCTGACCAGTACTAAAATGCTTGTCCTCCCTCCCCTAAAACATGGTACAATTGGCTTATACCTAATTGGCATATTTATTTACTTATATGTCCCTTATAGATTAGTATACCATATACCCAGGGTCTGTAAACTAAATGCTACCACTGGGCCTGCAGCACCTATTGTGCCACCCACTTAAGTAGTGCTGTAAAACCTGTCCCAGGCCTGGTACTGTAGCCTGATGCAGTTTTAAAATGTCACGTCGACTTGGAATTTAAACTCCCTTACCAAGTCTTAAACTCTTCTTTTATTACACTCTATCTTCCTCTGCTGGAGACACAGAGTAGAAGGTTCTCCCTTTATAAAGCACCTGTAAACTCCACCCGCTGAACCACCCCCCGTCCACCCTCGAAGTAGGTAAATGAATTCCCGCCTTTTACCAAGATGATGGACAGCTTTCCAAAACGACCCCAATGCGTTTTACCGCCGATTCCGGTGGTGCGTTGTTGATGCTCAGAAACACGAGAACATCTCCACAAAGACGCACTAGTAACAAACATATTGCCAAAGGAACAGAAGGTTGCTGGAGATGTTTACCCCGTGGCCCATCACGTACCCTTAGAGTACAATATAAACGGGGCGTATAAAAACATGCTAGGTTAAGCTTACTGACATACTCGTAGAAAATACTCCGGTTGGGTAAGCCACGATGCTCATTTTACAGAAACTAAACCTCAAAGGAAGCACTTACAAATATAATCGTAGCAGGTGCCGCAGTTGAAGCTCAGCTTCTGGAAAGGACAAGCCACCCTAACTCTTGGGCTTGGCAAAGATAAAGCAAGGCTTTGCTCTCAGAGATCCCATAGCAGAAAAGATCTAGAATCCATCCTGGAGGTGAACTGATGATGTACTGGAGCGTAATCTGTATCTGACTGTGACGCGCGGGTTCTATCTTCCTCTGCTGGAGACACAGAGTAGAAGGTTCTCCCTTTATAAAGCACCTGTAAGCTCCGCCCGCTGAGCCACGCCCGTCCACCCTCGAAGTAGGTAAAGGAATTCCCGCCTTTTACCACGATGATGGACAGCTTTCCAAAACGACCCCACTGCGTTTACCGCCGATTTCCGGTAGTGCGTTGTTGATGCTCAGAAGCACGAGGACATCTCGACAAAGACGCACTAGTAACAATCACATAGCCAAAGGCACACAAGGTTGCTGGAGACGTTTACCCCGTGGCCCATCACGTACCCTTAGTGTACAATATAAACGGGGCGTATAAAACATGCTAGGTAACGCCTACTGACATACTCGTAGAAAATACTCCAGTTGGGTAGGCCACGATGCTCATTTTACAGAAACTAAACCTCAAAGGAAGCACTTAGAAATATAAACGTAGCAGATGCCGCAGTTGAAGCTCAGCTTCTGGAAAGGACAAGCCACCCTAACTCTTGGGCTTGGCAAAGATAAAGCAAGGCTGTGCGCTCAGAGATCCCATAGCAGAAAAGATCTAGAATCCTTCCTGGAGGTGAACTAATGATGTACTGGAGCGTAATCTGTATCTGACTGTGACGCGCGGGTTCTATCTTCCTCTGCTGGAGACACAGAGTAGAAGGTTCTCCCTTTATAAAGCACCTGTAAGCTCCGCCCGCTGAGCCACGCCACGTCCACCCTCGAAGTAGGTAAAGGAATTCCCGCCTTTTACCAGGATGATGGACAGCTTTCCAAAACGACCCCAATGCGTTTTTACCGCCGATTCCGGTGGTGCGTTGTTGATGCTCAGAAGCACGAGGACATCTCCACAAAGACGCACTAGTAACAATAACATTGCCAAAGGCACACAAGGTTGCTGGAGACGTTTACCCCGTGGCCCATCACGTACCCCTAGTGTACAATATAAACCGGGCGTATAAAACATGATAGGTAACGATTACTGACATACTCGTAGAAAATACTCCGGTTGGGTAGACCACGATGCTCATTTTACAGAAACTAAACCTCAACAGGAAGCACTTAGAAATATAAACGTAGCAGGTGCCGCAGTTGAAGCTCAGCCTCTGGAAAGGACAAGCCACCCTAACTCTTGGGCTTGGCAAAGATAAAGCAAGGCTGTACGCTCAGAGATCCCATAGCAGAAAAGATCTAGAATCCTTCCTGGAGGTGAACTGATGATGTACTGGAGAGTAATCTGTATCTGACTGTGACGCTCGGGTTCTATCTTCCTCTGCTGGAGACACAGAGTAGAAGGTTCTCCCTTTATAAAGCACCTGTAAGCTCCGCCCGCCGAGCCACGCCCCGTCCACCCTCGAAGTAGGTAAAGGAATTCCCGCCTTTTACCAGGATGATGGACAGCTTTCAAAAACGACCCCAATGCGTTTACCGCCGATTCCGGTGGTGCGTTGTTGATGCTCAGAAGCACAAGGACATCTCCACAAAGACGCACTAGTAACAATCACATTGCCAAAGGCACACAAGGTTTACTGGAGACGCTTACCCCGTGGCCCATCACGTACCCTTAGTGTACAATATAAACGGGGCATATAAAACATGCTAGGTAACGCTTACTGACATACTCGTAGAAAATACTCCGGTTGGGTAGGCCACGATGCTCATTTTACAGAAACTAAACCAATAACAATAAAATACACACACACTCTTTTAAACCTGTCTGACTAAGTATTTTTACCCATGATTCTAATTATGTATTGTATGTGCATATGTGTGTGTATTCATGTGTGTGTGTGTATAAATATATATATATATATATGTGTATGTATGTGTATATGTGGTTTCTGTGCCTGGCATGTTTGTGGATCATTGCATGGGTTGTTATACTAGATATCTATGAATTTCTGCTCTCTTTTTATCACACTTATCTACTCATCACTCTTATGTCATGTCTCTATCAAACTATCCTCCATTCTCACTCGGACTCATCCCAAATCCCTTCGACCACTTTCATCTCCTAAATAAGCTCTTCCCTCCACCTCCACCTCCACATCTAACTCACCAAACCTCACTCTACCTCTGTGACCTCCCACACAACCCTACTAAATTCTCCTGCATTCATCTCACCCTGCTACTATGCTCTCCCTAACCCTTCCACATCCTCTTTCTCCTCCGCTCCCCTTTTATTCATCTCAAGCCTTTGGATTGAGTAAATGAAGGATAAACTCCCAACTAACACTTCTGGATTTCTTTCCTCCTCCACCCCTCCATTACTCCAGTCAATCTAACTAACAAACTCTCATATCCGCAACTCAAATTAACTCATAATAATACTAAAACTGTACTCCTTATTTAAATTATACTAATCCATCACTAATTCTTGTTGGTTACCAGAGTAGCGTGCTATTCATCGAAAAGCGCTTCGACGCCTCGTCAGGGGTAGTAAGCGCTATATAAATACGATTACAATTACAATAAGTCACCCCTAAGGTAGGCTCTAGGTAGCCCATGCGATAGGGTGCTGTGTATTTAAAAGGCTGGACATGTAATTTTAAGTTTTACATGCCCTCGTAGCTCCATTCATTGAAAATCCATTTTTCAATACTGTGAGACCTACTGCTAGAATAACGCTGGGGATTCCTCATTACATTTTATAACATATAATTTGCATTTGGGAGATGGTGGCTATGTCATGTTTGGTGTCTATAAAATTGTAATTATTACCCCTCTTTATAATTAAGGCAGATTGTTTTTATTACAATAGTGAAAAGGTCACTTTTTGAAAGTTGACATCTTCCTGTCCTTAGCCCTTTTGTGCCTGTAGCCTGTATTGGGTCACATGACTGGGTATAGCCGATAGACTTCACGACTTTCTCCCAGACAGTCAGATAACTGAGGGATTAGATGTGCCTGAGTGGGCCATCTGATGGCAGGATAGTGGGTGGAGATGAGTACAGCCCCACTTACACTTGAGTATCCTGTGCTCTGCCTTTACATAAAGGACTGAACCATCCTGCATTGTAGTAGCAGTAGAAAAATGCCCAAGGGCATCTTAGCGCTAGCGGTCCCAGAAGCATCTAACAAAAGACAAGTCCACATTTAAGAGTTTACAAAAAACAACCAGGTTTTCAGCATTTGCCTGAACAGACATAAACTACCTAGAGATCTCAGATCCCAAGGCAGGGAGTTCCAAAGCACGGATGCACAGCAGATGAAGCGTCTGCCACCCCATCTAGCTTTATATATTTGGGGTCTCTCTATAAGTTCAGCAGGACTGGATCTGGGAAAATGACCTGGTGTGTACCACACAAAAGACTTACGGAAATATTCCAGGCCAGTCCTGTGAAGACCCTTGTGTACCAGGCATAACACTTTAAATTTGATTCTTTCCCTCACCAGTAGTCAATGGAGGCTGCTAATGGCCTGTGAGACTGGTAAGAACTCTGGTATTTTCAGCTGTGTCCTTGAAGTTTTTTAGCGAACACTTCTGAGTGCCCAAATAAAGGGCACTACAGTAATCTATTTTTCGAGGTAACCAGTGCCACTATGACTGCTTTTTGTAGCTGTTGGGGAAAGAAAAGATAACCCTTTTTTTAGAATTCTAAAGAGATAAAAACAAGAAGGGGCAATCTGATATATTTGTTCAGAAAAGGACAGTTTGTCATAAAAGATCATGCCCCCATTTCTCACTTTTTGTACTGGGGTGGAAATGGCACACAGTTTGGATGCCTCCTAAGTAGTGTCCCAAAACGTTGCTTCCTTTCAAGAGTAGTACCTCGGTTTTATCACTGTTTAATTTCAAACAGCTGTTCTGAGTCCAACTGACTATCTGTTCCATACATTTCTTAAAATATTTGGTTACTTCTTCAGTTTTAGATGATAGTGATATAACAACTGGTGTATCATGTGCATAGGAAATAACCCAAAAACCATAACTACGAATGAAATTGGCCAAAGGGGTTATATAAATGTTAAACAGGGTGGGGCTCAGTGAGCATCCCTAAGATACCCCACATGGGAGAGAGAATGATATCGATACATAATTGCCAAAGGTCACTGATTGCTCTCTACCTTGTAAGAAAGAGGGCAGCAAAGCAAGAGCTTCATCTCTAAAGCCAATCACGTCTAGCCTTTAGACAAGAAGTGAGTGGTCCACAGTATCAAAGGCAGCAGAGAGATCTAAAAGAATCAACACTGCCTTTCCACCACTGTCCACCATCTTTCTTATTTCCTCAGTGGTCAATAAGTAGTGTGGACTGTACAATGAATAGGTCTGAACCCGTATTGAGGTGAGTCCAAAAGTAAATTATAATCTAGAAAAACATAACTGCCTCATTGATGGCTTTTTCTAGTATCTTGGCAGGAAACGGCAGGCGAGAAATGGGTCAGTAGCTTTTCACATCTTGAGGGTGAAAGGAAGATTTCTTTAGCAAACAAAGGACAGGGGCTGTGTTCCATACTGCTGGGAAATGTCCTGTTATAAAAGCTTGGTTTAGCACTTCAGTAAGATGAACTACACTGTGGTAGAGACCTTGTGCATAATATGGGAGGGGGTGTAAGGTCAGAGAGTTCCTCTGAATTCGTTGCATCAATGAGTTTAGCAAACTTCTCTACTGAAAGAAGAGTACATTTTGTGAAGAAGTTAGAAATAACCTGAGTGTTACTGCAAGAGTAAGTAGGGTTTCAGGCCTCACCTAATGTGTTATTATGATTTTGGGTAAACTCCTGAAAAATTAAGCTTACCTTCTCCAGGAAAAAGTCCGCTAGTTTGTCACAGAAGGATACGTTCTGAGTATTAGTCTTGTCATTATGTAAGTTAGATAATCGTTTATGGTTCTGAAGAGCTCCCTGGTAGCGTTTTTGGCTGAGCTGATTTTTTCATTAAAGTATTTAGATATGGCAGAGGTGACTACGGCTTTATGTTCCTTGAGAAGAGCTTTATATTTATATTTGTCATCTGGACAGCGTCTTCCGCCTGTATTCTTGGTGGCTCCATTTTTGTTTGAGAGTTTTAATCTCTATGGAATATCAAGGTGCCAAGTGTTTTTTTTGCTGTCACTAATGAGTATTTTTTCAGGCACCAGCCATAAAGCTGCATCACCAATACATTTTGTATAGTTAAAAGAGGCTTTATCAGCATTGTTATCTAGTGTGGGCTTGGAGGTACGCATAATGGTATCCAAGTCATTAGGATTAACCTTCTTCCAAGGCCTAATTTTAAACGTGTTGAGGCAGTTAGAACTGGAGAAGTTGACCGAGGGATATTTTAACGCTAGAAAAACAGCCTTAGTGCAAATGGCAAGATTTTATCTAGATGCAGAACATGATTATTAATGAAAAGTCAATCTGCATCAAAGATGGGGAGGTTATCAATAAGATGTTCTATGCCTTGTGCTCAAGAAGTTGTAAATGAAATTTAAAATCGCACAGCATGGCAAAGTTGGCGATTTCCATGAAGGATTCAGTAAAATCTTACAATAATTGAACAAAATTGCTTTCATGTACAGTACGGCAGTAAGGAATGACACCACCGAAGGTAGTAGTTGCGCTAAATTTAACTTTGAACAGCATTGCTTCACCCATTGAGTTGGGAGACGGACTGAAACGTGGCCTGTAGCACATTTCCAAAAATGATGGCAATGCCCCCCGCCACCCCTTTTACCCTCACGATCTATTCTAAGAATGTTATAGTCCTCCGTTAAGGCCATTTTAAGGTCTGGGTCGGAAGAAATCTTAGCGCAGTAAAAAAACTAAATTTTTTGCTTTATCAAAAAGCGGACATTTATGCGTACACATGAAACTTCCTGCAGTAAGGTTATGGGGCCAGATGTATCAAACATTTTTGCGATAGCAAAGGCCCCAACGGGCCATTTGCGATCGCCAAAAAATGCGTTTTGGTATGTCACAAGTTCAATTTGCGATTCGGTAACTTGTTACTACATACCGATTCAGTATTAGGAAGGGGCGTGTCAAGGGCGTCCCTTCCTAATACCGAATTGCAGAGGTACGTATGATTGTTTTGTGACCATGAACGCGGTTGTTTTGCGACCACACCATCCCTGTGATTGTAGCCATTGGCAATGGCTCGCAAATTGCGACCTACCTCATGAATTTTGATGAGGTAGGTCCATTTGCGAGCCCTTGCGAATCGTAGTATGAAACTTCGGGAGTTCCAATAGCGATTACTTAATTGCGATTCGCAAAAAATCACAATGAGATAATCGCTATTGGATAGCATGATACATCTGGCCCTTAGTCTTTAAATTATAATTAGGGGGAGGCTGATTAGTGTTCTGATTGTGTAGACAAAGTGAGTTAGTGTTTATTATAAATTAGCGTCTCCAGCTGCAGAAATGAAGTAAATTGGTGCAGGGATGGTAGGTAAAAACTTGTTCACACTTACCCTGTTTTTGAAAATCCAGCAGGGCCTTTTTGGAATAGGACCTGATCAGGAAACGGCCAGGGGTCCATGTGCACAGTACAGTATGGCTGTGGATGGGCACACCTTTGGTGCACCAGCTGCATGGATGTGCTACAGGGTAGTAACGAAGTGCCGGCATGAGAATGAGGCATGGCCGGGGGTGTGACCAAGCTCAGAGGTGTCCCTAGACGCTTTATGAATTTAAAAAACATGAAGGGTAAAATAAATTAGCCAACTAGGGTCCAGCAACCCCCTTCCCAATCCGACAGGCTCACCTACAGGTGAGAACTACTGGAACCTAAAAGCAAGCTAAAATAAAAGGGAGAAAAAAAACACAAAGCATTCACAGATTTAAAAGGCAATTTAGCCTTGCACACAGTACTCTAAACATAGGAGCCAGGCACCTCCTAAGTGGGCCTCTAAAAGTCCTCCTAAGAGGGTCTCTAAAAGACCTACAAGGAAAACAAAGATTTGCCAAATGTGCTGGAGCAGCTGGAAATGCTGCTTCATTCATCTTGCAGCCAGAGCAGGGGAGGTTGTAAATTCCATGCACTTCAAACCACTGTCTAGAAGCTTCTCCCATTTTCCAGAACCAGGGCATAAAAGAAGGACCTCATAGACAAACTCTTGAGTATACTTCCAGACCTGTGGATACTCTGCCAGGAACAAGGACTGCTATGTTGCTACAAGGACCGTCACTCTTTTTGGACTGCTGCTCTAAAGGAACTGCTGCCTGCAGTGTTGACCTGCAGCTTGATGTTCTCTTGTCTGGGGAAGAAGAACTAGACGTGCAACTTTATCTTGAACCAGAATCCCAAAGTGAATTTGAGCCTCGGGGATATAAAAGGCTCCTCAAACAGCTCCTGGACTCAGTTGCAGCACGTTCTGTGCCCCCAGGTGTAACTTTTCAGGTCATGGACCCTTGGTGTGGCTTGGCTTATGGGCTCATAAATCAAACCCCTTGCACCAAAATCTAGCACAAGCCGCCACCAGCGGTCTCTTCCCACTGCAGCATTGACCACTTGTGGGGGACCTAAAACGCGAAGCACCAGCCCACAATACTTGGCCTGCTCTTCAGTCCATGGCAACAAAATTCCGAGATGCCCTCCTTACGGCCCTCTCCAACACGAACAGGAACCTTTGCACAAAACATCACAAGGTAAAACTTCAGAGGGACTAAACTGGGATGGATCCGACCCATGCTCTATCGCGGTTGGCCTGAACTTTTGACTTCGATCCTATCCAGCATGACCAGATAGACGGTTGGCACGTTATGCTTCTAAGCATGCCTTTATTCTGCATCCAGTGAAGGTTAGAGCTCAAACGAAAATGTATGTTTTTAGTAATTCTTCTCCATTCATCTTCTGAGACTTCAGATCCCCCGCCGTGAGTTTCCTTACTTTTATATGGTTTAGGGGAGTCAATTCATTGTGCTTTCAATAGGCTTTTACAGTAAAAGCTTTGTTTAGTGTCTGAAGGAATGCTTCATTAAATGCATCTGAATATTTTATTTCTTGTGGGTGCAACATGTAATTTCTTAACTGCAGGTATTTAAAAAAATATTGAAGAACAAACTTTTGCTGAATCTCATCAAATAACAATAACGTCCCTTCCCATCGGACTCACATGTGATCTAACTGACCAGTACTTTTTCTTCCCACATGGCATGATGTGTTACCATCTTTCGAAGTAAGGGAGAGAAATCCAAAGGATTACAGTTAATCAGTGTAGCCTCAATTTTCATTTTCATTTCATTAACTTGTACCGAGAAATACTGAAGCGCTTGCTCTTGCTAAGCAGTGTCATCTGGAGATAATCAGATTTTTGCTTTCTCAGATAAGGCTGGAACCAAACTATTCCCTGATAACATAAAGAAAAAAGGGTTCAATAAACTAGAAGTAGTAAACAAGGCTGTGGGTCCCTGTTGAGTGCCATGTTCTATTAGAATTTCCTGCACCAAAGCAACATTAAGGACCAGTTCTGCCACTTGTCCACTGATAGAGCAAAATGGTCAACCTCTTGAGACGGTAAGGGACATTTATTTCCTCTAATACAGACCCCAGATATTTCCAGTTAACCAAGTTAAAAGCTTTTTCTGCATCCAAAAATCACCTTAAATAGCTCCATCGTGTGTGGGTGGGGCTGTAGGGTGAGGGGGATGTAGAAGCCCTGGCTTTGAGCTCTGCTCCACGAAGCTATAATCCTAACAAATCCTGGGATGTTACAACGCTGTTGGCACCAGGACACACTGACCTGGTGGCCTGCTGGTGTTATAGATTATGACAAGCAGGCAGGGAATGACATACTACAGTAGAGTCCGAAGGACAATGGCACTGTTTAATACATGACAGGCATATATAAAATGAATATTAAACCTGAAAAGTCTGGGGCTGAAGCAATCACACAAAGGGCCACCACGTACATTTGTATCTCAGATATTATGGTGTTAGCATAGCACTGCTGGAGACGACACACAAATGAGGGAGTCGACCTCAAGGTATGTAAAAAAATAAAGAGCCAAAGTATAGGCAACCATCTACTCAAGATTCCAAGGGTGGGGTGCTGGTTTGGGTGGTACTTTGAGTCCCATTCCTTCTAAAAGACCTGGTGGTAGATTAAAAGTGTAAATAATTCATAGTGATTGAATCACTGAACTTCCATGATCTATGTGTGGTAAATGTGTATGCCCTTAATGTGGACAAGGAGAGTTTTTCCCAGATGTTGTACAGACGTTTTCCCCCCAGCTTGCTGCAGATGTCACTTTTGGCAGGTGAATTTAGTTGTAAAGTAAATGGGGAGCTCAAAAGACAGCCACCCAATTAAGGGTTAAACTACATAGCCTCCTTAGTAAGGGATATGTCTGGCCTGGGTTTGGTGGAGCTTTGGAGACTACTGACCCAGACAACTAAACCATACTCATGCTACATGCCTGCCTCAAGCACATGCATCAGGCTGGACTAAATCCTGGTCTGTTTTCAAGTACGCGTGGGTGACTTACTTAGCTGGATATCAATCAGATCACTCACCAGTAATAACAAATGTGAGATCTGACAGCCCTAGGGTGGTCTCCAATCCAACATTTTGCCTAACTCATTCACCTTTCCGACCTCATTTTTTGCTGATATTAAGACTCTATGCAATTTAACACTGCTAACCAGCGCTAAAGTGCTTGTGATCTCTGCCCCAAACATGGCAATATTGGCTTATCCCAAATTGGCGCATTTTATTTACCTAAAAGTCCCTAGTAAAGTGATACTATGTGTATCCAGCACCTGTAGTAAATGCTAATAGTGGACCTGCAGCACTAATTGAGCCACCCACGTAAGGAGCCCCTTAACCATGTCCCCGGCCTGCCACTGCGGAGCCTGTGTATGCAGTTTTACACTGTCATGTCGACCTAGCAAAATAACTCTTCTGCCAGGCCCAAACCTTTACTTTTATACCCCGAAGGCAGGCCCGGGACAACCCAAAGGGTAGGGTACAATGTGTTTAAAAGATAGGACATGTACTTTTTAGTTTTACATGCCCTGGTAGTGAAAAACTCCCCAAGTCATTTTTTCACTACTGCAAGGCCTATCCCTCCCATAAGATAACATTGGGTTATCTTATTAATTATTTTAAGTTTAATTCCCAATTGCTTAGAGATACTGTTCTCTGAAATCACAATTTAAAATCCAAACTTATGGTGATGTTTAATTGCAATTCTGAAATTGGCACTTTTAGCATGTTGGTCTTTCCTTAATTTAGCCATTTGGTAACTCCTGACTGTATCTGATCACATGTCTGGGGTGCCTGACAGCTGGGCCTTGTATATTCCCCCTAGACAGCCTCACACACAATGGGAGCTTGGGTGTGACTTTGATGGGCCATCCTGGCTGGATGGGAGGATGAAGCTGGACTCAGCCTCAATTACACCTGAACAGGCTGTTTCCTGTCCCTACCCAAAGGGCTGCATACCCCTCTGTAGAGTGTCTGGAGTCAGGACATGGAGGGTAAGGACTCTGTGCACTTCAAAGACCTGTCTTTTAAGCCTCCCCTACTTCAAGGGTACCACTGGGTGTACTAAACCTCTGAAACTATCACATCAGTGCACTTCTGGACCTATGGATAGTGTGCCAGGAAGAAGGACTGCTGTGCTGCTGAAAGGACTGGCATTCTGCTGGACTGCCACTTTGAAGGAGCTGCTGCCATCTTGCCAATCATCGGCACCCCCTGTAAAAGGATCAACATCAATGGACACTTCGACCCCAAGACAACCTTCAGCAACAGGTTTGTCTTGGTCTTGGAAAACCATGCCACCAGCTACCCAGAGGCCATCTCTCTGAGGCCAGTGACTGCATCTGTGACTGCTAGTGCTCTGATGGGGATCTTGATCTGTATGGGGTTACCCAAGGAGGTAGTGAATGACAGAGGCACTAACTTCACATCAGCATACATGAAGTCTATGTGGGATAACCTACAAGTTCATCACATCCTATTGCCCCCAAACCAATGGTCTTGTGGAGAGAATCAACAAGATCTTGAAGTGCACGATTATGGCTGCCTAAGCCCATGAAGCATAAGTGAAACATCCTATTTCTATGCCTCCTCTTTGCCTACAGGGAGGTACCACAGAAAGGAGTGAGGTTTATCCCCTTTCAGCTCCTCTATGGCAACTCTTTAATGGGACTTCTGAGCCTTGTCCAAGAGGGGTGGGAGAAAACTTCCAGGAAACCTCCCCAAGATGTGGCTAGCTACATGCTGGCCGCTCTGGTGGAGTTTTCAGCCTAGCCAGAAAGTATGGGTCATGGAGCCAGTAGAGCCCAGAGCTCTCCAGCATTGCTGGACCAGCCTACTTGAAATAAAAGGAGCAAAATTAGTCCACCTACCTAGTAGACTTCTAGACCCCAAGAAACCCCTTAAGGGTGCTCCATGTAAATCAGTTTAAGCCTCACTTCAAGAGGTCCACAGTGAGCATGCTCACCATTACAGATGAGGGGGTGAAGGAGAAGAACAAGCCTCTCCCTTTCCTCCTCTCTGCCAAGGAACATGATAGGTTAATGGAAGGTGTCAACCTCTCTTCTTCCCTTACCCGGAGCAGCAGAACAACTGCTAGCAGTTACTGGGACAGTTTGCCTCTCTGTTCTTCCTCACCCCCAGACTTGCATACGTGTGCGTCCATGATATTGACACAGGGGGCAGTCCCCTAGTAAAGAACAACAATTTACAGGTTGCTAGAAAAGGTGTAAGCTAGTATCAAGGAGGTGGTCTCCAAGATGTTGGAATTCGGGGTGACTGAGCCCTTCAAACGCCCCTGGTCCAGCCCAATGGTGCTGGTACCAAAGGCTGCTCTACCGGGCCTCACTTAAGAAGTCTGGTTCTGTATGGACTGTTGTGGACTCAATTCTGCCACCAGTACGGATGCAAACCTCATCCCCAGAGCTGATAAACTCATTGACAGACTGGACGCTGTCAAATTCCTCAGTACCTTTGACTTGACATCAGGGTACTGGCAGATTGCTCTGAATGATGGGTCAAAGAGGTCAGCATTCTCAAAGCCAGAGGGCCAATTCTAATTTCTGGTGATGCCCTTTGACTTGCAGAATGCCTCTGCCACCTTCGAGAGGTTGGTTAACAGGGTCCTAGCTGGTCAGGAGGGCTTTTGCGCCACCTATCTTGATGACATTCCTGTCTACAGTTCCAGCTGGGAGGAACACCTGCACCACCTCCAAGAGGTGCTGCAGGCTCTGAAACAGGCAGGCCTGACTATCAAGGTCAATAACTGCCAGACAAGGCAGGGTCCTGTGGTGTACCTTGGTCACCTGGTGGGTGTGGCATGGTGAAGCCCCTGCGGGCCAAGTTTGAGACTATCATGACCTTGCAACCACGTAAACCCCAGACAGAAGTGAGAGCCTTCCTGTGCCTCACAGGATAATTCTGGAGATGTATTTATGGGATATGGCCATTGTTGCCTCCTTAACTAAGCTGACTTCGAAGCAGCCCAGACTGGTGATCTGGACAAGGGCTTGCCAGAAAGCCTTTCACACCTTCAAGGAAGCTCTGTGTACAGCACCTGTTCCAAGGCTCCTGACTATTACGAAGAAAATTCACAGTGCAAACAGATGCTTCAGAACATGGAATATGGGTGGTCTTAGCAAAGTTGAATGAAGATGGCCTAGACCAACCAGTAGCCTTCATTAGCAGAAGGCTACTTCCACTGGAACAGAGGTGGAGTGTGATTGAGAGAGTCGCGTTTGCTGTGGTCTGGGTATTGAAGAGTTAAAACCATACCTGTTTGGGACACACTTCCGGGTTCAGACAAACCACAGGCCCCTCAGATGGCCTATGCAGATGAGGGGTGAGAATCCCAAACTGTTGAGGTGGTTCATCTCCCTACATGGAATGGACTTTATGTTGGAGCACCATCTGGGATCAGACCATACCAATGCTGGTGGTCTCTTCATGTTCTTTCACCTTAGTAAAGAGAACTCCCAAGGGGTTGGGTAGCTCTCCTCTCTTTCAGCTTGGGGGGCACATGTTAGGCCCGTCAGCCTTAGGGTGGTCTCCCCCCCCCAACATTTTGCCTACCTTCTCTACCTTTCTGACCTATGTTTTGCTGGAATCAGGACTGTGCACTTAACCACTGCTAAGCAGTGCTAAATTGCTTGTGCTCTCTCCCCCAAATATGGTACTATTGGTTTATCCCCAATAGGCATATGTAATTTACATAAAAGCCCCTAGCAAAGTGGTACTATGGGAATCCACCACCTGTAAATTACATGCTACTAGTGGACCTGCAGCACTGATTGTGCCACCCACTTAAGAAGCCCCTTAACCATGTCTCCAGCCTGTCATTGCCAAGCCTGTATGAGCAATTTTACACTCCCAGGTCAACTCAGCAAAATAACCCTTTTGCCAGGCCAAACGTTTTCTTTCTCTATGCATAATTCAACCCTAGGTTGGGACCTGGACAACCCAGAGGGCAGGGTGCAGTGTTTTTATAAGGTATGACATATTTTAGTTCGACATGTACTGGTAGTGAAAGTCTCCTAAAGCTGTTTTTTTTACTACTGCAAGGCCTCTCTCTCCCATAGTATAACTTTGTGATTACCTTATTACATTTTTTAAGTGTAATTTCCAATTGTGAAGAGATAGACTTTTCAAGTTTGGTGTTTCTGGGATCACAATTTATAATCCAAACGTATGGTGAAATTCTGAAAATGCCACTTTCAGAAAGTTGGCATTTTCTTACTTTAGCCATTTGGTGCCTACTGCCTGTCTCTGATCACGTCTGGGATGGGAGACAGTTGGCCTTTGTGCATTCCCCCTTGACAGCTACAAACAATGGGAGCTTAAGCGTGACTTGATAGGCCATCCTGGAAGGATGGGTCGGAGGCGCTTGACCCAGCGTCACACCTGAACAGGCTCTGTCCTGTCCACACAAAGAGGCTCCATAACCCCCTGAAGTAAGTCTTGAGCTAGAATAGGAAGGTCAAAGGCCCGTCTTTGAAGTCTCCCCCACTTCAAAGGGACCACTCAGTATAAGTACTGGACCTCACACACTACCACTTCAGTATACCTCTAGACCTGTGAATATTCTGGCAGGAAGAAAGACTGCTGTGCTGTTGAAAGGACTACCACTCTGCTGGACTGCCACTCTGAAGGAGCTGCTTCCTTGCTGTTCTGACCTGCTGCCTTCTTGCCTTGAGAGAAAGAACTGGACTTGGAAACCATGCTGAACCCAGGACCTACAGAGTTGGTCTGCTGGCCTCCTTATCTGAGCCTCAGGACATAATAGGCTCCACACAGCTCCTGCGATCGTCTTCAACAAGCTCCTGACCACAAGAGGAACATCTCAGGTCCTGGGCCCTTCTGTGACACCATCATCAGCAGCCCTCTCCTTGCTCACGGCAAACTTCCTCCCCGCAATCGGGACCTGAGGAGGTAAAACTTCAGCAGGACTAATTTGGTACTGTACCTATTGACACCTCATCATGGTCGGCTGGAACCTTTGACTCTGTCCCAGTCCAGCATGACGCAGTTGGTGCTTTATGCAGTTTATTCTTTAAAAATTCATAACTCCAGATTTTTGTGGTTTTTATCTTGTTTAGTTTATAAAATTCTACTCTATTGTTCTATCCCTGTGTGGAATCTTTTTGTGTGGTTTCCACAGTTTTTGCTGTTTGAAATGTTGGAACAAACACCATCTTGCATGCCATTCTATTGCAGCGGATCCAAGATATCAGAATTTCCCTTAAAGGTCTAGCCTGGATAAAATATAATAGAAGGCAAGCAGTATCACTTGGACAATTTTTGGCATCAGAAAGAGCAGTCACGATGGGTGTGTCTCGGGGCTCTTCCTTGAGCCCTGCCCTTTGAAACATCTATATGACCCTCTCATTTCACTAATTGCTTCATATGGGATCTCTACCACTTCATATGCTGATGACACCCAATTAATTATGTCCTTTGATAAAAGTTCATTTATCTCATAAGCTAATTTCCAGAATTGCTTTGCCGACATCATTTTGTAGATGCTGAATAATCATCTCAAATGTAATTCCGATAAGACGGAAATACTTCTTTTTGGCAAATCCAACTTCTTTTCACCCATGAAATGTTGCCTAAACTTGGTCCCTTCCGCTCCAGCCACTGTAAAGGTTGCAAAAAATCTTGGGGATCAACTTTGATACTGAGTTATCTTTCCTTTTACAAGCTTCGGCAGTTGCAGGCATTGGTTTCAACGTCATAAGATCATAAAAAAATGCTTCCACTTCTGCCCTTGGCTGCAAGGAAAAGGGTAGCCTTTGCCCCAATTACATCTAGATTAGACTATTTAAGAGTCTCTATGCTAGCTGCTCCAAACACCCCAGTCACAAACATCAGATGATACAGAATGCAGCAGCCACACTGGTTTTATAACTTCCCAAGTGGAGTTCTTCATCGACTGCACTTAAACTACACTGGCTACCTATTCATAAAAGGATTCTTTTAAAATACTGTTGCTTGTTTATAGATTCTTTAAGTCTACTGGCCCTAAATATCTCAGTGACCGGTTCTGCCATTATTTGTCCCAACAAACTAAGATCCTCATCTGCCAACCTCCTGAAACTGCCCTCTTTTCGACTGAAATCTTAAGGGGGAAAGTCTTTTGCAATAACAGGCTCCAAGGCTTGGAGATTGTTTCCTAGCACTCTGCGCTCGACTGAATATGAAAAAAACGTTTAAAAAAGAACTAAAATTCTGGCTCTTCCTAGCCTCTGACACATTTTGTAGTTCATTAGTGTAATTTAATTATTACATTATCACAGAAATTGTAGTAGTCCTTAGCACAGTGTCAGGATGCTCTCTTTGGAGGGATAGTTGCACTTTACAAACACCATTCATTCATACTTTACGCACTGCCTCAGGGTTAAGCCTGACTGCTCTGTGCCAAGCTACCAGAGGGTAAACAAGTTCATTTAAGGTTTGCTTGACACCCTGTCTAGAGTTGCTCATACCCCAGTCAACCAGGAACCCAAATTCTATCAATGAGCATTATAACGGAGTGGGCTCTCCCCAGAGTACCACTATTTCACCTTTGCACGGAGGGGATGTTGCATTCACTGAACGGTTAGCAGAGTTAATTCAGGAATTTGTAAAATCAAATGAGAACACAGCTAGTAGCAGAGCAGTGGAACGGGAGACTATGAAGGTGGTGGTATGCGGCAAATGTAAGTCTCGACTATGTCGGTAACTGAAAAATTGGAGCAAAAGCTGGGGTCACAAGAGACCAGATTGCAGACCCTGGATGCAAACCTCGCTACACAGATACACACTTTGGCAGAATGGGCGACTTTCAAAGCAGCTCAGCTAGAGCTAGAAATTAATAGAGAAATACAAAAGCAGGACATATAGCAACACCTGTACAGGGAAGGGGTTAAGTCTGGTAGAGTATTGGAGTGGCTGCTCAAGTGAGAAATTGTATGGGTTCCTGTGATGGAACTTCAAGAGCAATTGGGGAAAAATACTGCATTCAAAAAGGTATACACTGGCTACTCAACCAGCATATGGCAGATTTATTTATTAGACCCAGAGAGGCAGAATACGACTGCCTAATTGACTGACTCTAGAGCAAAAGGAGGCCCTTTCTGCCCCTTCAACCAGAGAAAAACTCTTGCTGGTTATAAAGGAGATGCCAAAAGCGAAAACCTAGAGTGGGGAAGGTTTACTGGTGTAATGTTATCAATAGTACTGGGCACTGCCAGTGTACAAGCTGTTACAGGTGTATAATGAAGCATGTGAAGGGGGCCACTTGTCGACCTTGATAAAAGACGGGCAAATACTTTTGATACACACACTAAGTAGGGACCCAGCCCATGTCAAATCGTATCACCTGCTCAATGCTAAATGTGGATGTTAAAAAAATTGAGCAAATCTCCTATTTGAGATTTTACTGGGGATAGCCCATGAGGTCCAATCGTTTTTGTGCCATGGAGAAGCACCATCCAGAACATACGCGAGATCACACGTGCTGAATTAAATGGGAAACCCAGACCGTCACTTTTCCCTGGACCTTGTTGATCCTGAGGAGGCCTTTGATTTGGTCAGCTGGCCCTACCAGTGGGAGGTGAAGCAGGCAACGGATCTAGGGCAATCATTTATTAAATGAATTAAGCTACTGTACATGCAGCCATTAGCGTGGGTCCAGACTGACAACATGGTTTTAGAACAGTTGGGATTGGAATGCGGAACTAGACAGGGTTGATCACTATCGCCTGCTTTTGCACTTGCGATAGGAACTCTAATGTGTAGGCTCAGGGAGGGACTGCGTTTGTGGAATATTATGGCAGGGGATACCACACATGTGGTGTCCATGTATGGTAATACAATAATATATTTTCAACACCTGGAGTACTCAGTCCAGATCCTACTAAAGGCCATGATAGAATATGGCAAAGTGTCGGGCCTCCACCTTAATCAAAGCAAATCTAAATTATTCTCAATGGGAGTTCCCCATGAAACATCTGATTTCCGAGACTGCATTACATTAGACGAGGGACAATAGCCATCGACTGAATAGGAGTAAATAGTATTATTGGCCAGATACATTTATGTGTTTCAGGGGGCAACTTATATCGTCCCACAACAGGTGTTTTCAATGGCGGACTAATGGGGGATTTGATATGGGTTTGTGGGAAGAACAATTTCGAATTAGATACCATGAAAAGGGTATAGAAGCAAGGGATGCTGGAGGTACCAGATCTACTGACTGAATGAAGAGGAGAAATGGGAGAAATGTTTCCTCCAGGGAACACACGATGACCAATCACTCAGCGGCGGCTGCTGCAAAGCTCAATGGGGAGGCGGGGGTTGGGGGCGATGGAGGGGTAGCATACATTAAAAATACATTTTAAAAACACAACAAAAAAACGTACCGTTCATGATCCCGCTACCTCATTCCTCTGCTCTCCTGATGGTGCCCCAGCAGTCCCTGGGACACCAGCCTGGCTCCCAATTTAATCCTGGTGTTGCTCTCATGCTATGCCTAGCATGACAGCATGACAGCAGCACCAGGATTGGTCTGAGCGGCTTGATCTGCGGCTCAGACACTGCATGGGAGTATGTGCAGTTTCTCCAACCCCGCTGTGCAACATAGCCAGGTTGGAGAAACCTAAGTGCGCATGTCTGTTTGGCTGGCCTAAGATGGCCCTCCAAACAAACATGCGTACTTAGGTGCACTCCACTCCCCCTCCCATGGCCCAGCCCTGCCCATCTTAACACACGCTGGCAGAGCAAGGAGCTGAAAAATAAAACAATAATGAATACTATTTTATTTTTCAGCAGCTGGCACAGTCAGTGGGAAGATGCTGCTTTGCCATTGTGGAGAAGCTGCCCCTGGAACCACTCTCTGCATTGTTAATGTGGGAAAAAGGACCCTCTGGATGTCTGCCCTACAGGATTCATCATGTATGTTTGGTTTCGGATAGCATGGCTAAAATCATACTCAAACAATCACCTGCCACGGCAGAGATGCCCCTGTGGTACATTCCCTCATTCATGCAAAATACAGTATTTATGCCCATGGAACATTGGAAAGTAGATTCCTATCATTTCAT
Organism: Pleurodeles waltl; assembly: GCF_031143425.1. Taxonomy (NCBI): domain Eukaryota; kingdom Metazoa; phylum Chordata; class Amphibia; order Caudata; family Salamandridae; genus Pleurodeles; species Pleurodeles waltl. The sequence goes on from NC_090440.1 coordinate 356,554,696, forward strand.
GACATGCACTCGACTTTTGGGGTGGACCCAGGGCAAGTCTGCCAAAATTCGAAGCTAGCCTACGTGGCAAATGGTGAGTGGTCTTCCTTTTCCGGAGGCATCTCCATATTCTCAGACATTTACAATGCTGCTGACTTTACCCGAATGCTGACACCTCATTTCCCATATACACCGCTCATTGCAAGCAAACTGACACAAACACTGAAAGTGAGGGACAGGTGGCGTACTCATTTGGAGGGGAAGCTCACAGAGAAAGACTGGACGAGGGCCTTTGAGGGGGCTTAGATGGTGTCTAGCAATGTACTGTTTAAGTTGGGTAATATAATTATATACAAATTACGTACTACACTCCAGCAATACTGCACATAATTTACCCACCTGCCTCCCCAAACTGCATTTGGTGTGGACACTTGAAGTCTTATTTTTTTACATACGGTTTGGTACTACCACGTCACACATGCCTTTTGAGACTAGGTGGCTCGCACGATTGACACATATATTACTGGGGATGGGGGGATCCCTACCCTGAAGTATTATATTCTAGGGGTTCTGTCGACTGAAGAAGGCATAAACAAATGCTCTTTAGGCTTGGCACTATACTAGCGAAGAGGTGTATCGCCAGCCATTTGACTAGTCCAATGGTGTCAACCAGGCAGGCCTGGTTCTGAGATGTCCTGGATTGGGCCACAGCAGAGGAAGTATGCATGCAGAAATTATGGAATGATGAGGGACTAGCATGTGACCTAATAGAGTAGGAACACTTGATACAGACCTTGTCAGCCCCACCCATTACTAGGCTCCCTTGAATGGGGAAGGGGTTACTATGATAAGGTTTGGGAGCACAATATAAAACAGTAAAGTGACATTATCAACAGCACCAAATGGAATTCCCAGATGGGGGTTAGTAGAAGTGTAACTGTGGCCTTGTGGGTTGGTGGCCTTTTTCCAGGTTGTCAGAGGTGGAGACTGGAAGAATTGGTGTGTTGTTGGACAGGGATATGTGACGGGGGATACTCAAGCATATAATGCCAATTTCTGTACACTGTGGCCTGACCAAAAGTGATGGACAAGCTTGAAACCAGTTGAGAACTAGAATGGTAGGACGGGATTGCATCTATGATGTCCCGGTTTCAGTAATTGTTACCCTTTTTCTTTTACAGCTTTGCCTATATACTTAAAAATGTGTATCTTGCTATATATTCCTTCTATGCAGCTGGAATGCAATAAAAAACAAATAAAGAGGTATGTCCACCAGATTTACAATCTCTGAGAGATAGTAAAAACTGGAAGCTAAGAAGTGATCTGGAATGAACATGTTTCAATTGTTGTATGTAGTAAACTATGGATTATATTTGCGAACCTTGAACAGAAACTCTTCATGAAGATTTCTTTTAATCAGCATTAAGAAGGGTAATAGGTAAGTAGGAGCCTCAGAGTTCAGGATTCTTGCAGGGATTCAAGAAAGTAATTAGGCTGCCCTACCAAACTGTTACAAGGGTGGAGGGGTGCACCCTGCAGGATACTATCAAAGATTGTGTTAACAACTGGGATGGAAGGGCTTTTTGATAAAGATTATAAACTTTCCCTAGCTACCAATCTGGGCCAGGTGCCGTAGTGGAGGCCAGTGAGCCAATCTTCAACTTCACAGGCCAGTGTTCAACGTGAGCTAAGCCATATGGGTTCAATTTTGTCCTCTTGTTCTAGGGAGATTTTGCTTAAATTCAGTTTTTTGATGTGATTCACGAATCTCCTTTCTATGAGAAGACAATGTTTTCTGGAAAGCTTACAATAAAATTCTTGGAAAATATTAATTTTATTACTCATACTCATGATGCTCAGTTTCCACTTTTTTTTTAAAGTTTACTAATGTGGGTTGCTCAAGCCTTCAAGTAGATTTCTAAGCTATATATTTACCCATTATATCTCCTTCGTCAAACACATTGGAAGAGTGCTTACCCTCTGTATCATAACCTATTTAAAGTCGTCTCAAGCCTGACTTAACACGTTTGCGCTATCTGCAACTGAACGCTTCACAACTAGTTAATGAGCCTGTCTAAGGCTCATTAAGAAAATCCCTAAGCTTTAGGCCTCCATTAATTTCAATAAACCCCAAAGCAGCCTTACAAGTGTCACACAGTAAGCTGGTCCTGAAGGAGTTCAGATTGAGGTTGAAGAAATGTTTACCTGCTCCGTGCAATAGGTCACAATGTCTGGGTAAGAGAGCAGTAAACCTGCTGCTCCTCTTTAAAGTATTCCTGACACCTAAACAAAGCAATAACTAAAGAGGGAGATAACAAACTGTGATAACATTTCCACTGTGTCACAAACTATCCCTTTTAAGTATATTCTTGCTGGATTTGATATTTCTTCCTAAAGTATGTAAAACCCAACATTAGAGAGTGTTTTGCCTGCCAAATGTCAACCACGTCCAGACCTTGCCTAAGTAACAGTGCTACATGCCTCATTAGCGTCCCTCTCCTTGAGAGATTGTATGCAAAGTCACGCTGTAACTGCTTCTCAAAATTAGTGGAACTTGAAAAGTTGACAGCTCTAGGAGTCCTTCTAGTGGATGAGAATCATCCATTATTGAACTATAATAGTTGATCACTAGAAAATCTTTCTGCCCTTGTTTAAGATTCATAATTTTCCAACTGCCAGCCCTACCTTTGTGCTACCTATTTTTAAATGACTATTTCGCTTGACAATAATAACCATTTTTGGAACTGTAATAGTAGCACAATACCACCTTTCCCCCTGGTACACATGAATACTTAGCCAACATCTTCTATTTCTAACTGGATTGCGTTTTTTGCAGCAGTATCATCCTTGATTTAAACTACTCCAAAAAGCTAATTATTATACTGTGTTTCCTTCATTCTATTAGTACATTCACACTCAAAGTTATTTCTGTAATCTTATCCATGTAAGGCTACTCAGATTTGGGTAATAAAACTCACTTTACATTTCTCTTTTCCTTCTTCTCCAAAACCTGCACTACCCACACAACACTTTACTCTATAAACATACCAGGCTACCCCCAGAAGACAAGGGCTTGACTAACTCTTCCTACCTTGGGATGCACTATCTGTCCTTTCTTAAGGAGGCAGATGCAGAATGGGAGCATATTTATGAAATATTCACCCAGAAACACACATTCCTCAATAAAAATAACAAAACCAAGTCACTCCTTCCCTACTTTAGCTTCACCTGCCTACTAAATACAGCCACTACTCATCAGTAGTATGTCAATATAACTATGCAATTGCATCAAACTCACTACAAATATAATCAGAGTCAAGAAAAACCATCACACTTCCTTTGACCCCCAGACTAATAACAATACAGAAATCCCTAGGCTCCCACTTTTCAGGTCACTGCTGCATCTACAATTTCAGGTAGCAAAAGCATAACTTCTGAGACTTTGTAATGGACTACACTCTGTCCCAGGATGGACTTCTTATTTATCTCCAAAAACCAGCAACTCCCTACACAGAGTTTCCCTTTGCCATTGTGAATTGATCAAGTTGATCCACAACCAATCATTTCAATGAGTGATACTCATACCAGGGAGGCACCTAATACTCAGTCTCTGCAATCAAATTTGATGTGGTCTAATAACAATGAAAGCACGGGGCTAGCAGCATTGTCCAGAATTAGTACTGTCTTGATTTGCTGCTGATGAATCTTTGCAATTTCATGTCTCCCTCAGCACCTTCTTGGATTTAAACAAAACGGTGATTCTATCTCCATGATCTATTCTCAAGGTTTTAATTTTTGTGTTGAATATTACACACTGCAGAATCTTTCTGTTTTCAGTTTACTAAAATGAGACTCCTGACTTGCCACTTTATTATTTAACTCTGCCATTCTAGTAGCAAGGTTCCCCATTTCAAGGTTCAGCCTCTTCCTCTTTGCCTTTATTTCCTAAAGTTCTCTAACAATATTTGCCTGGATATAAATAATCTTTGCATCTCAAATTATTTTTTGCAAAAGTTGAAATACTGTATTGGAAATATTTCTGAGGCTGTGAGGTAGTAACCTAGGCCTTTGTTTTGGTATTTTATTCATACTGTTATGGAGCTCAATGTGTGAAGAAGGTTGACTAGTAGAGCCTGGATGAAAGTTCATTTCCAAGACAGTGGCTACCTTGTAGTTAAAACGTGTGGAAGGTGAAACAGCCTTCAAAACGTTGGGGTTACAAAACAATACCTTTACCACACATCAATTACAACACATATGCCTTTACCATGCATAATTTCACCATGCATATGCCTTTACCACCACTCCAAATATATATATATTACATGTATGGATATATATGTACACACACACACACACACACACACACATATATATATTCACTTACATGGATGTTATAGTTAGGAAATACAATTTTTTTAAAACATAGAAGTTTACTTTAAAAAACAAAGGTTACAGAGAGGTTATAGTTAGGCTCACATTTTAAACGTACAAAACCATAGAAATTCACCAGATACAGTTAGTTACCTCAATTAACTATAATTCGTGCCCCCAGGTAACTGTAATTTGCGCCCTTTATGGACTATCTGGGACCGCAGGGGAGCCCCCAAGGGATTCCCTGTGGTCCCTACAGATTTTTTTAATTTTTATAATCTGCCCTGAACGGGCTATCTGGGACTGCGGGGGAAGCCTCAAGGCCTCCCTTGCGGTCCCACTGCTTCTGCAAGCAAGGAGCTGCTTTTAACAGCAGCTCCCTGTTTGCTGAAGCAAAGCTTCATATCTGTTCCCTGCATGCTTACCTGCATTCAGGGAACGGAGAGGAAAGTTTTGCTTACTGACAGTGGGACCTTTAAAGCTGCAGTTAAGCCACAGCAAACAGCTATCTCCCAGGGGTGGGCAGGAGCTATTCTATTGCTGCTTAAACCTGGGGAGAAAGATCACACCATCTGATCTTCCCCTCCAGCAGAACCCCTGCTACCTACTACCTATTGGAGAGTTTAGCAGATGCCATCTTCCTCCATTTCTCTGACATGTTGCAGTTGAACATTTGAGGTTCATACTGTTTCTCCCTATTCCCTCAAATTGGTTCCATGACTTGACATCTAGCGCCAGCAAGACAATGGCACTCAAAGGGAGTGCAGCACAGAACATTTTGGTAACTGTGAGCAATGACCACACATTTGCTTTGTTTTTTTGTGATCAGATGGTTGAATTCAAAATACATCTGCTATAATGCAGAAGGTAGAGCCAGGGAATACAAATAAACATCTGAATATTATTGCCACTTTTGGAAAACGAAAGGGCCAGAGGGGATATCGATAACTAGTGTATAATTTTGGGGACTTGAGAAGATAAAAGCACCACTTCGTCCCCCTTGCACTATTATGATTTTAGACAGTCCAGCAGCTCTTTGGGAAAAGTGCAAAGAGGGCAGGGAGTCTGGTGATTTTCAGATCTATAAATGCTATACTTGTATGAAATGTGCACGCTTCTTCATTTTTAAATCTTAGTGTAGCCAGTTCCTTTCTATTAACCAGTGACCATCAAAATATCCCTCTCATCATATGTTGGAAAACAATGTTTTTCTGTTCAGGGAGAGTGAGAGCGGAATAGTAAACCACTGGACCAGGTTACATAATTATGGTGTATAAATGAAATTCAAATTTTTTTTTGTACGATTAATAAAAACCATTACAAAACTTCTAAAAAAAAAAAAAAAAAAAAAACACTGAATAGCAAGAGAGCTGATTACATGTCCCTTGCAGACTACACAAGAAGGCTGTCAATTACAGTCAAAATAAAGCTTCATATAGCTACCTTGAGATTCTTTACATACATGTTTTGCAAATGTCTATGAAAAAAAGGTTAACATTATCCAATTAAAACACGCATGTTGGCACACAGATTAAAACATGAGCATTAAAATATACAAATTAGTGCACACTGGTCTGGATCAATGCCTGGCTAAATGGAAGAATGAGCCACCAAAGTGTGCAAAATTAATAAACTGCTATTGGTGTCACTAGGGCTTCAGTCCAAACTGAACATGATCCGATAAAAAACACTCATTGTGCGACTTGCATAGTAAAACGTAGATTTCAAAATGTGCGAGTGTGCACAAGTCTGGACCCATACCTCACTAAGTAGGAAAGCATGTCCCCGAAATGAGTAAATTGTTCACAGTGTTATTGGTGACTAAGGGCTGAAAATCTAGACACAGGCTTCACAGTCACAGGGTGTTGAAGCCCACAAGAAGAGCTGAAAATAGATAAAGTGCTGTTTTAACTGAAGAATTGACTGTTTAATTCTTGAACCACGCCAATAAGAAGTGAGTCAGGGCTGCTGGACCCCGGGTTGCCTTGTCGGATTGACAAACCTGCATAAATTGTTTGGGCATTCTCTTCTTTGTGCCGGTATACATGTCGGAAGGTATCTGGGCTTATATTGGATGAGCTGTTTGATGTGTGCAGACATGGAGATTTTTATGACCGGATGCAGTCCTAGTTTGGCATAATTACTAAGGACCGATCAGGCATGACAGCATGAAGCCAGTTGTTGTGTGTCAGCTATCCATGAGATCTAGAAAGCCACTTTGATAATTTTTGTTTTAAAGTTGGCAACAGAAGTAGGGGTTGCCAACAAAGCGGCTGCCTTAATATACTGAACCGACTGTTCCAAGTAGACCCTGGCTGCAGAGTGGCTAGTTGTTTTGGATATCTCTATCCAAAGTTGGTGTTCCAATTTTCAGGAAGGTGTCTTGCCTTTCCAGAACTTGACAACACAGGCCATATTGTAGCCGGATTTGAGCAAGGGAGGCGCGTTTCGGTAGGTGAAAAACCTTTTTAGAAGTACTCACTACTAGTTTATCCAGCAGGAGAGAGCGTCCTTTTCATACAGGACCTCTGAGCTGTAAGCTACAGCGGGCAGTAGCTTAGCACGTATCACCTTCTTTAAAGCCTCAAGTGAGGGGCCTTGAAGCTTTTGAGAAAGTTTGAGGAATGCTCTCTAGCTATATGTCATTATTTTAGAAATTTTGTACTAGTTTTCAATAATGTACAAATAAAATTAGAATTCTGAAAAAATTGAATTTGATTTACATAATTACGATGGGAGAGAATTTGGGTTACTGATTAAGGGGTGTCAAACCTTTACTCAAGCAGCAACCACAATTCTTATCAGGGTGACGCATAAGCAAACCCTAATTGAAATTAACCTGTGGTCAACAGAACAGAGCAGTCAGGCTTAACTTACAGGCAATGTATAAAGTAGTTAAGCAGGATTTCAAGTAATAAAGTGAAACCACAACACAAGAAAAATCCCACACCAATTTAGAAAATTACAGTAAAATGTAATAAATAAATTAAGATCAAAGTGACAACAATTCAATCAGTAGAACTGGGGATGAGCAATTTTAAAGAGTGTTACTTGCAGCTATTTGATCATGCAAGGCAGGCCAATCGCGATGGGGTGTGGGACTGATACAGGGACCAGTTAGTTCTGCTAAAAAGCTACCTTCTCATTCCAGTGCAAAGATTCCAGTTCACAATGGAGGGGGCCACGAGGAGAAGGGAAGCGCAGTGGTCTTTGATGTAGCATGGAGAGCAGGCCTGGCTTCGCAGATGATCAACGCTGTAGTGCAAACATTCTGTTCTCCTTGTGGGGGTTGGGAGTTTCCTGCGAGTGGTCAACACTGTAGCGCAAAGGTTTGGGCTGTCTGAACTTCACTTTGGCGGGCAGGTTTTACCACAAATGGGCCTGTTCATGGTTGCGAAGAGCACAGAAACTTCAATTCAGCTCCACTGATGGCAGATCGAGGGTCCTGAACCTGAGGGGGCTGGCTCCGCTGGGTCTGGTTGCTAGGTCAGGTGGTTTTGAGCCTGTTATGTCCCTGTAGCTTTGAACAGGAGGCTAGCAGAATCACTCTGGGAGTCCTGAATTCAACTGCAAGACCAACCCCTCTGACTCGGGTAGGAAGACAGCAGGGCAGCAATTCAGTGAGGGAGCACTTCAACAAGACAGTAGTCTAGCAAGTCAGCAGTTCAGCAGAGTGGCAGTCCTTTCAGCAGCACAGCAGCCCTTCTTCCTGGCAGTAACCACAGGTCCAGAAGTGTTCTGAAGAGTTTGTGTCCGTGGTCCAATATCTGTAACCGGTTTCTCCCTTGAAGGAGGAGACACTTCTAAAAGTTTCCCATTAAAGTGCACAGGTTTCCTGCCTACCGTGCCTGGCTCCAGACTAACTACAGGGAGTATGCAGCCCTTTGAGGCAGCAGGAAACAACCTATTTAAGTGTAAGAGTTATGCCAAGCACTGCCTTCTATTCCTGCCAGTGAGGGCCCATCCAGTCTCACGTAAACTCTCTATGGCTGTCTAGGATGAATACACAAAGCCAAAACTATCTGATAAAGACATTTAACCGCAGATTCCTTACTTTATGAATCCTCCCCGGGTACCAGACTGGATCTGAAAACGTTTTTCTCCCAGTACGTCCGCCTGTCCAAAGAGGGTGTTATGCAACTTCGTATCGACGTCGCCCATCGGATGCGACATTGATGTAGTCCATACAATCCCCTCCCCGATGCGCTGTCAGTTTGTTCTTTTCTGCGCTTCCAAAGTGGATTCGGAACGGTTTTCGGACCGCTTTTTGGCTTATCTTGATATTTTGTTGAGGAAGCAGGAAATGTCTTCGGGTTTTAAGCTCTGTGGGTCATGGGACAGATATCAGTCACAGACTGCCATATTATTTGTATGTGGTGCTTCGGAGAGCACCATGATTCTGAGGACTGTGGCTCCTGTTGTCTTCAGCTGAAGGCATTGCGGGAGCGTCAAATTAAAATTCTAGCGACGCATGTGGTGGAGGCACCGCACCATCATCGGTCTCCACTGAAGTAAAGAGACTGATCTAGGAGCCTTCCACTTGAGGGTCCGTCGACTTAAAACGACACTTCGAAAACACAAAGAGATTATCCTTCTCCTTCCTGATTTCCCTGGAGCTGGGAAACTCTAGCCCGGATGAGTTATTATTATAATTCCATACATAAAATATTTGGTCCACAACCTCCCTATGGTGCGCTTTCTAGCCCCCAAGGAGGTCAGAGATGTCCTAACTGAATCCGAGCGGAGTCTGATCACCCGAATACACTGACGCCGACGGTTGATGCTGAACTGATCACCCTCTCAGACACCAAGGCGACGCCACAATGGCACCGGACAGCATTTGTTGTGGTGCCGATGAAGCAGACTGGCTCAGAGGCTTTCCCACTTCTTTCTACACATTCCCATACTGTTCTTCCTATGGGAACACAGTTTTGGAGGTGAGAGGATATAGGGTGCCAAAACCCCTTGGACAGCACTGTCTGGCCTCCTTTGGAGGGAAATCGGCTGACAGAGCAGGGTGAGGCTAATGGACTTGAGTCCTCACCAGTTTCAGACCTACTTTAACCACCTGGTATGGCTACAGAGATGAATTCCTCTTATGCTGAAGTAGTGAAGAGGGCGGCTGGGGTCTAAGAATGGCAGCTTCCCTCTGTGGAATTATCCACAGACCACTTGGTCAGCGTAATTCACCAGGGTAAGACAGGAGTAGAGCCTCCAGTCCCTTATGAGTCTTTGCTTGACCTTCTATAAGGAGCCTGGGCTAAGCCAGTTACAGGAGCACCAGTGGACTGGGGTATAGCCCATAGAGATTGACCTGACCCTGGTGACCCGATTTGTTTCTTAAAGCATCCCACTACAAAATGTTTTGTGGTGCAGGCAGCTACCGCTTCCTGGGACACCAGTGTCCTTCCTCATGTACACCCAGAAAAGGAGTGCAGATGGCTGAAGAATGGAGGGAGAAATATTTTAGCCAGCTCATAATTGCAGTAATTAAATACTGCATGTATTCTGGGCAGGTTTTCCCCGTTCATTGTTGGATTCAGTGGCATGTCTGCTGCCTTCTCTTCCAGAGGAAGCCAAAGCGAACTCCTGACAATACAGGATGGCCAAGAGGCAGCTAAATTCACTATAGAACGTTGTATGGACACCACAGACTCAGTGGGTCGAGCTATGGCTCAGTCGGTGGCACTACACCATCATACATGGCTACATCAATCCAGGTTTTTGGAGGCTGTCCAGATTACCCTGAAGGATTTGCCCTTTGTCAGTGTTCACTTGTTCCGTATACATGCCAATTTTGCATTACAGTGATTTTGAGATGGTCAGTGGGAAAGAGACACTTAGACGTATATGACTGTGATGCCCTGTTTCCTTGCTCCCACTCTTGTTGGGTTAGTAAAAAGGGCGCTCATAGATATTTGAGCCTGCTCCAGTTCACTCTCTGGTGACCCCCAGTGTGGCGTTCAAGCAGGTGTTATTGTTTCCGGAATAACTCTGTTGAGCTTTACCTGTACAGTTATACAGTTTAAGTTTTACTATTCCAGTGTTCATTGACATCCTTTAGTATTTTGTTACCCGGTACAGAGGTGTTTAGTTTTTACACTTCAGGTCTGTCAATGACAGCGTTTTGTACATTTTCTTTGAAACCCTGAGTGGGATTTACACCTGATATTTCTAGGCTGTTGATTTTACCTTTTCTCTGAAGAAGAGCCTTGTGCTCAAGAGTTTATTACCGGTTTGGTATGCGCCTTGCTCTGCATGTTTTATGGGCATTAATGGAACTGAGCCTGGATTGCTTAGTAGGCAGAGCATCAGACTTTCACTCTGAGGGTCCAAGGTTTAAGTCTCTGTTCAGGTGGTTGTTCTTTTTAATAAAGGTAACTTCATTAGATTGAGATTTATTATGCTTAAAAGGAAACTTATGATTCATGTAACTGAGAGAGTATTTGATCAGTTATTTACAATTAATTTCATATTTCTCCTTGCCTTATTCATTGTTACATTACTTATATTTCTTCTTTATATGGTGTCAGTGTGATCTTGCACTTCTTCAGTGAGCTGATCTCACTATCCCCCAATAACATGGGGTACCATTGCTGACTGTGTACAGCACAGATGATCTAAGTCAAATTGCTATGAGAGTTATGTTTTAGACATCCTTTTCTAGTACTGCTGGATTTGTTGTTACTTGACTGGCTGCTGCAAAGTTCTGTACCTTTGCTAGTTCAACTACATTGTAGGTCAGAAGAACGAGTTACTTACCTTCGGTAACGACTTTTCTGGTGGATACATTAGCTACCTGTGGATTCCTCACCTGATGAATACTCCCATGGCGCCAGCATTTGACGGAAATCTTCTTACTAGTCTCTGCACGTCGACGAGGACGTCACTCTAGCCCACGCGACGCCGTCTGACGTCATACAGGCAATAAGAAGTCCTCGCCGACGTGCCGATGACAGTACCAACATTTTTTACGTGCATGAGAATAATAATAATAACCCAATGCAATGAAAGAGCAAAGCAACATCTCTTAATATTGTAAATCACACAACATTGCAATAAAATAGCTGTAGATTTAATATAACCTTTTTTTTTTTTTTTTTTTTTTTTTTTAAACAAATAAATATATTTATACATACGAATCATGTATATACCCAATATATATATAGATTTATATATACATATACACATATATACAAATATCATACATGCAAAATGTATTGCAACTTTGAAGACCAAAAGGAGCACACTCAAGGATTGCTTGGAGAGACCAAAAAGGCAACGGGGAGGCGGGTGGGACCGTGAGGAATCCACAGGTAGCTAATGTATCCACCAGAAAAGTCGTTACCGAAGGTAAGTAACTCGTTCTTCTGATGGATACAACTACCTGTGGATTCCTCACCTGATGAATAGAGTCCCAAAGCAGTACCACGCCCGGCGGTGGGTGCCTAAATGGTCAAACCAAGAAATCCTGCAGCACTGACCGTGCAAAATGACCGTCCCTTCTGACCTCAGAGTCCAAACAGTAATGTTTCACAAAAGTGTGAAGGGACGACCAAGTTGCGGCCTTGCAGATGTCAACCACAGGAACACCCCTGGCCAAGGCCGAAGAGGCCGACTTAGCTCTGGTGGAGTGAGCTCTAATGCCCTCAGGCGGATCCTTCTTTGCCAAAGAGTAACAGATTTTAATGCAAAGAACAACCCACCTGGAGAGTGTTCTCTTGTGGACTGCCTTTCCTCTCCTCTTGCCCACGTATCCGACAAACAGCTGATCCTCCAGCCTGATATCCTTCATTCTGTCGATATAGAAGCTCAACTCCCTTTTTGGGTCCAGGCGATGTAGTCTTTCTTCCTCCTTTGAAGGATGAGGCGGAGGATAAAACGTGGACAAAGTGATTGTCTGAGCCAAATGGAAGGGTGAAACAACCTTCGGAAGGAAAGCAGCCTTGGTCCTCAACATCACCTTATCCCCATAAAACGTTATATAAGGGGGTTTAACCGATAAGGCCTGCAACTCACTCACTCTCCTTGCAGATGTTATAGCTACCAGGAATACTGTTTTAATAACCAAATACCTTAAGGGGCAAGAATGCATAGGCTCAAAAGGGGACCCCATAAGGAAAGTCAGGACCAAGGACAAATCCCATTGAGGCATAACGAATGGTTTTGGAGGATATTGATTCAGAAGACCTTTCAAGAATCTGAGAACAATAGGGGATTTAAATAACGATGGTTGGTCTGGAAGACAAATGAAGGCTGACAAGGCCGACAAATAACCCTTAATGGTAGCTACTGCACAACCTTTCTGCGCTAGAGACAGTGCAAAAGACAAAACATGTGACAGATGAGCATGTAAGGGATCAATCTGTCTCTCTCCACACCACATAACAAATTTAGACCACCTATTAGCGTAGATAGATTTAGTGGAGTGTCGCCTGGCCGCTAAGATAACATCCACTACATCAGGCGGGAGAGAGAAGGAACTCAGGTTGCCCCGTTCAATCTCCAAGCATGTAGGTGCAGACTCTGGAGGTTGGGGTGTAAAACCTGCCCCTGCGACTGCGAGAGGAGGTCTGCCCTGAGAGGGAGACGGAGCGGAGGGCACAGTGAGAGTTGGAGAAGGTCGGAGTACCATACCCTCCTTGGCCAATCCGGAGCTATTAAGATGACTTGGGCCCGGTCTTGGCGAATTTTCCTCAACACTCGAGGAATCAAGGGTATGGGGGGAAACGCGTAAAGCAACTGGTCGCACCAGGTTATCTGAAACGCGTCCCCCAACGCTCCCTGCATCGGATACTGGAGGCTGCAGAATAACGGGCAATGCGCGTTCTCCCGAGTGGCAAACAGATCTATCCGAGGAAACCCCCACATCTGGAAGATTAAACAGACTTGATCTGGATGGAGACGCCACTCGTGGTCTGCCGAGAATTGGCGACTGAGACTGTCCGCACGTACATTCAAGACCCCGGCCAGATGATTTGCCACCAAGCAAATCTGATGGTCCTTTGCCCAGGACCATAGCCGAAGAGCTTCTCTGCAGAGAAGGTACGACCCTACTCCTCCCTGTTTGTTTATGTACCACATCGTGGTAGTATTGTCCGTCAGGACCTGTACCGACTGACCACGAAGGGATGGGAGGAAGGCCTTGAGAGCCAAACGTACAGCCCGTAACTCCAACAGATTGATATGAAACACCTGTTCCTCTGGAGACCAAAGCCCTTTGATCTCCAGATCCCCCAGATGAGCTCCCCATCCTAGGGTGGAGGCATCCGTTATTACCGTGGCCACTGGTGGCGACTGCGCGAACGGCTTCCCCTGTGAAAGATTGTTGCCCGCAATCCACCACTTCAATTCCACAGCAGCATCTCTGGAGATCTTGACAGTACCTTCTAAATCTCCCTTGTGTTGAGACCACTGCCTTCGGAGGCACCACTGAAGAGCCCTCATGTGCCAGCGAGCATGCGTGACCAACAGAATGCAGGAGGCGAACAGACCGAGCAGACGAAGGACCTTGAGGACTGGAACTACCGCTCCATTTCGAAACATTGGAACCAATTCCTGAATATCTTGAATCCGCTGAGGCGGAGGAAAGGCTCGACTCAATGTTGTATCCAGTACTGCCCCTATGAACAGGAGGCGCTGAGAGGGCTCCAGGTGAGATTTGGGCACGTTCACCGAAAAGCCCAGGTCGAACAACAACTGGGTTGTTGACTGCAGATGATGCGACACAAGCTCCGGGGACTTGGCTTTGATCAACCAGTCGTCCAAGTAAGGGAATACTGCTATCCCCTTCCTTCTGAGCTCCGCCGCAACCACTGACATCACCTTTGTGAAGACTCGAGGTGCTGAAGTAAGACCAAACGGGAGGACCGCAAACTGATAGTGCTGCGACCCTACCACAAACCGGAGATACTTCCTGTGCGACTTGAGTATCGGGATATGAAAGTAAGCATCCTGCAAGTCGACAGACACCATCCAATCTTCCTTGTTCAACGCCAAAAGCACCTGTGCTAGGGTCAGCATCTTGAACTTTTCCTGTTTGAGGAACCAATTCAAGATCCTCAGATCCAGGATTGGTCTCAACTGACCATCCTTTTTGGGAATCAGGAAGTATCTTGAGTAACAACCTCGACCCTTTTCCTGCTCTGGGACCAACTCTACCGCGCCCTTTGAAAGGAGGACTTGAACCTCCTGTTCTAGCAACAGGAGGTGTTCTTCTGAACAATAAGATGGGCGGGGCGGGATGAGGGGCGGGAACTCCCGAAAGGGAAGGGCGTAGCCTTTTCCCACAATGCCGAGAACCCAAGTGTCCGTTGTGATAGACCTCCACTTGTGGAGAAAACGCTGTAATCTTCCCCCTACAGGAGAGGAGTGAGTGGGAAACGGTGGAAGCCTAAGGCTGCTTCCCCTGCTGCACCCCTCCAGAGGACGAGGAAGAGGCAGAGTGCTGTTGAGAGGCTCCTCTGGTACGGACCCCACCCCTCCCCCTCCCTCTAAATGACCTATAGGGGAGGGAAGAGGCGGGTTGCTGGAACCTCCCCCGAAAGGAAGAGGAATAAGAGCCACGCCCAAATCCCCGAAACCTCCTGAAAATTCTAGAAGAGGCAGAGGAAGAAGGAGCTTGCAGTCCTAACGATTTGGCTGTGGCTCTGCTCTCCTTAAATCGTTCCAAGGCCGAATCTGCCTTGGCTCCAAACAGTCTGTCCCCATCAAACGGGAGGTCCAGCAGGGTCGACTGCACATCCGCAGAGAACCCTGAGTTTCGGAGCCAGGCCTGTCTTCTTGCCACCACAGCCGTGCCCATCGCCCTGGCCACCGAGTCGGTCGTGTCCAGCCCAGACTGGATAATCTGGGTCGCGGCAGCCTGGGCGTCCGAGACCACATCCAAAAGACCCTGGGGAAGCTCCGTGAATGAAGACGAAATATCATCCATCAGCGCATGGATGTACCTCCCCAGAATGCACGTGGCGTTGGTGGCCTTCAACGCCAAACTGCATGACGAAAATATTTTCTTGGACTGCGCATCCAGTTTCTTGGAGTCTCTGTCTCCAGGCACCGTCGGGAAGGAACCAGGCGCTGACTTTGAGGAACAGGAGGCTTGCACCACCAAGCTCTCCGGCGTAGGGTGTCTAGAGAGAAAGCCAGGGTCAGATGGTGCAGCTCGATACCTCCTGGCCACAGCCCTATGAACGGCCGAGGAAGACACCGGCTTCTTCCACACCTCCAACACCGGATCCAGCAAAGCCTCATTAAATGGCAAGAGAGGCTCAGCTGCAGCAGAGGCCGGATGCAATACCTCTGTCAGCAAATTCTGCTTTGCCTCTGCCACCGGCAAAGGCAGGTCCAAAAAGCTCGCTGCCTTCCTCACCACAGCATGAAAGGAAGCAGCCTCCTCCGTATATTCCCCTGGAGATGAAAGGTCCCACTCAGGGGAAGTGTCCAGCCCACTGGCTGTATCCAGACCATGCAGTCCGTCTCCAGAGTCCTCAATCTCTCCCTCCTCTAGGACTCGCTGGTACTCTTGCTCTTCTAAAAGACGGAGAGCACGCCTCCTCGAATGAAGTCTCTCCTCGATACGCGGAGTCGACATGGCCTCCGCCGACGTCGAAGAACGGCGCCGATCTCCAGAAGCATCTGACGCCGCGTCCGGCGCCACAGGCAGCTTCGGCGCCGAGGCAGGAGCCGGAGGACGAGGTCTTGGAGCCGATGGACCAACCGGAGTCACAGGGCAAAATCCTGACTTCGACGGAGGGGCAACCTCCGGGGCCGAAACATCCGAAGCCACCGGAGCGGCCACCGACGCCGGCACCGGCGCCGAGCCCACATTCCCAAAAGGGAGAAAGGGCATAAAGGGTGCCGGCCGAAGAGGCGCAGGATCACCCAACGAAAAGGCCAAGGGCCCCGAAGGACCAGCCGGAGCAGCTCCTGGAGCCATCTGCTGAAAGATGGTATACATCGCATTAAGAAACGCGGTACTATCGGCTCCAGGAGTGGGAAAAGCCGGATACTGGGGTGCCTGGATCGAAGGCGACCCCGACGCCGGCCTCGACGTCTGCGACGCCGGAGAAAACACAAGAGGCTGCACCACCTCAATCACTGACGCCTGACCAGGTGAAGTCGGTGACGCCGGAGAGGGCAACGGCGTCGATGGATGCGGCGTGACCGTGGGGCTGACCTCCCAAGTCCTCCGACGCCGAGCCGAAGGTGACCTCGAATGAGACTCCTTGCTGGAGTGACGTCGTGAGTCTCTACGGCGCCGGGAGTCTCGATGACGCCGGTGAGACCTTGGCGAAGAAGACTTCTTATGATGTTTCTCCTTCTTCTTTGACTTTGCCATGAATAACTTGGCCTCGCGCTCTTTGAGGGCCTTCGGATTCATGTGTTGACATGAATCGCAAGTCGAGACGTCGTGGTCGGAGCTCAAACACCATAGACAGTCGGAGTGAGGATCTGTAACTGACATCTTGCCCCCACACTCTCGACAGGGCTTGAAACCCGACTTCCTCTGAGACATTGTTACCGCAGAGAAGACTACGCAGCAGACAATACACTGTAACCACGAAGGTAACAGTAACTCCCTCGAAGATAACCGTTTCGAATGCACGGAAAAAAGGGAACTGTCATCGGCACGTCGGCGAGGACTTCTTATTGCCTGTATGACGTCAGACGGCGTCGCGTGGGCTAGAGTGACGTCCTCGTCGACGTGCAGAGACTAGTAAGAAGATTTCCGTCAAATGCTGGCGCCATGGGAGTATTCATCAGGTGAGGAATCCACAGGTAGTTGTATCCATCAGAAAAATCACATTTTCATGAGCCTTAAGATATTCCTTGTTTTTTCTTTCTTAAAGGCACCATCATGTAGCCATTTCTGTGTTGTTGGCTATCGTTCACCTTGAAGTGGATACTTGTTTGTTTCTGCAAGTTCTTTAAACGCTATGGTTTTGTCTTGACACATAGGGGGTCATTACAAAATTGGCAGTAAAAGCTGCTTACCGTCGTGCAGAAGACCGCCAACACGACACCGCGGAATTCCGCCACAGCTATTATGACCCACATCTCGAAATCCGACAAAATTCAGACACCCACACAAGTCCGCCACACCAAAGGTCAGTGATAAACTGGCGAAAACAAAACCAACACTGTCACGCCAACAGAAATACGCCCACGCTATCACGACCCACAAATCCACGCGGCGGTCCTTCAACCACGGAATTCCATTGGCGGCACACACTGCCGCGCTCAAAATACACACACACACATACAAAACACCGCCACATTGGACAATTCGAAATACACACACCTGATACACATACACACACCACACACACACACACCCAATACAATATAAAACACACACCCACATCACCCACAAACCCCTACGACCCAAAATTCCGAAAGAAGGCCAGAGAGAGACACCACTATCCACAAACTAGCACCCAACACCATCACCCAACACCATCACCCGCACAACTTCCACGCACAAAACACCACACACCACTACATATGACCACACTTATCACCACACACACCACCCCACACATCACCCACACCACCCCATGGCACGGCAAAGACACCCCAGGTTCTCAGAGGAGGAGCTCAGGGTCATGGTGTAGGAAATCGTCCGGGTAGAGCCACAGCTATTTGGATCCCAGGTGCAGCCCACCTCCATAGCTAGGAAGATGGAGCTATGGCGAAGAATAGTCGACAGGGTCAACGCAGTGGGACAGCATCCAAGAAATCGGGACAACATCAGGAAGAGGTGGAACGACCTACGGGGGAAGGTGCGTTCCGTGGTTTCGAGACACCACCTAGCAGTACAGCGGACTGGCGGCGGACCCCCACCTCCTCCCTCACAACTAACAACATGGGAGGAGCAGGTCTTGGCGATTCTGCATCCTGAGGGCCTCGAAGGAGTCGGTGGAGGAATGGTAAGTCAACCTTTAACTATCATATCCCCCACCCTACCTGCATGCTATCACAGACCCCCACTCTCGCCCCCTCCCCTATTACTCCAACTCCTCACAAATGAACTAATAACACAAACCACACATACCAACAGCAAGCCCTGCATGACACAACAAAGCATGGACACCCATCACTAAAGCATGCCCACTGCACATACCCATAACACCCCCCCCTCAACCATCATCACACAAGCCCCCACACAGGAATGCTAGCACTGGGGTACACAGTCACCCACCCATTGCACACCATGACACACACAGATGCAATAATCATGCTTTTACACCCCTGCAGGACCACTACCCAACGTCACCGGACAGGAGGGTCCATACATTTCCACCCCACCCACAGAAGAGGCCCACAGTGATGACAGCAGCTCTGTCCAACTGGATCCAGATGACCAGCCCGGACCATCGTGGGCCTCGGGACACTTGGTTCCCCTCACACAGGCACAGCCCACCAGAGACCTTCCACCCTCTGGTAACACCAGCACAGCACCCACCCAGCGGGCCCATACCTCCGTGCCCAGGACTCGTCAATCAGCTGTGTGTCCACCACTACAGGGAACCCAGGATAACCCACCACCCCAACAACAACAGGGACCTGGGGCAGTGGCAGTGGGCACACGGTCCAGGGGACGGAGGCACAGGAACACAGGGGAACTGGGAGGGCTGCCAGGCGACAGGGGGCGGACAGGCCAAGGGAACCCACTCTCCATGAGGCCCTCTCCTCCATCATGGGAGCATACCACCACTCCCAGGAGACGATGGCAACGGTCCTGGCCAAGTTTCAGGAGACCCAGCGCATGCAGGAGGAACAGTATTTGGGGTTCAGGGAGGAACTCCGAACCATCAGCTCCGCCCTGGGCACCATCGTAGGGGTGCATGAAGGAAATACTTAACACCAGGAGAGACACTGTGGCACTACAAGAGGCCCCTGACACTAGCATGGACCACCACACCAGCACACACCCCCCCCCGCCCCCTGCAGAGGGAGAACCACCCTGCAACTGGTCCCTGAGACCCAGGAACAAGACAGAGCACGATGCCAAGACCCCCGCCAAGAAATGAGACCACCCTGATTGTCAAACCACTGTTCCACTTTGTAACCCTGTCTATATTGGAACTGCCCCAGCTCCACTTCCTATGCCCATATGGGCAATGCAGCTGTGAGACTAATAGACTGGACTCTGCCATGCACATTCCTCCACCATCCCCCCTCACCATTTTACAACCCCCTCCAATATTGAGCACTTCAATAAACACCCTTGAAGCACAAAACAATCTGGAGTCAGTCTGTGATTTCGAAATTGTGTATTAGCAATGACAGTGACAAAATGCTTTTTCAAATGTAATGTCAACATACCTATGTCACACATCTCAAGTCCATGAGGAATCTAAGCAGATGACACACATTGGAAACCACACCTGTGAAACCGTAAGGGAAAATTACAACTCAGTGACCATATACTGGTTGAAATCGACAGACAGGATAGAGGTAGAAGTGTTAAAGTACTTGTAGTAGGCAGGAATGTTTTCTCACCTGTGTCTCACTGGAAATATTGCTGGATGACTGAGTCCCTGTTGTCAATGTCTTCTTCCTCTGCTTCCTCCTCATCACTGTCCACAGGCTCCACAGCTGCCACAACACCGCCATCTGGACCATCCTCCTGCAGAAAAGGCACCTGTCGTTGCAAAGGCAAGTTGTGAAGCATACAGCAGCCCACGATGATCTGGCAAACCTTCATTGGTGAGTAGAATAGGGAACCACCTGTCATATGGAAGCACCTGAACCTGGTCTTCAGGAGGCCGAAGGTGTGTTCGATCACCCTCCTAGTCCGCCCATGGGCCTCATTGTAGCGTTCCTCTGCCCTGGTCCTGGGATTCCTCACTGGGGTCAGTAGCCATGACAGGTTGGGGTAACCAGAGTCCCCTAATAGCCACACCCGGTGCCTCTGGAGTTGACCCATCACATAAGGGATGCTGCTATTCCGCAGGATGTAGGAGTCATGCACAGAGCCAGGGAACATAGCATTTACCTGGGAGATGTACTGTCTGCCAAACATACCATCTGTACATTCATGGAATGATAACTCTTCCGGTTCCTGTACACCTGTTCACTCCTGTTGGGGGGGGGGGGGGAGGGGGAAGGACCAGACCTACATGGGTCCCATCAATGGCACCTGTGATGTTGGGGATATGTCCAAGGGCATAGAAGTCACCTTTCACTAAAGGCAAGTCCTCAACCTGAGGGAAAACTATGTAGCTCCACATGTGTTTCAGCAGGGCAGACAACACTCTGGAAAACACGTTGGAAAACATAGGCTGGGACATCCCTGATGCCATGGCCACTGTTGTTTGAAATGACCCACTTGCAAGGAAATGGAGCACTGATAGCACCTGCACTTGAGGGGGGATTCCTGTGGGATGGCGGATTGCTGACATCAGGTCACGCTCCAACTGGGTACACAGTTCCTGGATTGTGGCACGGTCAAACCTGTAGGTGATGATCAAACTTCTTTCCTCCATTGTCGACAGGTCCACCAGCGATCGGTACACCGGAGGATTCCGCCATCTCCACACATGTCCCAGCGGACGGTGCCTATGAAGGAACACAGCGACCACAGAGTCAAACAACTCAGAGGTATGTACCCACAGTCTACACAGAACATCATTCATACACAAAATGTGGCCTGTGTTTGTGTTGTGAGACAAGGCCTAGGTATGTGTGACGCAGTTGGTAATTAGGCCATGTGGGCCCCTGAAATGGCGGATGCCTGACCTGTAAACTGGGACAATGGGATTTGAGGTAACTGCGCTGGCGTTGTACACCCTCGCGGTAGGCGGTCGAAGACCGTGGCGCAATGCTGCATTGGTTAACATTGGACCCTATGGGTCCCAGGAGCCAATGACGATGTACGCCGGCGGTGATGGTACGCACCGCCGCGGACGTGACCGCCATTTTCTAGCTGTTGAATCACTCGATACCTGATCTTCAACAGGAGAGGCCCTACACTGCAAGTGCTGCTGTGACCTCGGTCTGGAAGAGATAATGTCTCGTGCGTCTGGGGAAAGGGCCCCTGCCTTCACTGCAGAGGAGTTGGAGAAGCTCATCGACGGGGTCCTCCCCCATTACACGCTACTCTACAGTCCTCCAGACC
This sequence comes from Pleurodeles waltl, assembly GCF_031143425.1. Lineage (NCBI taxonomy): Eukaryota > Metazoa > Chordata > Amphibia > Caudata > Salamandridae > Pleurodeles > Pleurodeles waltl. Next base: position 356,576,171 of record NC_090440.1, read on the forward strand.
AACAGGTAAGTACACAGGGAGCATGTTGTATGGGCTATGCCTGTGTGGAGGGGGCTGGTTGTAAGAAGGAAGGGGGCACAGTTCTGCGTGCATGAAGGACTGTGAATGCATGTGCCACATGGCAAGGGTAGGGATGTGGGCCACTCACCTTGACGGTGCAGTTGGTAATGACTTCTCTTCTTCCCCTGTACATGTCATGTAGGTCAGCGCCCACCAGAAGAAGGATATTTGGCGTGCCATCGCCAAGGAAGTCCGGACCCTGGGGGTCCACCACAGACGGAGCACCCACTGCCGGAAAAGATGGGAGGACATTCGGCGCTGGAGCAAGAAGACGGCGGAGGGTCAGCTGGGGATGGCCTCACAACGTGGGAGGGGTGCCCGTCGAACCATGACCCCCCTGATGTTCAGGATTCTGGCGGTGGCCTACCCCGAGTTGGATGGGCGCTTGAGGGCTGCACAGCAGACACAAGGGGGTGAGTACACTCTCATTCAGCGGACTTTGCGCGCAGTGAAGGTGTCTGGGTGGGGTAGGAGGGCTGTGGGTTTCCCTAGGCCAGGGCGAGTTCCGTAGGCCAGGCCCCTCCGTAAGGCAGGCCATGTGGCACCCCACCCCACCTCTGTAGAGTGCCAAGTACAGGTATTCATGCCCCTGTGTCATCTATGTGTGCAGATGTCATCCATAGCCTTGTAGGCCATTTCCCAGGAATTGCATCTGTAGAGCCCAACAGCATGATGTAGTGTAGGGGGCTACTGTGTCTGTATTGTCCGCCAACTGTAGCGGTAAGCCATGCACTCAACCTGTCTTACTTCTGTTGCCCCCCCTTTTTGTGGTCTCCCTGTTCTTGTGTGCATTAGCATCATCAGGCGAAGGTACAGTGGCACCGGAGCACGAGGGAGCTGCATCCCACATGGCCATGGAGGGCCACACCACGGACTCAGAATACACCAGTGGGACGGAGGGCGAGGGGAGCACCACAGCGGTCACAGGATCTGCAACCAGCGACACGGACTCATCCTCCGATGGGAGCTCCCTTGTGGTGGCGGCAACATCTGTGCCCCCCACTTCTACAGGTACAGCCGCAACCCCCCCTACCAGAACCACCCTCCCAGCAGCCCCTCAGCCTTCGCCCCGTGCCCGCTCACCCAGGAGGGTGGGCATCACCTTTGCCCCAGGCACCTCAGCCCCTGCCACATCTGCTGCCCTCAGTGAGGAGGCCATTGACCTCCTCAGGTCCCTCACTGTTGGGCAGTCTACCATTTTGAATGCCATCCAGGGTGTAGAAAGGGAGTTGCAACACACAAATGCATTCCTGGAGGGCATTCATTCTGGTCAGGCTGCCCTTCATCGAACCCTGCAAACTCTGGCCTCATGGCAGCCATTGTCCCTGTGTCTAGCCGCCCCCCTCCAACTTCCTCCACCCAGACCAAATCCCCTGTACCACTGCCTATCCCAAGCACACCGTCAGACCAGCCTGCACACACCTCACCATACAAGGGAAGCTCAGGCAAACATAAGCACCACACATCCCACAGGCACTCACGCAAGCATCACACACATACAGACACACCAACATCCACTGCCTCTACTGTGTCCCCCTCCTCCCTCCCAGTCTCATCTACACTCACACCTGCATGCACTACCACTACAGCCACTACGTCCCGCACCAGCACACCCACCAGCACACCCCGCTCACGTGCAGTCACCAACCCCACTACCATTTCCACGTCCCGTGTCCTCTCCCAGTGTGTCTGTGATGCCCCCTCCCAAGATACACAAACGCAGGCACACACCCACCCAACAGCCATCCACCTCACGACAGCCTCCAGCCCATGCACCTGCACCCAAATCCACAAAAGTTACACCTCCTACAAACCACCACCTCTTCCTCCATTCCCAAACCCCCTCCAGCTACCCGTCCCAGTGTCTCCCAAAAACTTTTCCTGTCCACTCTTAACCTATTTCCACCCCCCCCCGTCCAACTCATAGGTCCTGTACTAGCACCTCAGCAAAAAAATCTCCGGGACCAGTGGTGCTTGATGTTACAGGTATGTGGAGTGCACCGGCCACCAGGCCACAGCACAGCCAGTCCCGCCCGTGAAGCACCAGAAGTTGGACAGTGCCAGGCGGGAGAGGGGGAAGACTCCAGCCAGCAAAGCCGCTCACAGGGGTCCCGGGGGGAGTGTCGACTCAGCTGTGACTCCTCGGAAGGTGGGGAAGGGGCAGAAGAAATCTCCAAAGTCTGGGAGGAGCAGCACGGCGGAGAAGACCGCCATCATCCCCGCTGCCCAGGTGGCCTCCACCAGCCCCATCGTCACTGCCCAGGAGGCCACCGCCAGAGTCACTGCCCAGGAGGCCACCGCCAGAGTCACTGCCCAGGAGGCCACCGCCAGCCCCATCGTCACTGCCCAGGAGGCCACCACCAGCCACAGCCCAGTTGGCCAGGAGGGCCCCGCAAGCCACAGCCCAGCTGACCCATGAAGGACCGCCAGCCACAGCCCTGCTGGGCAATGAAGGACTGCCTTGGCAAGGACCGCTGAACAGGGCAAAGACCGCCATGGAAAGCACCGCTGAACAGGTCTGACACTGGCAACTCAAGCACCGCTGAACAGGCCAAGGACTGCTTAACAGGGCAAAGACCGCCATGGAAAGCACCGCTGAACAGGTCTGACACTGGCAACTCAAGCACCGCTGAACAGGCCAAGGACTGCTTAACAGGGCAAAGACCGCCATGGAAAGCACCGCTGAACAGGTCTGACACTGGCAACTCAAGCACCGCTGAACAGGCCAAGGACCGCTGAACAGGGTAAAGACCGCCATGGAAAGCACTGCTGAACAGGTCTGACACTGGCAACTCAAGCACCGCTGAACAGGCCAAGGACCGCTGAACAGGGCAAAGACCGCCATGGAAAGCACTGTTAGCCCATTTGCGGCAGGGCCAGTGACGCAACTGGGACCGTCACAGGGTGTGTGCTGCACTCTGGACACCAGTCCCCCTCCAGAACCAGTGGAGAACAGCATCCACTCCGTCTGTCCTGCACAGGATGAAAACCTCTCTGTGCACCAGTCCCCCTCCAGAAACAGTGGAGAAATGCATCCACTCCGTCTGTCCTGCACAGGATGAAGCACTCTGGGCACCAGTCCCCCTCCAGAACCAGTGGAGAACAGCATCCACTCCGTCTGTCCTGCACAGGATGAAGCACTCTGGGCACCAGTCCCTCTCCAGAACCAGTGGAGACCTGCATCCACTTGAGAGACTGTGGCTTTGCACTCCCCAGGATGGTGCAGTGGGCAACCCACCCACTGTAGAGACTTGTGAGACTGTGGCGCTGCACTCCCCAGGATTGCACAGTGGGCAACCCACCCACTGTAGAGACTTGAGAGACTGTGGCTTTGCACTCCCCAGGATGGTACAGTGGGCAACCCACCCACTGTAGAGACTTGTGAGACTGTGGCTTTGCACTCCCCAGGATGCAGCAGTGGACAACCCACCCACTGTAGAGACTTGTGAGACTGTGGCTTTGCACTCCCCAGGATTGAACAGTGGGCAACCCACCCACTGTATAGACTTGAGAGACTGTGGCTTTGCACTCCCCAGGATACATCAATGGGCATGGAGCCCCCTCGTGGATCTGGCGTGGTGCAATCATCCGGCTGAGTTGCCTCCACTTCCCTTCCCCCTGAGGTGCCTGTTGTATTTCGATCTGATTCCCCTGCAGTGTTCTCTCCGTTTGGATTGGGTATCTTGTGTGGGCCTCGCCCATGCATTTTGGGCCCAGTGGTCCACGGACTATGAATGGTGCAATACCTGCACTACTAATCGTGGTGTATATTTTGTTTATTGTGTATATATATATATATATATATACATTTGCTTACTGTATTTTGATATATTACAATGGTTCCACTCATTTCCTTTTGTCTTTGCATTCTTCGGGGGGGGGGGTTGGGGAGTGTTACTGTAATGTATAGATATGCATTGGTGGGTGTGTGTGTTGTAGTGGGTGAGGGTCCGGGTGGGGGTTGGGGTGTTGAGTGTGCGTGTCCCTGTGTTTTTGACTCCCCCCTCCCCTATGTTGTAGGTGCAGTTCTCACCGTGGTCTTTGCCGCCGGTGTTGATGATCCTCGTAGAGGAGCAGAAAGACTAGCGCTGGCAGAATATGGAGTTCTGGCTCCATGGTGCCCTCCTTCCTCGTGGAGTGTGTAGAGGTGAGCGTTTTCCCTTTGAAATGGCTGTTTCCGCCGTGTTTTGATCCGCGGTGAATCCGCCCCAGAAAAGGTGGCAAATTGGTAGGTTGTGATACTGTGGGCGGTACATTGTCTTCCGCCTGTCTGTTGGCGGTGACCGCCGCGCTGTTTGTTTATACCGCCGTGGCGGTCGGAGTGTTAAAGTGGCTGTCTTTGTTGGCGGTTTCCGCCAGGGTTGTAATTGCTAATTTTTTTACCGCCGGCCTGTTGACGGTCTTACCGCCGCTTTAACACCGTCCGCCAGGGTTGTAATGACCACCATAGTTTTTGGAGTCAATTCCTTTCACTATGTTTCAGAGTGCTATAATATTTCCAACCCTTTGGGGGTAGTTATGACGCTTTGGGTTATTGTTAAAACTTCCTTCCTTCCTTTCTAAAGGAATGTCCCCTCTGATAGCACTGACCTGACGGTTGGTTACTCAGACATATTGCATTGGTCTCAAGGCTTGGGTAGCAGATGCTTTCATTAGTTGTGTGGTGCTTTCCGTAACTTACATCCTGTTTTGTCAGCACTATCTGGCTGATTACTTGGTTTTAAGTTTATATATACACATTATATTTCTCTAGTTGTGACATAGGTATTTTTTTTTACTCCCATGTGCATTATACGCTATGGATCATTATAGAAGTAATAATATGATCTCTAGTGCTCTCTTGTAGTGCATGAATTGTGTCTATATCAATAGTTGCTGTGATTGTCTTTGACATATTAAAACATTATCCATGCTGTCTCCAAGATAGATGTATATTTTCTGTGTGTTTTTTCACAGAGCAGGATACAGCTTTCTACAGCAAAGAGAAATTGCTCAGTGGCATTGCCTGCTGATCCTAGTTCCCCAAGTACAGACCGAACATGATAAAATAATGCCTTTTAGTACAAGGAGCAATAGCTCAGTGGCACTGCATGTTCCTTCTGAGCCCTCATGTACTGGATGAACATGGGTTCAATTAGCAAGTAGTTTTTCTTTTCATGTTGTTAGTTGGATTCTGACATATATTTGTCCTATTGCTATGGATAACGCTATTACCATGATTTTCAATCCATTTATGACTTTTTTTTTAACCTGTGATCTTATCCACCGCTCTCATGGTGTAGAGTATATTTTTACTCACCTAAACTCTTATGAACGTCTTGTCTATTCCTGTTGTCTAGACTGGTTTTGTTCTAGTTAGAAACCTTTAATTGGAATCAGTTTGCAGACCCGCCTTAAGGGATGGTATGACTTGGGATCTAATTCAAAAAGTAAGGAATCTGCGGCTAGATGTCTATCAGATGAACAAGTTACTTACTTTTGGTAACGCATTATTTGGTAGAGACAGGATATAACCACAAATTCCTTAATGACCCTCCCATCCTCCCTGTTCTGCAAACTGAATTCTACTTTGTCTCAAGGATTCTGTTATAGGAATTAACATCTTGGCTGGGAAGTTTAGTGATGATATGACACAAATGTGTATTTTGTTTTGGCACACTGCTTAAATTGGTAGTTTCTAGATGTGGCTCCACATTTTTGGTGTGAAGAAACCGATGTCAGCATATCAGGGAGGGTATTATATGGAATCCGTCAACATCACATCGGGTGGGTGATGTTGATACAGTCGCACGACGCCCTCTTCTGACACATGGACGTACTGGGTCAAGCTGGCCTGAAGCAACTGATTGACAGATCACAGGTGGGGTGACAGGTAGCCCATTAACAAAGTGCCAAACAAGAAAGACCTAGATAGATTCCCCAGATAAGCAGCAACACAGCAAAGGTCCTAAGAAATTGGCCCAAAATAAAAAAACATGTGGCCGGAGGGATACGTGTTCCCAAAACACCATAAAGTTAAATGGCACATGAGGTTAGGAACACACAGCCAATCAGAACACAGCACACACACCACACTCAATGATCCAGCACTCCCCATGCTGGACATCTAGATAGATTACCTACTGGCCCACACTATGTCCAAGCAAGGTGGAAACCCGCCTGTATACTTTATCAGATGGTCAGATTTATGGCCTTGTCACTAGGCCTGGATTCGTTATTTCAAAGAATGTATTCAATTGCTTTATTGCACAACAAGACAATGTAAAAAAAGGCGCTTAAAACTCTGTAACTTTGAGAGACAGTCATCAGGCCGTGACTCTGTATTGTGCTCTCCCAGCAGTTGCGTTTAATTAAACTGACTGTTCCTGCTTTGCCAGATACCGGTTATCTTTCATTTAAGGTAAATCCGCATTCTGATAACATTTTGGAGATCCAACCAGGAGGGATTGGTCCCTCGCGCCTAAACAGCAGCCGAAGAAAGGGGAAACCACCCTTATGGATTCACATCTGCGCAACAAAAAGAGGTCAGCAGACGCCACAATTGATTGAATCTGCTGAATCTGCATGGTGGAGGTCCGACCTGAAGCCGCCGTTAGTGGCTAAGAGACCAGATCTAATTCTTAGTCCCATCATTTGGAGTATGGCAAACTAGGGCTCCGCTTGGACCTATGCGGGAGACACAGACGGCACGCATGACCCTTGGTGTGATATAGCGTTCCGCTTGGGCAAGACACGAGTGTGACATAGGGACAAGGCCTTAATGCTTGGATAGCTGGGCGTGACACAGATGGTACGCATAGACTCTGGGTGTGATATAGAGCAAATGCCTCAATCTTATTTTTTTTTAGTCCGAAGGGGTTTCTCAGCGCTACCAGTCTCTTAAACACTGGTGGTGTGTGAAAGAAGTAAGAGGTGTTATTCGCTTGGACTGCTGGGTGTGACACAGATGCTGTGCTAAGCCCCTGGGTGTGAAATTTGGACCTTGGAGATTGGGTGCAGCTTGTGCTTGGTCAAGGAGGGCCTGTAGTTGTCGAGTTGTTTCTCTCCACATAAACTGCTGCTAACTTTGACCCTGAGCCAATATTGACAGGCTATCAGGCTCACTTCGCCCGTGTACCGCGCAGGGCCTCCCCGGGCACTGGGCAGCATGCACTAGGAGCAAGATAATAAGGTTTTTGGGGGGGGGGGGGGGGGGTTGGACAAAGTCATCATTTTTTTTATCTGTCATTTTTCTTTTCTCTTCATTTCCATTGTGGTTTTCTCTTTTATCTCTTCATTTCCATTGTGGTTTTCAATTGATGCATTTTTTTTTTTTTGCTGATATAATGTTAATATCTTGTTAGGTGTTTTATATGAATATAAGGAAGTCACTATCTTTCTCTCACAAAGATTCCATGCCTACTAATCCACTGCCAAAACGGTTTACAACGTTTAAGTTAACCATTGCACTTTCTTACAGGTTGTGATTCTTCATATCCGTTGTTTTATGTAGTGTGAAAGTCTATTTGATGCGTCTCTGCCCTAAAGTTGAGCTCATAGCTAGTAGTTATTGCTGGCATAATCCAGTGTACATATTTCCCCACAATTAGAATAGGATTTAGGACCAAATAAAACTCAAAGAAGTTAGAACTGTACCAGTACCCTAAAAAGGCAATCAACTCATCATGGAGTCGCCATTAAGCCACATGCAAACTAGATTCCCCACACAGGCTAAAAAGCTAGATAAATACTGCCATGAATGACACATACATACTAAGGCAGACGCATTCCCCTCGCCAGAGGGGGAACCTTCGACTACAACACAATAGAACACACATTCAGACAAAATTAGTAGGGCGGAAAAAGGATAAAAGTGAAGCACTGTTAGAGCTATGGGCCGTCTTCAAGGTGTCCCGAGCTGCCACCACCCAGAACCCACAAGCAAGGTTTCTGCACCTCCCCCACCATACGTAGGTATGGAGGTGCTCTCTCTGATGCCTGCCATCCCAGACGTTCCTGCCTTAGGTTACACCAATCCACCGGTTATGGGGCCCGGAAGACCCCTTGTCAGGCAGCGATTTAGGACTGGAGGAATGCCAGCCCCAGCCCAGGGGCGGGCTGGAGTCCCCCCGACCAAGCTCGACCCCCCTGTCTGTCATGCTCCGTCGTTCAAACACCAGCAGCGGAGGGAGCATACATTCCAACCCATCCGTTGGAGCACTCTCGGGTGACTGAGAGGTTCATGGCAGTCCTGGATAGTACCACACTAGTAGAGGGGAGGAAAAAGTTCCCAGTTGTCCATGTCCAACATTGTTGAGGGCGCCACAGGGTACATTCCCCCAAAGCAGTGGTTCCCAGACTATACGATACAGACAGTCGGTGCACCATCAAAACTAGCCAGGGGCACCACAAACAGATGCATGCCAAGCACTCAGTTTGGAAACCACTGCTGCAATGCATTCCACATAGATTACTAGCAGACAAGTAAATAATAAGCACAAACAGTCTGGGAGAGCACATGAGGAGCCAGGCTGCCGCCAATGCACACAGAGGGGCCCAGCTGAGACGAGTAGACATTTTCCCAGTCCAGGAGGAAGCTCTCTTATACGCTGGCATCAGTGGGGTGCTATATATAGGGCCCGGGATGCATGCAGCATCTGCTCACCACCTCTTCAGGCAGGACTATAAGTTTATATTTGCAAGGGTTGAAACTGCCACCTTTTGATAATTCACCCACTGTTGACCCCTTCCCTGAGAATAAAATTGCAGTTATTCAGGTAAAATCCTGTCTGTCTAGAAATCCTAGTGTACATAATTCCACGTAGGTTATTACTAGCAAGCTGCCTGCACAGATGAGGAAACAACAAACAAAAACAGTCTGGGACAGCACGTGAGGAGCTGGGCTGCAGCCAATGCACACAAAGGGGCCCCAATCGTGACACATCGAGAAGGGATTTGTCCGACCTGGGAGGAAGCTCACTTGCGTGCAGCAAACTACCATCCTCTGCATACCACCTCCTCAGGCAGAACTGTAGTTCCACAGTGCAGTCACCTGGTGTTGCACCGGTGGTAACTGCACGGGTCCAGTGGTATCTTCTGGTCGGAGTGTCCACACACAGGGTGGTCTGTGGGAAGAGCCAGGCATGCAAGAGCACTGGTGAAGCTCTTCTACCTGCCAGAGGCATGAGCGGCAACTACATGTGTGCATGCAATGGACTCATGCAGCTTCTGTGCACACCCAGTGCCTAGTGTCCCCTTGCTGCCGCAAAGCGCTGTTCACCCGCAGTTCAATTAGTCCCCAGGTTTAAGACAGCAAAGAGCACCCTGAACTTTAAGCAACAGGACAGGCTAGAGTTATATGAATTCACCCTTTCCATCCTGTAAGAGGCACTGCTGGCTGGGAAAACGCATTGCAATCATCAATCACGGTCAGAAGACAGTGTCCATGCCTCTGTTGATGGAAGCTCTTGCTTCTGCCAAGCATGCACTTTGTGGTAGCCTGAGTGAGAAACAGTAATGATTGTACATTATTTGAATAAATATAGCTCCGTGTGCAGATTTCCATCTCTTGTGCAACTTTTTTTAAGAAACACATTGTGTGCAGTTAACTTTTAATTGTGTGTTGCTACTTTTACACTTGGGTAAGTTTTGATGGTTTGTTAGTGAAACATTCACCATGCAGGCGTAGTGCACTGAAGTTTGTGAGAGGTTTGTACATATGAAAAGGGTGATGTCAAGCCATCTGACCACTGGTGTACATGCTTTGGTTGACGTTCAATTTGAAATTGTAACTGTGCAGCAAAACTGTCATGCTTGTGCAGGATTGCAGAGCTAAATGTGGATTACTGCTTTCAGCTGGCTAGTTTAGAGTTATTTGTAAGACAAAAAGAAACTGCTTCAGCTGCAACTTTGTATGTGGGGTGAGGAGAGCATGGATGGCAGCGATGAGACAATGATAAGGGGGACAGTTCTGGGGAACTTATCAGCAAAGGGTTGGCGGGGTGCTAAGGCAATGGCAGGTGTTTTCAGAATATTAGTAACCATGATTAGAGTGACCAGATGGTTGTACGTTGGCTTCATCCCAATTATTTTCAGGGAGAAAAATGTAAGAACTCCCAAGGCAGAGCTTATATCCCCTCTATCCTAGAGGTGACATATATTTATATTAGGAAGGAAGTTTTTGGCCTGGCAACAGGTTTATTTTGCCACGTCGAAATGGCAGCATAAAACTGCAGACACAGGTTGCAATGGAGGACCGTGAGACATGCTTAAAGGGCTACTCAAGTGGGTGGCACAAAAAGTTCTGCAGGCCCAATAGTAGCATTTAATATACAGGTTCTGGGTACAAGAAGTGCCAATTCACTAGGGACTTACAAGTAAATTAAATGTGGCAATTGGGTATAAGCCAATCCCACCAGGTTTTAGGGAGAGATCACAAGTATGTTATCAGTGGTTATCAGTGGTAAAGCAAGCAGAGTCATAAGACCAGCAAAACAGGGTCAGCAAAAAAAAAAACAAGAAAAAGAAAAAAATAGGAGGGGTGAAAACAAAGATTTTGGGCAGGACCCTGCAGAAAGGGCAAAGTCTGAAATTCTGATATCTAATGTTGTGCTCAGAGTGTTACAAGTTGTTTTTCTTCAAAGAAGTCTTTTCGGAGTCACAGGATCGAGTGACTCCTCTTCTCGGTTCCATTGCGCATGGGCATCGACTCCATTGTTAGATTGTTTTCCCGCAGAGGGTGAAGGAAGGAGTGATAGAGTATAGAAATACAAAGAGATTTCCATGCAAATGTAAATGTATATACATATGTTCAAGTGTTAAAAACGTAAACGGCCATAGCTGTGAATCTGCAGCACTACATGCCATGAACAGATGTACACTGGCTAAGTGGCATATTCCGTTCGGTGGCATGTGTAGCTGAAGATACACTTGCTATGCATAGACTACAAAGCAGTTAGTCCTCCCAAAAAGCGGTGGCTAGCCTGTAGGAGTTGAAGTTGTTTGAAATAATGTCTTTAAGACAGCCTGGCCTACAGTAGTGTTTTGTAAATGTATTGGGAGTTGACCATGTAGCTACTTTATATTTATCAACCATTGGTATGTTTCCTAAAAATGCCATTGACGTACCTTTCTTTCTTGTAGAATGTGCTTTAGGAGTGATCAAAAGTTGTCTTTTTGCTTTGATATAACATGTTTGTATGCATCTAACAATCCATCTTGCTAAACCTTGTTTTGATATAGGATTGCCTATATGTGGTTGTTGGAATGCAACAAAAAGTTGCTTTGTTTTCTTAAAATGTTTAGTTCTGTCTATCTAGTACATAAGAGCTCTTCTGAGATCTAGGGTATGAAGAGCTCTTTCTGCCACAGAGTCTGGCTGTGGAAAGAAGACTGGCAATTCCACTGTTTGGTTGATGTGAAATGGAGATACTACTTTTGGTAGAAAGTTTGGATTTGTTGTAAGTACAACCTTATGTTTGTGCACTTGGAAAAAATGTTCTTCAAGAGTGAATGTTTGTATTTCCCTAACTCTTCTCAAAGAAGTAATAGCTACAAGGAAGGCGACCTTCCATGTTAAAAATTGAATTTGACAAGAGTGCATGGGTTCAAAAGGTGGTCCCATGAGTCTGGTAAGTATGATATTTAAATTCCACGATGGAACAGGTGGTGTTCTAGGTGGAATAATGCGTTTTAATCCTTCTATGAAGGCTTTAATAACAGGGACTCTAAATAGAGAAGTATGTTGAATAGTCTGTAAGTATGTAGATATTTCAGTAAGGAAACTTTGATTTCTGCAAATGAATTAAATAGCATACAATATCTTGTATAAATGCTGTAAATGGATCTGTGTTTTTAGACTGACAGTAGTAGACAAATATTTTCCACTTGTTTGCGTAGCATTGTCTAGTAGTAGGTTTACATGCTTATTTACTTACTTCCATACATTCTGGTGGAAGGTTTAGGTAACCAAATTCTATGACTTCAGGAGCAAAATCCCTAGACTGAGGGCGTTGGGGTTTGGATGCCTGATTTGACCTTTGTTTTGTGTTAATAAACCTGGTCTGTTTGGAAGTTTGGAATGAGGTACGACAGACAGGTCTAGTAGTGTTGTGTACCAATGCTGACGTGCCCATGTTGGCGCTATGAGTATCATGGTGAGTGATGTTTGACGTAGTTTGCTGACTAGAAAGGGAAGGAGTGAGCAAATATCCCTGACCAATTGATCCATAGAGCATTGCCCTTGGATAGGAGATGTGGGTGTCTGGATACGAAGTTTTGGCATTTTGTGTTTTCGCTTGTTGCGCATATAGATCTATGTCTGGTGTTCCCCACTTTTTAAAGTACTTGGGAGTCTCCCATGTGTGTGTTTGTTGGTGATTTCTGCTGAGGAGATCTGCCAACTGATTGTCTATCCCTGGAATACATTGTCCTAGTAAATGAATTTGATTGTGAATTGCCCATTTCCAAATTGTTTGGGCTAGAAGGGACAGCTGAGATAAATGTGTCCCTCCCTGTTTGTTGAGATAATACATGGCTGTCAAGTTGTCTGTTTTTATGAGAAAATTCTTTTGTTTGAGAAGAGGTTGAAACGATTTTAGGGCAAGAAACACAGCTAATAATTCTAAATGGTTTATGTGTAGCGGTTTCTGTTTGACAACCCATTGCCCTTTAATGGTCTGATTGTTTAGGTGAGCTCCCCAACCAATCATTGATGCATCTGTTGTAAATATGGTCTGAGGCACAGGGTCTTGAAACGGCCGCCCCTTCATTAGATCGCAGCGATTCCACCATTGAAGGGACATATGTGTTTGGTGGTCCATCAACACTAGATCTTGAAGATGACAGTGTGCTTGTGACCATTGCTGTGCAAGGCACTGCTGCAAGGGCCTCTGTGAGAAGGTAGCCTCTTTCTAGCCTTGTTACCCCCACTTTTGGCCTGTTTGTGAGTGTATGTCAGGGTGTTTGTCACTGTTTTCACTGTCTCACTGGGATCCTGATAGCCAGGCCTCAGTGCTCATAGTGAAAACACTATGTTTTCAGTATGGTTGTTATGTGTCACTGGGATCCTGCTGGTCAGGACCCCAGTGCTCATAGGTTTGTGGCCTATATGTATGTGTCACTGGGACCCTGTCACACAGGGCCCCAGTGCTCATAGGTGTGCATGTATATGTTCCCTGTGTGGTGCCTAACTGTCTCACTGAGGCTCTGCTAACCAGAACCTCAGTGGTTATGCTCTCTCATTACTTTCAAATTGTCACTGACAGGCTAGTGACCATTTTTACCAATTTACATTGGCTTACTGGAACACCCTTATAATTCCCTAGTATATGGTACTGAGGTACCCAGGGTATTGGGGTTCCAGGAGATCCCTATGGGCTGCAGCATTTCTTTTGCCACCCATAGGGAGCTCTGACAATTCTTACACAGGCCTGCCACTGCAGCCTGAGTGAAATAACGTCCACGTTATTTCACAGCCATTTTACACTGCACTTAAGTAACTTATAAGTCACCTATATGTCTAACCTTTACCTGGTAAAGGTTAGGTGCAAAGTTACTTAGTGTGAGGGCACCCTGGCACTAGCCAAGGTGCCCCCACATTGTTCAGAGCCAATTCACTGAACTTTGTGAGTGCGGGGACACCATTACACGCGTGCACTACATATAGGTCACTACCTATATGTAGCTTCACCATGGTAACTCCGAATATGGCCATGTAACATGTCTATGATCATGGAATTGCCCCCTCTATGCCATCCTGGCATTGTTGGTACAATTCCATGATCCCAGTGGTCTGTAGCACAGACCCTGGTACTGCCAAACTGCCCTTCCTGGGGTTTCTCTGCAGCTGCTGCTGCTGCCAACCCCTCAGACAGGCATCTGCCCTCCTGGGGTCCAGCCAGGCCTGGCCCAGGATGGCAGAACAAAGAACTTCCTCTGAGAGAGGGTGTGACACCCTCTCCCTTTGGAAAATGGTGTGAAGGCAGGGGAGGAGTAGCCTCCCCCAGCCTCTGGAAATGCTTTGTTGGGCACAGAGGTGCCCAATTCTGCATAAGCCAGTCTACACCGGTTCAGGGACCCCTTAGCCCCTGCTCTGGCGCGAAACTGGACAAAGGAAAGGGGAGTGACCACTCCCCTGACCTGCACCTCCCCTGGGAGGTGTCCAGAGCTCCTCCAGTGTGCTCCAGACCTCTGCCATCTTGGAAACAGAGGTGCTGCTGGCACACTGGACTGCTCTGAGTGGCCAGTGCCACCAGGTGACGTCAGAGACTCCTTGTGATAGGCTCCTTCAGGTGTTAGTAGCCTTTCCTCTCTCCTAGGTAGCCAAACCCTCTTTTCTGGCTATTTAGGGTCTCTGTCTCTGGGGAAACTTCAGATAACGAATGCATGAGCTCAGCCGAGTTCCTCTGCATCTCCCTCTTCACCTTCTGATAAGGAATCGACCGCTGACCGCGCTGGAAGCCTGCAAACCTGCAACATAGTAGCAAAGACGACTACTGCAACTCTGTAACGCTGATCCTGCCGCCTTCTCGACTGTTTTCCTGCTTGTGCATGCTGTGGGGGTAGCCTGCCTCCTCTCTGCACCAGAAGCTCCGAAGAAATCTCCCGTGGGTCGACGGAATCTTCCCCCTGCAACCGCAGGCACCAAAAAGCTGCATCTCCGGTCCCTTGGGTCTCCTCTCAGCACGACGAGCGAGGTCCCTCGAATTCAGCGACACCGTCCAAGTGACTCCCACAGTCCAGTGACTCTTCAGCCCGAGTTTGGTGGAGGTAAGTCCTTGCCTCACCTCGCTGGGCTGCATTGCTGGGAACCGCGACTTTGCAAGCTTCTCCGGCCCCTGTGCACTTCCGGCGGAAATCCTGTGTGCACAGCCAAGCCTGGGTCCACGGCACTCTAACCTGCATTGCACGACTTTCTAAGTTGGTCTCCGGCGACGTGGGACTCCTTTGTGCAACTTCGGCGAGCACCGTTTCACGCATCCTCGTAGTGCCTGTTTTTGGCACTTCTCCGGGTGCTACCTGCTTCAGTGAGGGCTCTTTGTCTTGCTCGACGTCCCCTCTCTCTGCAGGTCCAATTTGCGACCTCCTGGTCCCTCCTGGGCCCCAGCAGCGTCCAAAAACGCCAAACGCACGATTTGCGTGTAGCAAGGCTTGTTGGCGTCCATCCGGCGGGAAAACACTTCTGCACGACTCTCCGAGGCGTGGGGGATCCATCCTCCAAAGGGGAAGTCTCTAGCCCTTGTCGTTCCTGCAGTATTCACAGTTCTTCAGCCTAGTAAGAGCTTCTTTGCACCAACCGCTGGCATTTCTTGGGCATCTGCCCATCTCCGAGCTGCTTGTGACTTTTGGACTTGGTCCCCTTGTTCCACAGGTACCTTCAGACAGGAATCCATCGTTGTTGCATTGCTGATTTGTGTTTTCCTTGCATTCTCCCTCTAACACGACTATTTTGTCCTTAGGGGAACTTTGGTGCACTTTGCACTCACTTTTCAGGGTCTTGGGGAGGGTTATTTTTCTAACTCTCACTATTTTCTAATAGTCCCAGCGACCCTCTACAAGGTCACATAGGTTTGGGGTCCATTCGTGGTTCGCATTCCACTTCTGGAGTATATGGTTTGTGTTGCCCCTATCCCTATGTTTCCCCATTGCATCCTATTGTAACTATACATTGTTTGCACTGTTTTCTAAGACTATACTGCATATTTTTGCTATTGTGTATATATATCTTGTGTATATTTCCTATCCTCTCACTGAGGGTACACTCTAAGATACTTTGGCATATTGTCATAAAAAATAAAGTACCTTTATTTTTAGTATAACTGTGTATTGTGTTTTCTTATGATATTGTGCATATGACACTAAGTGGTACTGTAGTAGCTTCACACGTCTCCTAGTTCAGCCTAAGCTGCTCTGCTAAGCTACCATTATCTATCAGCCTAAGCTGCTAGACACCCTATACACTGATAAGGGATAACTGGGCCTGGTGCAAGGTGCAAGTACCCCTTGGTACTCACTACAAGCCAGTCCAGCCTCCTACTTTGGTTGTGCAGCGGTGGGATAAGTGCTTTGAGACTACTTACCACTCTTGTCATTGTACTTTTCATAAGAGAAAAATATACAAAACAAGGTCAGTGTATATACACATAGCCAAAAAGTTTTGCATTTCCTCTTTTCACTCTTTTCTAAGTGCTGAAAAGTACTTCTAAACTTTCAAAAAGTTCTTAAAAGTTTAAAAAGTTTTTTTCTGTCTTTCCAAAAAAGTTCTGAAAACTTTTTTCTCTTTGTCTATCACTTTAACTCTCTCTAAAAATGTCTGGCACAGGCCAAAAAGTTGAACTGTCCAAACTTGCATATGATCACCTTAGCTGGAAAGGAGCAAGGAGTCTCTGCATAGAGAGAGGTTTGAGTGTAGGGAAGAATCCTTCCTTAGAACTATTAATTAATATGCTTAGAGTACAGGATAAGGCCATAAGTGCCCAATCTGTAGAAAAAGTAGCTAATGGTTCTCAATCTGATCCAGGGACTCCCCCAGGAAAAGGTTCAGGAAAGAAACTTCTCAGCCTGCCCATTACTAGACAGTCTAGCATAGTTGGTACAGAGGTTGAATCACATCATACTGATGATGTGCTCTCACATTATGCTGGTAGCCAAGCTGTTAGGGTGCCCTTGGTAAGGGACAGGTCTCCTTCTGTTCATTCCCATCATACCTCTGTATCTAGAAATGTCCCTCCCACCCACCCTGATGACAGATTGTTAGAAAGGGAGCTCAATAGATTGAGAGTGGAACAAACCAGACTGAAGCTCAAGAAGCAACAGCTGGATTTGGATAGACAGTCTTTAGAAATAGAGAGGGAAAGACAGAAGTTGGGTTTAGATACCCATGGTGGCAGCAGCAGTATTCCCCATAGTCATCCTGCAAAAGAGCATGATTCCAGGAATCTGCACAAGATAGTACCCCCTTATAAGGAGGGGGATGACATTAACAAGTGGTTTGCTGCACTTGAGAGGGCCTGTGCTGTACAGGATGTCCCTCAAAAGCAGTGGGCTGCTATCCTATGGCTATCATTTAGTGGAAAAGGTAGGGATAGGCTCCTTACTGTGAAAGAAAATGATGCCAATAATTTTACAGTTCTTAAGAATGCACTCCTGGATGGTTATGGCTTAACCACTGAACAGTACAGGATAAAGTTCAGAGAGACCAAAAAGGAGTCTTCACAAGACTGGGTTGATTTCATTGACCATTCAGTGAAGGCCTTGGAGGGGTGGTTACACGGCAGTAAAGTTACTGATTATGAAAGCCTGTATAACACAATCCTGAGAGAGCATATACTTAATAATTGTGTGTCTGATTTGTTGCACCAGTACCTGGTAGACTCTGATCTGACCTCTCCCCAAGAATTGGGAAAGAAGGCAGACAAATGGGTCAGAACAAGGGTGAACAGAAAAGTTCATACAGGGGGTGACAAAGATGGCAATAAGAAGAAAGATGGTGAAAAATCTCAAGATAAGCATGGGGATAAGGGTAAAACCAAAGATCCCACTTCAAATCTTAAACACTCTTCAGAGGGTGGGGATAAAACAAATTCTTCCTCTTCTTCCCAACCTGCACACATTAAAAAGCCTTGGTGCTTTGTGTGTAAAAACAGAGGCCATAGGCCAGGGGATAAGTCCTGTCCAGGTAAACCCCCTGAGCCTACCACCACTAATACATCAAGCTCTAGTGCCCCTAGCAGTAGTGGTACTAGTGGTGGGACTGCTGGCAACAGTCAAGCAAAGGGTGTAGTTGGGTTCACTTATGGGTCCATAGTGGAAACTGATGTAATCAGTCCCAAGACAGTTTCTGTCACACCTAGTGGCATTGGCCTTGCCACACTGGCTGCTTGTCCCCTTACAATGGATAAGTACAGGCAGACAGTTTCAATAAATGGTGTTGAGGCCTTGGCCTACAGGGACACAGGTGCCAGTTTCACTTTGGTGACTGAAAACCTAGTGCCTCCTGAACAACACATCATTGGACAACAGTATAAAATTATTGATGTCCATAACTCCACTAAGTTTCTTCCCTTAGCTATAATTCAGTTTAGTTGGGGTGGAGTTACTGGCCCTAAGCAGGTGGTGGTATCACCTAGCTTACCTGTAGACTGTCTCTTAGGTAATGACCTAGAGACCTCAGGTTGGGCTGATGTAGAGTTTTATGCCCATGCAGCCATGCTGGGCATCCCTGAGGAATTGTTCCCTCTCATTTCAAGTGAAATGAAAAAGCAAAGGAGAGAAGGCCTGAAAACTCAGGATCCCTCTCCATCAACAGGTAAAAAGGGTATCACAGTATCCCCTAACCACCCTACCATTCAGGATACCATTCCTGTGGTGGGAGAAACCTCTCCTGGGGTGGCACCTGTTCCAAGGGAATCATCAGCTGGCAAAGCTGGACTCCCTGAGGTGGAAGTACCTCTCTGTGGGATAACTAACATTGGTGACAAAAAGAGCACCATTTTAGTTAACATGGAGCATCCCTCCAACCCTCCCAGAGAAACTTTAGTGCAGAAACCCTGCACTACCTCACAACACTTAGGACAGCATCCCTGCCCTAGTGTGGAGCTCATAGGACAGCATCCCTGCCCTGCTCCAACTCAAGAGAAACAGCATCCCTGTTCTCTCTTCCAGCCAAATGGACAAAGTTTTTGCCCAGCTATGGCTTTACTGAGACAGCATCCCTGTCTGGCATTTCCATCATTACAAATAGGTTCAGTGGATAATTCCCACTGCTCTAAACTAAAACTTACTGATAGAAACTCTGAAAATACACCTTCACATTGTTGCTTAGCTAAAAAACTTCAAACAGGGTGGTTTACATCCCCACAGGGAAGTAACCATATAGTGGATGATAAAGGGAGTAACCAGTCTATTGCAGAGCTACTCTCTACTTATCACCACTTAGACAATAAAGTCTCAACTGGCCAAGGTTAGCCTTATTGTCCTTCGTTTGGGGGGGGGTTGTGTGAGAAGGTAGCCTCTTTCTAGCCTTGTTACCCCCACTTTTGGCCTGTTTGTGAGTGTATGTCAGGGTGTTTGTCACTGTTTTCACTGTCTCACTGGGATCCTGATAGCCAGGCCTCAGTGCTCATAGTGAAAACACTATGTTTTCAGTATGGTTGTTATGTGTCACTGGGATCCTGCTGGTCAGGACCCCAGTGCTCATAGGTTTGTGGCCTATATGTATGTGTCACTGGGACCCTGTCACACAGGGCCCCAGTGCTCATAGGTGTGCATGTATATGTTCCCTGTGTGGTGCCTAACTGTCTCACTGAGGCTCTGCTAACCAGAACCTCAGTGGTTATGCTCTCTCATTACTTTCAAATTGTCACTGACAGGCTAGTGACCATTTTTACCAATTTACATTGGCTTACTGGAACACCCTTATAATTCCCTAGTATATGGTACTGAGGTACCCAGGGTATTGGGGTTCCAGGAGATCCCTATGGGCTGCAGCATTTCTTTTGCCACCCATAGGGAGCTCTGACAATTCTTACACAGGCCTGCCACTGCAGCCTGAGTGAAATAACGTCCACGTTATTTCACAGCCATTTTACACTGCACTTAAGTAACTTATAAGTCACCTATATGTCTAACCTTTACCTGGTAAAGGTTAGGTGCAAAGTTACTTAGTGTGAGGGCACCCTGGCACTAGCCAAGGTGCCCCCACATTGTTCAGAGCCAATTCACTGAACTTTGTGAGTGCGGGGACACCATTACACGCGTGCACTACATATAGGTCACTACCTATATGTAGCTTCACCATGGTAACTCCGAATATGGCCATGTAACATGTCTATGATCATGGAATTGCCCCCTCTATGCCATCCTGGCATTGTTGGTACAATTCCATGATCCCAGTGGTCTGTAGCACAGACCCTGGTACTGCCAAACTGCCCTTCCTGGGGTTTCTCTGCAGCTGCTGCTGCTGCCAACCCCTCAGACAGGCATCTGCCCTCCTGGGGTCCAGCCAGGCCTGGCCCAGGATGGCAGAACAAAGAACTTCCTCTGAGAGAGGGTGTGACACCCTCTCCCTTTGGAAAATGGTGTGAAGGCAGGGGAGGAGTAGCCTCCCCCAGCCTCTGGAAATGCTTTGTTGGGCACAGAGGTGCCCAATTCTGCATAAGCCAGTCTACACCGGTTCAGGGACCCCTTAGCCCCTGCTCTGGCGCGAAACTGGACAAAGGAAAGGGGAGTGACCACTCCCCTGACCTGCACCTCCCCTGGGAGGTGTCCAGAGCTCCTCCAGTGTGCTCCAGACCTCTGCCATCTTGGAAACAGAGGTGCTGCTGGCACACTGGACTGCTCTGAGTGGCCAGTGCCACCAGGTGACGTCAGAGACTCCTTGTGATAGGCTCCTTCAGGTGTTAGTAGCCTTTCCTCTCTCCTAGGTAGCCAAACCCTCTTTTCTGGCTATTTAGGGTCTCTGTCTCTGGGGAAACTTCAGATAACGAATGCATGAGCTCAGCCGAGTTCCTCTGCATCTCCCTCTTCACCTTCTGATAAGGAATCGACCGCTGACCGCGCTGGAAGCCTGCAAACCTGCAACATAGTAGCAAAGACGACTACTGCAACTCTGTAACGCTGATCCTGCCGCCTTCTCGACTGTTTTCCTGCTTGTGCATGCTGTGGGGGTAGCCTGCCTCCTCTCTGCACCAGAAGCTCCGAAGAAATCTCCCGTGGGTCGACGGAATCTTCCCCCTGCAACCGCAGGCACCAAAAAGCTGCATCTCCGGTCCCTTGGGTCTCCTCTCAGCACGACGAGCGAGGTCCCTCGAATTCAGCGACACCGTCCAAGTGACTCCCACAGTCCAGTGACTCTTCAGCCCGAGTTTGGTGGAGGTAAGTCCTTGCCTCACCTCGCTGGGCTGCATTGCTGGGAACCGCGACTTTGCAAGCTTCTCCGGCCCCTGTGCACTTCCGGCGGAAATCCTGTGTGCACAGCCAAGCCTGGGTCCACGGCACTCTAACCTGCATTGCACGACTTTCTAAGTTGGTCTCCGGCGACGTGGGACTCCTTTGTGCAACTTCGGCGAGCACCGTTTCACGCATCCTCGTAGTGCCTGTTTTTGGCACTTCTCCGGGTGCTACCTGCTTCAGTGAGGGCTCTTTGTCTTGCTCGACGTCCCCTCTCTCTGCAGGTCCAATTTGCGACCTCCTGGTCCCTCCTGGGCCCCAGCAGCGTCCAAAAACGCCAAACGCACGATTTGCGTGTAGCAAGGCTTGTTGGCGTCCATCCGGCGGGAAAACACTTCTGCACGACTCTCCGAGGCGTGGGGGATCCATCCTCCAAAGGGGAAGTCTCTAGCCCTTGTCGTTCCTGCAGTATTCACAGTTCTTCAGCCTAGTAAGAGCTTCTTTGCACCAACCGCTGGCATTTCTTGGGCATCTGCCCATCTCCGAGCTGCTTGTGACTTTTGGACTTGGTCCCCTTGTTCCACAGGTACCTTCAGACAGGAATCCATCGTTGTTGCATTGCTGATTTGTGTTTTCCTTGCATTCTCCCTCTAACACGACTATTTTGTCCTTAGGGGAACTTTGGTGCACTTTGCACTCACTTTTCAGGGTCTTGGGGAGGGTTATTTTTCTAACTCTCACTATTTTCTAATAGTCCCAGCGACCCTCTACAAGGTCACATAGGTTTGGGGTCCATTCGTGGTTCGCATTCCACTTCTGGAGTATATGGTTTGTGTTGCCCCTATCCCTATGTTTCCCCATTGCATCCTATTGTAACTATACATTGTTTGCACTGTTTTCTAAGACTATACTGCATATTTTTGCTATTGTGTATATATATCTTGTGTATATTTCCTATCCTCTCACTGAGGGTACACTCTAAGATACTTTGGCATATTGTCATAAAAAATAAAGTACCTTTATTTTTAGTATAACTGTGTATTGTGTTTTCTTATGATATTGTGCATATGACACTAAGTGGTACTGTAGTAGCTTCACACGTCTCCTAGTTCAGCCTAAGCTGCTCTGCTAAGCTACCATTATCTATCAGCCTAAGCTGCTAGACACCCTATACACTGATAAGGGATAACTGGGCCTGGTGCAAGGTGCAAGTACCCCTTGGTACTCACTACAAGCCAGTCCAGCCTCCTACAGCCTCATGTTTAGTCTTGCATGTGAGACTATGGCTATGCAAGATGCCATCATTCCTAGAATCTTCATGATGAATCTCACAGTGTATTGTTGATTTGGTTGTATGAGTGGTATTAGATTTTGGAAAGCTTGTATCCTTTGTATATTTGGATAAGCTAGGGCAAGTTGAGTATTTAGTATAGCACCTAGGTATGGTTGTACTAGTGCTGGTTGAAGGTGTGACTTTTGGTAAGTTAGAGAGAAACCCAGGGTGTGCAGTGTTTCTATCACATAACGAGTGTGTTTTTGGCATTGTGTAAGATTGCTTAATTTTATTAGCCAATCGTCTAGATATGGAAAGACATGTATGTGTTGTCTTCTTAAGTAGGCCGCTACTACTGCTGGACACTTTGTGAACACTCTTGGAGCTGTTGTTATGCCAAATGGCAACACCTTGAACTGGTAGTGTTTTCCTGCTATTACAAACCTGAGGTATTTTCTGTGAGCTGGATGGATGGGTATGTGGAAATACACATCTTTGAGATCTAGAGCAGTCATGTAATCTTGTTTTTGCAGTGGGGGAATAACATCTTGCAGAGTTACCATGTGAAAATGCTCTGACAGGATATATACATTGAGAGGTCCGAGGTCTAATATGGGTCTGAGGATGCCATCTTTTTAGGGAATTAGGAAGTATAGTGAGTATACTCCTGTTCCTTGTTGAGATTATGGAACTAGTTCTATTACTTGTTTTAATAGTAGAGATTGTACCTCTTGTTGTAACAGAACTGTATGTTCGGGGGACAATTTGTGAGATCGTGGTGGGATGTTTGGAGGGGTGAAGATTAATTCTAGGCAATAGCCAATGCGGATAGTTGATAATACCCAATTGTCTGTGGTGATATTTTGCCAGAGAGAGTGGAATTGCTGTAGTCTTTCCCCCACAGGAGATGTGTGGAGTGGAAGGAAGTCACTGTTTAGGTTGTGTTGTTGTCTGTTTAGAGGTTCGGAATTGACCTCTATTTCTGAAGTACTGACCTCTATAAGATCCTATAAACCCACCTCGTTGATACTGGGTTTGTTGTCCTGGCTTTGTTTGGGTGTTGTAAGTCTCTGAGGATTGTGGCATAAAACCTCCTTCAAACTGTGGTCTGTGAAAGGAACCTCGATATGGGGTGGTGAATAAAGCGCCAGAATCTGAGTCCTTCCTCAGCTTTTAAATAGTAGTGTCTTCCTCTGGGCCAAAGAGGTGCTTTTTATCGACAGGCATATTAAGTACTGCCTGTTGAATTTTTTGATTAAACCCAGAGGAGCGCAGCCATGCATGTCTTCTGATTGTGATGGCAGTATTTACACTTCTTGCAGCTGTATCAGCAGCATCGAGGGCAGATCTTATCTCATTATTACTGATCGCTTGTCCCTCTTCTACTACCTGCGGTGCCCTTTTCTGGGGCTCTTTTGGGAGATGCTGTATAATATCTTGCATTTCATCCCAGTGGGCCCTATCATACCTGGCTAGGAGTGCCTGTGAATTTGCAATTCTCCACTGATTTGCTGCTTTGTAGCAACTCTTTTCCCTGCTGCGTCAAATTTTCTACTCTCCTTATCAGGAGGCGGTGCGTCTCCTGAAGACTGGCTATTTGCCTGCTTTCTTGCTGCACTGACTGCCACTGAGTCTGGAGGGATCAGGTGAGTGATTTAATCTGGGTCAGAAGGTGCAGGTTTATACTTCTTATCAATTCTAGGGGCGATAATCCTAGCTTTTACAGGCTCGCTAAAAATTTGGTCTGCGTTTTTAACCATTCCTGGTAACATTGGGAGACACTGATACCTGGAATGTGTAGAAGACAGTGTATTAAATAAAAAATCTTCTTCAAACGGCTCAGAGTGCATGGTTACTCCATGATAAGCTGCTGCCCTGGATATTACTTGGGTGTATGCAGTGGTGTCTTCTGGAGGAGAAGGTTTGATGGGTAAATGTCTGGGTCATTGTCCGGGATGGGATCAGGGTCATGGAGATCCCATGGGTCTGCCGTACCTCCTTGTGAATATAAAGAATGTGTTGGAGAAGGCAGTGGTGGTGGGCTATTCTGAGGTGAGAAAGAGAGCTGTGGAGATGGAGAAGTATGGAGAGGTAGTGGCTTCTGCTTTTGTTTTTCCACTTTCGCTGGTGGCTGTACAGAGTCTAGTTCCTCTTGGAAAGCCAGCTTTCTTTTGGTTTTTAAAGGAGGTGCAGTGATGATTCTTCCTGTCTCCTTATGAATATGGATTCTGGGCTGTCTCTCATCCATAACCTGTAAAATTGGTTCAATCTCAGTCTCTTCCTCAGAAGTCTTATGAGATTCTATGATTGGTCTTGTAATCTGTCTTAATATTTTGGAAAGTCCTTGTTCCTCTGTATATGAGGTTTTTTCAGCTGTAGTTTTTTCGGTCCCGAACAAGTAGTGGAAGGTTTCCGCTCCGAAGCAGATTGTCGAATTTTCGACTCAGAGGAATGGACTCTTTTACTGGAGTCTGAAACTGTGCCTTTAACAGATTTGCTCGACTCCGAAGTGGACGGAGGAGTGGCCTTTTTGGGCACCGACCTCAAAGGACAGTCGCCAACAGTCTTTTTTTGGCTGAACCATGGCCTTCTGGCAGTGGTGTACCCAAGGCCTTTAAATGTTTTTTGTGCAGGGGTGTTAATGCAGACGTACTCACATGTTGGCCAGCTGTGATGAGTGTCGTCTTCTCTTGTTCGGAGTCTGTGTCTTGGATGGAGACTGCTGTCTGCGCCTGCTCTTCTTCTAAGACGTTGAGATGTTTGCTGCTTTTCAACGCCATTTAGAATCTTCGGACTCTGCGATCTCGTAAGGTCTTCTTTGATCGAAAAGATCAACATGCCTCACAATCTTCCTCCCGATGGTCTGGAGAAAGGCACAAGTTACAAATCAAGTGTTGGTCTGTATAGGGGTACTTCGCATGGTACCGAGGGCAGAATCGGAATGGAGTCCGATCCATCAAGCTTCCCACGTAGTAGGCCCAAACAGGCCCGAGTCGGGCGCACGAATCCCAAAGGGCAGAAAGGATTAGTTACTTACCTGTAAATCCTAGTTCTCTTCCAGGGGTATCCTCATCAAAGTCATAAACATTGAATATTCCCGCCCTTGTGCGGGGACCCCGGAGCATATATATATAAAATACATACATATTATCATGTGTAAAACAGCAATGCAGGCTATAATCATAAATAGGCTAAAATGCTTTATTTCTATGCAAGTTTTTTTTTTTTTTTTTTTTTTTTTATATTATATTATAAAATCACAATAGATCATAAATATCTACCTAAGCCCCAAAAACTGGACTTAGGGAAGTAAACAGCAGTAAATAGCAGAGAAAAATAGAAAAAACCACATTGAAAAACAATGAAGCATTCTTAGCCAATAGGCTGCATGCAGGTTAACACAGGAGAACCATAAAAACTTTGGCACCGTGCCTTTAAGACCCTGAGCACCTCCAGTATCCCACCATGCCTCAGGGGTGAAGGGAAGGTGACAGTTGGTTCACAGTTAGGTCAGTACTTTTTTACGGTGACAATCTGTGTAACTGATCAGAAAGATAATCTGTCCTGCACTTCTAGGAGACTTAAGTCCGGGGAGGAGGGTGGGTTGTTTATGACTTTGATGAGGATACCCCTGGAAGAGAACTAGGATTTACAGGTAAGTAACTAATCCTTCTCTTCCAGGGGATCCTCATCAATAGTCATAAACATTGAATAGATTAGCAAGCCCATCCCTAAACTCTGCGGACTGTCCGAAAGAAGTGCAGGAAAGAATACATATTCATGCAAATAGATTTCTAAGAGAGGCCTGCCCCACCTGGGCATCCGCTCTTGCATCCGAGTCTAAACAGTAATGCTTAGTAAAGGTATGCACAGACTTCCATGTAGCAGCCTTACAAATCTCGGAAATTGGTACATTGTTAAGGAGGGCAGCAGTAGCCGCTTTTCCCCTTGTGGAATGCGCTTTTGGCCTAGCCAGTAATTGCTTATTAGCCAGTTGGTAAGTGTTAACAATACAAGACACAATCCATCTTGATATAGTTCGTTTAGACGCTGCCTCTCCTGTTCTTAAATGACCATAATTCAGAAACAAATGGTTAGAATGTCTAATCGGTTTTGTTTTGTCCAAATAGAATTTCAGCACTCTTTTTAAGTCTAAAGAATGCAATGCTTTCTCAGCCGGAGTCTCCGGATTGGGAAAGAAAGTCGGTAAAGATATAGTCTGATTGATATGGAATTCTGACACCACCTTCGGAAGGAAAGATGGGTGAGTTCGCAGAACCACTCTATTATCGTGAAAAACCGTGTACGGTTCTCTACAAGACAGAGCCTGAATTTCGCTGACCCTCCTCGCTGAAGTAATGG
The DNA here is from genome assembly GCF_031143425.1 of Pleurodeles waltl. NCBI lineage: Eukaryota > Metazoa > Chordata > Amphibia > Caudata > Salamandridae > Pleurodeles > Pleurodeles waltl. Next base: position 356,602,734 of record NC_090440.1, read on the forward strand.
CCACCAAAAAAGCCGTCTTCCACGTAAGGTGCTGTAAAGAGGCCTTGTGGATAGGTTCAAAGGGAGGGCCCATAAGTTTTGACAGGACTACATTCAGTTCCCATGGAGGAGAAGGTCTCCGAATGGGAGGAAAAACCTTTTTCAAGCCTTCTAAAAAATCCTTGACTACAGGTATCGTAAAGAAGGATTCCTGAGAAGGCGACTTACGATACGCTGTAATTGCAGATAAATGAACCTTAATAGAAGATACCTGCAGACCAGACTTCGCCAGATGAAGTAAATAGGATAGTATGACGTCCTCCTGAGCTCGTATGGGATTTATACCTTGTTGAGAGCACCAGATGTAAAATCTCTTCCACTTAAAAGCGTAAGAACGCCGCGTGGAAGGTCGTTTTGACTCTTTCAAGATGCTCATGCACTCCTGTGAGAGCCCTAGGTGCCCATACTGTAGGAATTCAGGAGCCATGCTGTCAAGCTCAGAGAGGGAAGGTTGGGATGTAGGATTCTGCCTTCCATCCTGCTCAGGAGATCCGGTCTGCACGGCAACCTCCTGTGAGGTCTTTCCGATAAGTTGAGTAGGTCCGTGTACCAGAATTGGCGGGGCCATTGTGGCGCTATCAGAATCATTCTGGTTCTGGATTTGTAAAATTTGTTGATTACTGCCGGTATGAGGGGAATCGGTGGAAAGGCGTAGAGAAATGTCCCTGACCAGTTGATCAACAGGGCATTCCCTTGAGATCCCGGACGGCAGAACCTGGACGCGAAGTCTGGGCATTTTTTGTTTGTTTCGTCTGCAAAGAGATCCAACTGAGGTCGACCCCATTGACCGAAGATGTCCTCGACGACTTCGTCGTGTAGCACCCAGTCGTGCGCGTCTTCCAGATGTCTGCTCAGGAAATCTGCCTCTACGTTTTGCTGACCTGGCAGGTGTACCGCTGTGATAGACATTGCCCTGGCCAGGAGCCAATGCCATATCGTTTGGGATTCTCGAGACAGAGGTAGTGATCTTGTTCCCCCCTGTTTGTTCAGGTAATACATTGTGGTTGTATTGTCTGTCTGAACTAGGATAGATTTCCCCTGAACCAATGGAGAGAAAGATTTGAGAGCCAGATGGACTGCTCTGAGTTCCAGTAGATTTATGTGATAGTTCTTTTCCTTGTCGGACCACAGACCCTGAGCTTGGAAGGAACCCAGATGAGCACCCCAACCCTGAAGAGACGCATCCGTCACCAGAGTGTCGACTGGAATTGTCTGGTGAAACGGAGAACCTATCGACAGGTGAGGTCTGTGCATCCACCATTGTAGTGATTGAAAAGCCACTGTTGGTAGTCGAACTCTGTCCTCCCAGTGACCAGTCTTTTGGCTCCAATTGTTCTCTAATGCCTCCTGAAGGGGCCTCATGCGTAGCCTGGCATTCGGGACAATGAAGATGCATGAAGCCATGGAGCCCAGAAGCGATGTCACCTGACGAGCTGTAGGTGCATCGGCTGTTAATAGATGTTGACACTTCCTGTGGATTGATAAAAGTCGTTCCTCCGAAGGATACACTCTTTGGAGCTCTGTGTTTAGTATCGCTCCCAGGTAGCGGAGGTTTTGTGTTGGAATCAAGGTTGACTTGTCGTGGTTGATTTGAAGACCTAGAGACTCGAAAGTTCTTAGAACGATATCTCGATGTTTTCTCGCCTGATCCGGAGATGAGGCCTTCACTAGCCAGTCGTCCAGGTAGGGATAGACGAATATTTTTTGTCTTCGAAGGTGTGCCGCTACCACTGCTACACATTTTGAAAAGACTCGGGGTGCAGACTTCAGGCCGAATGGAAGGACTCTGAATTGGTAGTGCTGTGACGCTATCTGGAAACGTAAAAATTTCCGATGTTTGGTTGCTATTGGGATGTGAAAATATGCATCCTGTAGATCGATGGAGCACATCCAGTCTCCCTGATGCAGTTGCGGGACAATCTGGTGAAGGGCTAGCATCCTGAACTTTTGTTTTCTTATGTACTTGTTCAGGAGCCGTAAGTCCAGAATTGGTCTGAAGAGGCCCTGTTGACCTTTTTTCGCCACCAGAAAGTAACGGGAGTACACCCCTTTTCCTTTTTGTGCCGGAGGAACCTTTTCTACAGCTTTCTTTTGTAGGAGTGCGAGAACTTCCTTGCGTAGCAGGCTGAGATGAGAAGGAAAACACCTTGCTGGCGGCAAGTGTGGAGGAGGTTTTTTGAAAAGGAGAGAATAGCCCTGTTCGACAATATTGAGCACCCATTTGTCTTTTGTGATTGAGTGCCACTCGCGAAGATGATGCGTAACACTTCCCCCCACCGGAGTGGTGCACAGTGCTGAGGGAAGCAATGCCTCATTGCTTTGATGGCGTCTTTGCTGTAGACTGTTGAGGTCTACTTGACCCTCTGTCTCTTGTGGGTCTACGTGCCTGAAACAGGGGACGTCCCTGTCGTTGTTGTGGCCTTTGAGACCAGTGAGGGGTTTGAACCCTCTGCTGGAATGGTCGTCTGTCATACGGCCTGTACCTCCGCCTGAAGTCTTTTTTACGTTCCAGGCCCACTGCCCTCATCGTGTCGACTTCCGTTTTCATTCGGGCCATCTCTTCATCCGCGTGGGTACCGAACAACGAACTCCCGCTGAATGGGAGGTTCAAAATGCGCTGCTGTGCTTCCTGCTTCAGACCCGTGAGCCGTAGCCAGGAAGACCTCCTAGCGCAGATTCCGTGCGCATACCCATGCGCAGCCAAATCCGCCCCGTCCGCCGCCGCGCTGATGACCTGGTTAGATACTAGGCCCCCTTCCTGCAAGATTTCCTGGAAGTCCTGTCTATCTTCCCTGGGCAACTTTTCTGTAAATCTGTGGAGTGAGTCCCACAGAGAGCGGTCATATCTGCCCAGAAGTGCTGAGGCGCTGGAGACCTTCATAGCAGATGCCGCCGTACCGCACATCTTTCTCCCCAGAGAGTCTAGGTGTCTGCTCTCCTTATCCGGGGGGACTGTGGAAGATGATGCCACAGAGTGTGTTTTTCTGGCTGCGGCTAAGATCACAGAGTCCGGTGGCGGATCCTTCCGCAGGAATAAAGGATCTTGTTCCGGAGCTTTGTATTTCTTTTGAATCCTAGCCGGGGCAGACTTGAGAGTGGCTGGAGACAGAAAAGTGTCCATAGTCGGTTGCAGCAAACCCGGTACTAGTGGCAGCAGTTTTCTCGAGACTGATCTGTGTTGTAGGGTCTCAAAGATAACTGAGGATGAGGTGGCCGGCTCTGGTACCTCAATATTTAGCTTCTGCGCTCCCCTTAGAAGAACCTCATTAAAAGTGGTGATATCATCCACCGGGGAAATCCTAGCAGGTGGAGAATCTGTGAGTGTGGGGGAGTAGCGCCCCACAGACGATCCTGAAGAAGACCAAGAAGGTGATCTTCTGCGTGGTGTTCGTGACCTGGTTCTCCTTCGGGAACGGGACCTGCTCCGAGAGGCTGTAGCAGAGTGTGCAGGTCTTGTGGTCGGCTGACGAGAAGCAGAACGAGCCCGTCCTGCTCTAGCTGTAGGCGATGGCGTTCTCGGTAATGAGGCAGTAGGAGAATACATCCTCGAGTATTGTGAATCCGGGGATGCTGTGATGGGAGAAACATGCCCCGATGCTCTGGAATGGGATGATGCACTCCTTATAGAGACCACCGGTGAGGGAGCTTTGTCCGCTGGCTCCACTGCCTGTGACACCGCTGAAGGTTGTGTCGACGTCGATTGTATCCTCGACGTCGAAGGTTGCGCTGGCTGGTCTGCTCTCGACGTCGAATGTCCTGACGTCGGAGGTCTTGCCGTCGAGTGTCTTGACGCCGATCGCCTATCACGGGACCTGGACCTACTCGCCGTCGTGTGTCTCGACGTTGAGTGGCGAGTGGTCGACGGCGGATGTTCATGCCGTCGAGGTGTTTTTGGTGTCGTGTCCTTCGACGCCAAGGGGTGAGACGTTCTCAACGGCGAACGGGAGCGCCGGAGATGACTCGACGCCGAACGGCGGCCTGCCGTCGACGGAGATGTACCCCTGTGTCCATGCTTCGACGTTTTGTCCCTCGACGTCGGTCTGGTCGCCGTCGACGCGATCTATGCCGGTGAGACGGTGGTGCCGATGACGTCGATGGAGAACAAACAGGTACAATCCTACCTGTCGACGTCGAACGGGCCATTCCTTCTGCTGTAGGTCTGGGAAGTGAAGAGGATGTTGACTTTTTCCTCTCCTGAAGCCCATGTAGCCTGATCTTCTCTCTGTCTTTGAGAGTCCTCCTTGACATGTTCTTACAATACTTGCAGGTGTCAGGACAGTGACTCTGTGGCAGGCAGACAATACACAGAGAGTGTGGGTCTGACTGGGCTTTCTTCTTCCCACAAGAGGGACATTTTACAAAAAGAGAAGGCATTTTTCTGTCAGAAAAAACCTTCCTAGCTCAGACAAAGATATTACTTGTCGAGTGAAAAGTGAAAAACGCTTTTTTAAAGAATTTTTCTGAGGAAAACTCAGAAAAACTGAGAGCTCAATGCTCCAGGATCCTCTCAGAAGAAGCCGGAAAAAAGAACTGACCTAACTGTGAACCAACTGTCACCTTCCCTTCACCCCTGAGGCATGGTGGGATACTGGAGGTGCTCAGGGTCTTAAAGGCACGGTGCCAAAGTTTTTATGGTTCTCCTGTGTTAACCTGCATGCAGCCTATTGGCTAAGAATGCTTCATTGTTTTTCAATGTGGTTTTTTCTATTTTTCTCTGCTATTTACTGCTGTTTACTTCCCTAAGTCCAGTTTTTGGGGCTTAGGTAGATATTTATGATCTATTGTGATTTTATAATATAATATAAAAAAAAAAAAAACTTGCATAGAAATAAAGCATTTTAGCCTATTTATGATTATAGCCTGCATTGCTGTTTTACACATGATAATATGTATGTATTTTATATATATATGCTCCGGGGTCCCCGCACAAGGGCGGGAATATTCAATGTTTATGACTATTGATGAGGATCCCCTGGAAGAGAAATGAAGGTTCCGAAGGTACTACCTGTTCGATGCTAGATGGGAACGTGATTGAAACAATATCGACGAATAAGAAGGTTTTCTGTGGTTTTCGGAATCAAAATCTCAGAGCGAGAGGAAACATGTCCGAACCTGACCGCAGAAAGAAAACAATCTAACAATGGAGTTGATGCCCATGCGCAATGGAACCGAGAGGAGGAGCCACTCGATCCAGTGACTCCGAAAAGACTTCTTTGAGGAAAAACAACTTGTAACACTCCGAGCAAAACACTAGATGTCGGAAGAGCTATGCATAGCATGTGTATCTGCCGCTACACATGCCTCGAACATATATATATTCCAATCAAAGAAAGCTGCAACAAATGGACTTTTAAAGAAATTATAATTGTTCGCAGTTAAACAAAATATTAAAACATGAGGCAGCCAGGCTCTCAAGTATCAGCTGTTACTGTTCTGCAGTGCAGATGAATGGATGGATAGTCTTGAAAGGATTCAAATCTGTGATTATCAGCTTACATGCAGATTTCTGTACTTGGTACATTAATCTTGAGACTGTCAGTCAAAATATTGTTTATTTGAGCACTAGCTTGTTAAACATTAAACATGAGACACTGTTTCAATTTACAACAAACCCTAGTTATATTACATATTAAACAACACATAAAATCCATATATACAGTAGCGTCTGAACAGATGAACTAAATACAGGTGCTTTAAAAACTATTAAACATATCAACACCCAAAATGGAACAAATTCATTGAAAAAAAAAAAAAATGTCTAGGCATAAACAACATCAAGCTATTGCTTTTGAAATAGACAGTCTAAAGCAGCCAATCTTCACCTTATAACATACTTGTAAAAGAGTGGAACTTACGACGTGACAATAAAAAGTAATGGCAAACCAATATAACACATTCTTGAACAGTCATATCCAACTCACAACTACACATCCCTTCCGATTCGAAAACAAAGAGACCCTTATGGGGTCAGTGACCAGTGGGTGAAGTCCTATTCTAAATTTAAACTATTCATTTCGCATTTTGTGGTTAGCCAGTTCATGCAGATAAGGAAAGTGAGCATTTAATTCTCGAGATTCACATTATTCTGAAGCAGAGGGCATTGATTGCAAGTACTGGAGGCCCCTTTCTCTTGAAACCATCTGAGGCAGCTCTCTCGATTCTTTACTAGTGTTAGTAGGGGAAAAGGCCAAATCAAAATTATCGATTTCCAGAGCAGCGGTAATTGAACATAAATGCATCATTGCCTTTTTTTCTTAATAATTTAAATTAAATTTAATAATTTTGTGTTTAAATTTAATAATTTCGTCTTTGCGTTTAGATTTAATAATTTCGTCTTTGCATAAGGTGCAATTCTTGTAGCTGTTCTGACGGTATCAACTTATTCCAGAAAGCTAGGGAGCGTACAGTGTGATTGAACACCAGGATTGAAGCCTGGTTTCCAGACCTGTGGCTGAGGCCATGGCACATTCTGGCAGAGATAATAGGTTTTTATGATAAACCCCTTATAGCCTTTCTCTCTCTCTAAAATTGCTAAAACCCAACAGTTCTCCGACCAGGACTTCCACATAATCCCTCTTCATTTTTTTAAATCTGCCAATCGGTGAAAGTGCTTTAGGGCATGAAATTGACATATGTTATGCCCAGATAAAGAACTTATTAGAACGCATCACTAAATACATTCTAGATCCTATTTTGCCCTATTGACCAGACAAAACAGTGTAAAGTCCTGCCAAAAGCCATTCATTTGGTTTTATTAAAATAGTTTTTTATTAAAATTGATTTTTTTTTTCCCTTTGGCAACATTTATCAAAATGCCCGAGTTTCCTTTTCAGGCCAATCTAGGTGCTGTCCAAAATAACCAGGTTGTCTGTATATAGGTGGCAGTGGACATAAGAAGCTCCCATTTAGAGCGAAAAGGAATGCATAGTTTGGGGAAGATCTGCTAAAAAAAGAGGAGGAATAATGTGGGAGTCAGTACACATTGCTGGCACGAACCGTTATTAATCTTTATCCATCTTGACAGACTACACTGTAGTTCAGCCCCAATGATGCCCAATTCTCGTCATAGAGATCTTTTAATATCCCTATGATATTAATCAGAATTTCCAGGGATTTTAATTTGAAGCAAAATGTTTTCCTATCCACTAGGTTGAATGTGGCCCAAAAATCTACAAAACATGTTTATAAAGCTCATCCGCCCTCTAAAGATATCTGAGCTTTGGCAGAAATTAAAGCAGTGGTCTAAAGTAAAGTGCCTTGCCTCAAAACCACCCTAGACGGCTACAAGATCACCCTTAGGGACTGCACCATCAGACCAGGAGGAGGCATTGCCATCGTCCACAGGAATACCCTCAGAATCACGACCAGCACCGAAGACACCCTCAGCGCCGCCAAACACCTGCACTTCCAAATTCACACAGATCCAAACACTACACTCAGAGGGACCCTCATTTACAGACCCCCCCCCCCGAACCCTGACAGCAGTTCAGCAACTCCATCTCGGACGTATTCAGCATGCACGCCCTCACATTCAAAGACTACATACATTTCAGGGACCTGAACTTCCACCTCTAAAACACCAACGACAACAACTCCACCACCCTGATAGACAACCTCACCAACCTTGGCCTAAAGCAGCTCATCACGACACCCACCCACTCCGCAGGACACACTCTCGACCCCATCTTCTCCGCCAGCAAACACGTCTCCTTCAGCCACATCACTGAACTCCACTGGACCGACCACCGCTGCATCCACTTTACCTTTGAGAAACCCACAACGCACCACCACCTGCAACGGATTCCCCACTGCAGATGGAACAAGGTCACCGAAGACCAGCTGATCACCACCCTCTCCGGAACCCACCAATCAACACCACCGACACAGCCTCCCGCAACCTCAGGCAATGGATCGACGACTATGCCAAAACTCTCGCCCCGATCAAGAAACCTTCAAACAACGGACAGACAAAGGCCTTCTGGTCAACGCCGACCTCCAAGAATCCAAGCCAACATGCCGAAGACTCGAGAAAAAGTGTTGCCAAGACAGACACCGGACAAATACACAGCCTTCAAGAACGCTATCCGCAGACACCACCAACTCATCCAAACAGCCAAAAGAGCCGCCTTCAAAGAACGCATCGACAACAACGCACACAGCTATAGGGAGCTCCTCAACATCATGAAGGAACTTTCAAACCCCGGTTACAAAGTCAAAGACATCCCGCCAACGCAAGACTTCTGTGACTCCCTAGCCACCTTCTTCTATTGCGAGATCGCAGACATCCATAACAGCTTCAATACCCAGACTCCCCCATCAACCACCGACACCACAGACTCACCACCCCCCCAGCCACACCAACCTCCTGCTCTCCTGGACCCACATCAACGACGACAACACCATCAAAATCATGAACACCATCCACCCCGGCTCACCATCCGACCCCTGCCCACACCACATCTTCAACAAAGCATACTCCGTCATTGCACCCCAACTCCGGAGGATCATCAACAACTTCTTCGAGACCACCACCTTCCCGGAGAGCTGAAAACACGCTGAGATCAACGCCCTCCTCAAGAAACCAAAGCCTCAAGGCATTACGGCCCATCTCCCTGCTCCCCTTCCCGGCAAAAGTCATTGAGAAAATTGTCAACAAATAACTGACCCGCTTCCTCGAGGAGAACACCACTCTGGACTCGTCCCAATCCGGAGTCCGCAGTAACCACAGCACCGAAACCACCCTCATTGCCGCCACCGACTACTTCAGGACCCTACTTGACAACGGCAAAACTGCGGCCCTCATCCTCCTGGTTCTCTCTGCCTCCTTCGACACCATCTGCCATTACACCCTACACACACACCTCAACAACACAGGGATCACTTCCTTCCACTTGCAGAACCCAGAGAGTCCGCCTCCCTCCATTCCACTCTGAAGCCATCAAGATCATCTGCGGCGTACCCCAGGGTTTGTCCCTCAGCCTGACCCTCTTTAATGTTTACATGGCTCCGCTCGCAAACATCGTCCAATCACACAACCTCAACATCGTCTCATACACCACTGACACCCAGCTGATCCTCCCCCTCACCAAGGACTCCGCCACCACCAAAACCAACCTCCACAAAGGAATGAAAGCCATCACCGCATGGATGAAGAACAGCTGCCTAAAACTGAATTCTGACAAAACTGAAGTCCTCATCCTCGGCTCAACCCCTTCTGCCTGGGATGACATCTGGTAGCCTGCCACATTGGGAACCCCACCGACACCCACCGACCACGCGTGCAACCTGGTGTTCAACCTGGATTCATCTATATCAATGACCCAGCAAGTCAACACCCTCCGCATGCTTCGGAAGATCTACAAATGGATCCCCACCGGAACCAGAAGGACGATCACCCAAGCCCTCGTAAGCAGCAGACTGGATTTCGGCAACGCCTACTACTCAGGAACCACAGCCAAGCTCCAGAAAAGACTGCAACGCATACAGAACGCCCCTGCATGCCTCATCCTGGACATCCCCCGCCATAGCCACATCACAGCCCACCTGAGAAACCTGCACTGGCTCCCCATCAACAAGAGAATCACGTTCAAGCTCCTCATCCACACTCACAAAGCACTGCACAAAACCGGACTAGAATAACTCAACAGACTGCTCTCCTTCTACACCCCGCCCAGACTGCTTCGCTCCTCTGACCTTGCCCTCGCCACGCATCCACAGAACGACCGTCGGTGGCAGATCGTTCTCCCACCTCACTGCCAAGACGTGGAACACTCTGCCTATCCACCTGTGACAGGCACAGGACCTGCTAACCTTCCGGAGACACCTCAAGACATGGCTGTTTGAGCAGTAGCAGCACACACCCCCACCTCCTCAGCGCCTTGAGACCCTCACGAGTGAGTAGCGCGCTTTACAAATGCTATGATTGATTGACTGTTTGATTGATTCACAACCTCCTTGACCCATTGCTTAAGAGGTTGTGATAACATCTTTGCGTATACCTTGTTACCAACGTTGATTAAAGTAATTAGCCAATAAATCTTCAGATCCGCTGGATCACCCTTTTTATCAATTGGTTTTATTATTGCAACTTTCCAATTTTCGGGTGTACCCTAGCCAAAGTACACCATTTAAACACTTCAAAAAATAATTCGGCCTACCAGTCGATGTTGGTTTTTATTATTACTGCTGGTAGATCATCTGGACCAGCTGCCTAACCTAATTTAATTGAAGGTTTCACTATTGATACAGAAAATAAGGAAAAAAGGTATTTGAAAGCTGCGACCCCTCCCCTCGATTATGTCAGCCCTGCCTTCCTCCTTATACGTCAGTGACAGATAGCCGACCCTTGCCTTTTCCGTTACCATAGTTCCAGCTCTAATCGCCTTGTCATGTGCTCTTACCCTCACTAAATTCCAATATTTCTGTACATTCTTTAATTGAATTGTGGCCGACATTTCCACCCAGTTCTCCTTAATGTGTTGTTTAAAATCAATAAGAACTACCTTCACCAGTAGGAGAATTGCCCCATTTCAATTTCCTCTGCCTCCTGACCCGCCGACTCTGAGAATTGAATTAGGAGACTAACTTTTCCCTTGCTGGTCCTGAAGTACCCACTTGCCGATTCACTTTAAAAAAAAATTGACAAAACCCTTCACTGCACTATTACAATATGCACCAGGGTTCTCGTCTAAGGAGGACAGACTAATTTAAAATGTTATTGCAGATCGTACGGTATATTGGATATGAAGTGGACAAATTCCTGTTGAAATTAGTCACGGAAAATCGATCGCCAAAGCAAAATTGTAACTCTGGTCATCGTTCCCAAATTAATTCTCGTTTTTATGAGTAAATTAATGCTGCCAGGTAATGCAAGGCGTTGGAAATCCCACATTAGAGGGAAATAATATACCTGAATAAAATATAATCAATTGGACCCAATATATTCCCTTTCTTAAATGTTGGGGCCACTGGGAAATTGCTCTGGATTTGCCCACTTAACAAGAAAAATCTCCTTATTTCCAAGAATTTGATCAGTTCCTCTGCAATCCTTGATTTACAGTATCTTGGGAAATTTGCCATCGGTATAGAATAGGCTCTTAAGAGATTCCCATGAAGGACCTTTTCCTGATGGGGTTTCAAGTGCATATTGATGTTGCCCAGAATTACAATCTTAGTCTTAGGAAATAATACACAAATATATTCTAAATCACTTTGAAACTGAGAAAATTGACCATATTGTTAGAGTTTTCCTTTGGATTTATATGCACACTAACAACTATCAAATTGTCTACAACTTCCTTAGTCGTACACAAATCAATTTTCACAGCATGCAACCATTTGCCCTTGATAAGTAACAGTGAAACCCCATTAACAATTATGGAGGAGACGCATGTATTAGGCCACCTGAATTATGCCTGAAGTTTCTCTGTACCGCATCAGATTGAATCAAGCAGAAACCTGTTATTACTGATTTGTACCTCAGACGCCATGCTGTAATGTGCCACATATGTACACCATTAAAGTTTCAAGGAATGCAAATCGCAGTTACCATGTTTACATATCATCTGGAATACAAAATGTGTGAACTTTGAGAAAAAAGCTTTTAGTGATTTTGTTCCCCAAAAGACCATTTGCATGGAAGTACTTTTTTTTTTTTTTTTTTTTAACAAAACCCCCCCTGCATATCTGGTTTCACTTTCCTCTTCAGTAACAAAATCACAGGATGAAAACAAGAGTGGAACTTATTGACAAAAGGTCATCTTTTTGTGTTTCTTAAGAAAGCTTATGTGTACGTTAAAAACATGCAAGTCAGTGGCTGGAGGGGTTTGATCCAAAGCTGTCAGAGCACAGAGCGATCAAGCTGGGGTAAGGTATGGGGTAAGGGCTAAGGCAAGGAACAGGGGAGTGGCTTTATAAACCTTAGAACAGTCTGACAGACCCTCGAAATGGCTGCAGAATCAACTTCCAAGGACCGAATGCAAACACAAGAAATACAAAAATAGAGCAAAAATAGGCAAAGGGTCACTGAAGCAACATGGAACAGCCACAGTACCTGGGGAAAAAACATCAACCGCCTTGCAGCAGTCTATAGAGTTCAACCTTTTCCTGTCTCATGGGCCCTGAGATTTTGATTTCTTCTCATAAACTCTCACGATCATGGAGGCAAGGACACAGAAGCTCCAGGTATGAGTGTGTCCTGTTCACCTCCATTAGACTTGAGCAGTGTAGGGGATTTGTGATGCTTCTTAAAATTAAATAGTCAGTTTGTCACGTTTCGTTTTTGGGAGTGCAGGAGCTCCAGGCTAGGTAACGCAAACAGGCAACTACCTCGAGACCCCTGTTCAGGGTACATCTGGGCAGCAAACAACTGCCTCAAGAGATCCACAACAAAGACTGTTTCTCATAGTACATTGAAATGAAGCACATTTTATACATTTCTCTGGGAGCCATATAATCATGAAGCATTCCTTCCCTGGTGAAAAATGCGAACCATTGACAAGGAGTCACAGATACAATTTTCAGAGAGGGAATGCAGACAGGCCTTGACCTGGCGTGGACACTATGAGGGCCAGCGAGTACATGTCAATATGTCCAGCCTGAGGGACGCATGATCACTGCATGTGCTGGGTTCGCTGCGTCCTGATTGGCTGAGTGTATCTAACTACACGTAGCATCTAGCTTTATGGTGTTTTGATAATGCATGGGTCCCTCTAGCCATTTGTGCTTTATTGGAGCCAATCTCAGGGGACCATTTTACTGTTGCTGCTTAACTGTGAGATCTGATCGAAGCTTGTGTGTTTTTTTGGCTGTCGGCTAAGTGTTATCCCACCTGTGACCTTTCAGCCATTAGCCTTCAGGCCTGGGTTGCAGAGCCTGCCTGACCATGTACCTACGTGCTGGGGTTGATGGAGAGATCATGTTGAGGGAATCTAAGGGAGGTGATGCAACTTTGTGTATAAAAATGTATTGTTTGTGAATAAAGGTGTCTTGTTGTTGTGAGCATCATCATTGGTTAATCCGATATCAAGAAGTACACATCTAATCTATAAGTCACAACAGTCATAGTGTCGGCACTTTGTTGCCCCACCTCCCTCACTACTTGTACCCTACCCAATTCGAGGACTGCGTTTTAACAGCAGGATTTGCAAATTTGTGGATTTGCAAAGCACTGCATTCAGACTAACCCTAGGTTACCTGAGGTACAATGTGTTGTCATCTGGATAGAGTGATGCTAAATATGCCTAGTGGGACATCTGATAGCATATTGGCGGTGAGGTTGTCAAACCTTAGTAGCCAGCGGTTCCATAGCTAGTGCAAGCAGTAAGAGCGACAATGGACACCCCTACATCGTGCCCCAGGCGATAGAAACAGGTGTTGAATATGAGCCGTTAATCTGGACTTTGGCTGTTGGATAACAGTACAGGAGGGCAATCCATGAGAAGAACGCTGAGGGGAATCCCATACACCAGAGCATAACCATCAGGTAATTCCACTCCAGCAAATCAAAACCCTTAGTGGCACAAGAAAGACAGCAACCGCAGACAGGTCAGGGTCTGCAGTCTGTAACAAGGCGAACAGGATACCTGAGTTGTGGGAAGTGGCCCACCCAGGGATGAACCCTGATTGGCCCAGCCTAACCAGACATATCATTAAGAGGCTAAGGTGATTTGCCAGGACCTTGGCTAGTATCTTAGCTTCACAGTTGATGAGCGACAGGAGCTGATAAAAATCACAGCCATCTGCTGGTTTGTTAGGTTTAAGTAAGGTGATGATCATGGCACCCGTCTTAGAGGGCGGTAGTATATCTTCTTGTTTCGCTTCACAATAGACAGCCCACAGCACCAGTGTGAGGCTGCTGATGCAGGCTTTATAAAAATCTGCGGGTAGACCATCCAGGCTAGGGACTTTACCTGACTAACTACATTATGGCCTCCCTTATCTCATCCTCTTCCATATCTTCTTCCAGAAATTCCCTCTGAGCGTCCCTCAACCACCCGATCGCAACACCTTCTAGATAGGCATCTATATCCACACCCTGCGTCCTTGTCGAGTTGTAGAGGATACCATAAAATGAGGCAAACACTTGCATTACATCCAGAGTGTCTCGCACTAATGTGGCATCCTTGTCCATAATCTCGAGAATAGTATTTGTGAAGCAGGGTTTACGCCTCAGACACCAAGGCATGTCCCAGTCACTCTCTGTAAGAAAGTAAAAAATTTCTGGCATAATTACTCCCATTTTTTGCCTTATGTCAGGGTGCTTGGACTATAGTTCACTGAGATCCTGCTAACCACGACCCCAGTGACAGTGCTCTCTCCCTTAAGTTTAGTTGTTTGTTACTTTTCACACCAACAAATGGCATACTGGTGCATCCATATAAGTTCCTAGTATTTCGTACCTAGGTTCCCAGGTCAGTGGTGCCCTATGGGCTGCAGCATGTATTCTGCCACCATGGGAGACCATGCAAACTGTGACTGCAGGCCTGCCATTGCTACCTGCATGAAGGGGTGCATGCATCCTTTTACTGCCAAACCTAATCTTCTGCATTTAGACATCATAAGTCACCCCTCTGGTAGGACATTCAGCCCAAGGGAAGGGAGCATGCCTCTAAGTGTGAGGGTACCTCACCATGAGCAGGGTACCCCTACAGACCCCAAGCCAATTCCTGGACTCCAAACCTAGGCATGTTTGGTATCAAATGTGTTGGAATCATGCAACTACACCAATTCCAGTGTCAGTTGGATGACACCATGTACTCTGGGGGTTCCCTAGGGATCCCCCAGTTCTGCCTGAGCAGCCTTACGGGATCCAGCTGCCAGCCCAAAATGCTGCTGACCCGAGACACTGTTCTGCCCCCCTGCTGATGAGCCTGGCTCAGGCCGGAGGAGCAGAACAAAGGATTTCCTGCAAGGGAGAGGTGTAACCACCTCTCCCTGTGTATTAGGTGTCTATGGGGTGTGGTGGGGTGGCGTCTGAGCACAACCACCATACTGCTTTGAAGGGCAAATTCATTCATTCCTTGCATAATCCGGTTTGCACCAGTTCAGGAACCTCCGGTTCCCACTCTGACACAAAACTACACAAAGGACAGGGGAGTGACCACTCGCCTGTAAAGCTCCTCCCCTAAGGAGGTGCCCAGAGCTCTGCCAGGTGGCCACTTGATTCTGCTTGCTTAAGATGGGAGCATCTGGTTGGGTAGGCCAGGTAGGAGACGTCCCTGACCCCCCTCATAGGTGGGCCACTGCAGAAGGTGCAGGTTTGTAAAGCAAGACTCTACAAAGAACTCTCTGCAAGACATCTTCTGCCCCTGGCCTTTGGAACTGCTGCTGGTTTTTGCCTGGGACCGAACCTGTCTACTTTTGGTGGGAAGGCTCCCACTGCAACATTGTTTCTCCAGATCATGCAAGAATTCTGCAACGTCCAAGGCTGTGCATCCTCCAGGGTCACAGGGACTCGATTTGGACCAGGAAGCACAAAGAAATCTCCCTTTTGAGTGAAGGAGTCACTCCCCTGCAACCACAGGCACCTCAAGGTGTTGTAGTTGGACTTTCTGTCCTAGGCAAGAATGCTGGTTTAGGGATGACAGCACTTTTGCTTGTAGGCGACTAAGTCACTCCTACAACAAGTCACAACTATCAGCCCAACCCTCCCGGCTCACAAGCAATACCTCACCAAAAACCCAAACAGTAAAAGGGGATTTCTGTCAGCCTAACGCATGGACTCTAGATTGGGACATCTCAGGGGAGTCGTGGTGGAATGGAAATCACCATTTTCTCACGTTAGCAATGAGTCTCAGTCACACACAGGCAATAAAGGAAATTCAGGAACGTTTTTTAATAGGTTTATTAAAAAGACTGCAATCTACAATAAAATGCCTGGGCTGCAAAGATTAGGATAATGCATAATAAAAGAAACATGATTATAAAAACCCTAGCATGGAGAGCCTAATCTCTAACCTAATGAGTGCTAATGTGATAAACCTAATCTGCCAGTATCATGTCCATGAGAAGCGCCCCCTAACTCTTGTTGCCTTGGAATGAGGTCTCTAGCTCAAGCTCCGTGGGGACACAAAGGCTGGGTCTGCATCAAGGTGATGTGCAACATAGATGGGGCATTCCATTTGGTAGGAATACCTCTGATAACCCTGTCTGTGTGAGGTGTATTTATAAAGACCACGTAGGACCCCTGATGCAGGTATGTTCCAAAACAATAAATAAGGAGGCAAACTTGGTCGGCAATTATGTAAACAATCCCCAACAAGTGTCCATTATGTTCCTGTCACCCACAATTAAGAAGGGGACATGATGTGCTAACCTACGTTCATCACTTTATTATGATGCTGATAGTGACGCCTCCACAGAGTGGCACTGATAACGCAAAATCTAAATGGCAGCCATTTTAACAGAAATAATTAAATAAATAGGCTAAAACAAAGCAAACTACGTAGGTTAAAAGCCTTTAGGTGATGGGGCACAGTCCTGCAAGCCAAAAGGCTGAGCTAACCTCCTTGGTTCCAATAAAACTAACAGGATCCACTACAAAGGCATTGTCGACTGGTAGGTGGTGTCTGCTGTCTCCGAGCATCCGAACATTCTGCTTCACAGGTGGCGAGTCTCTGGCCTCCTCTGGGTCCTGTTTGTCTTCTATGCAAGTTGGAAGACTGTAGGCCCTTGTTCCTGTCACTGGACTGGCACCTTTGTGCACCGTGACTGTTGCACTTGCCAAACCTTGATGGCTCTTCATCTTGGAGATCTTCAGGTTCTAAGAAGGCCCGGCGAGCAGCACTCTGCAAACCAAAGATCAGCTGCTGTCCTGCAACTCCTGCGACGTGGGACTTCTGTTTTGCTGGACTGGTAAGGCCTCCTTGTGACTCCTTGTGTCCGGCACTTATGGGTCACCCGGGGTGGGGGGGAGGGTTGCTCCATCAACTTCTGTTGGCCTTCCTGTGTGCTGAGGGCCAGCTCTGACTCCCCCCCCCCCCACCCCCCCTTCCTGGGTATAGTTTCCTGGACCTTGCTGATCTCCACAACATTGCAAACTTCTCTTCTGCTCCTATTTGCCAGTGTTTGTTGGTGACCTGGCTGGTCACTGACCCTCCTGGAATCCGGCAACTACTGGGATCTTCATCTACTCCTAGACCCCACAGCTGGACTTCTTCCACCAACTTACAGGAACTTCACCTTCAGGAGGGTGGGCATTGCCACCTCCACCACCTGGGTGGCTCCGTGTGTGCTAGACTCTGCCCCCTTCCTTGTAGGTCCTCCCTATCCGGAATCCATCCTTGTGTGCCACCGGCCTGGTCCATGGGTCGTGACAGCAGCTGGACAATCCAAAGCATCCACAGTCTTCAGGGAGTGTCTGCATCTGGGTCCCTGGTGTAGGTACTCCGGTCTTCTGGGTATCCTGGGTCTCCACCCATCCTCTTGCTTGTTGGTTTCCTCGGGTCCTCTGGGAAGGGTTCTGCTTCCCCAAACTCCAATCACTACACTGTGTG
Organism: Pleurodeles waltl; assembly: GCF_031143425.1. Classification (NCBI taxonomy): domain Eukaryota; kingdom Metazoa; phylum Chordata; class Amphibia; order Caudata; family Salamandridae; genus Pleurodeles; species Pleurodeles waltl. Next base: position 356,620,268 of record NC_090440.1, read on the forward strand.
TTAGCCTATGGAAAATCTAGGTGGGTAACTGACTTAGTCCTGGTTGCTGGGGTCACTTAGTGTACTTACCTCTAGTGTTCCTAACTGGCCCCAGACCCTAGCCAACCACCATACTTATCTTGGCTGGAGTCCCACTTTCACATTCCACTTTTTTAGTATATGGTTTTCTTGGTGCAGTTCCTCCCTAAAAGGAGTATCCAACAGGAACAGTGGAGAAAGTCGCCACAGTGCTTATGGTGAGGTAGGCATCAAGGTGCTCAGCTGCAGGACCACCAGGGAGTGATCTTAGTAGGTGACTGCTAAATGTTTGACTCTCTGCATCCACAACCCAAGCCCATGTGATAGGATCCAGTAATCCACCCTAGACCAACTTGTATGTACTCTCAAGTAAGAAGGTCCCTTCTGCTATTTGCGGATGCATTGTTTGCCAGGCATCCAACATCTCATGTTCTGTCATAATGCTACAGACATGTTAAGTCCTACACTGTGGGAGGCGGAGGAACTATGCAGTCTATCCATCTCTGCATTGAGAGCCAAACTGAAGTCTCCTCCCCCAGAGAATGCACGTGTAGCCAATATCCACTATTTGGCCCCATAGTCTATTGAAGAAGGCGAGGTCGTCAGTGTTTGGACCATAAAAGTTAACAATGGTGAGTGAAAAAGATACCAGACTACCCGATATCAAGGTGTAGTGCCCCTGAGGGTCATTACGAGCGTTCTGTGGGATATACAGTGTGTCCTTGTACACTAGGGTTGCAGTGCCACAAGCATAGGAGGAATACGTAGCAAACTGCCTGTAGGAGGCCTACCATGTGGCAAATATGGTGTGTGTAGTACCAACAAAATGTTTCTCCTGTAACAGAGCAATGTATATGTTGTGCCTATCTAGGTTAACTAGTACGTGCCTATGCTCGCAAGGCTCCCCCAAGCCATGTGAGACAATTGATGCGGAGGCGGGAGTCACCAGCCTGCATGAATTTGGTGCCTGTCATCCCTGTAGAAGTAGTGAAGTGCTGGTTTATCAAACCTGATGCAAAGGTATAGTGTTGATATACTCATCCGGGTTGGCGACACCAATGGGCACAAGAAATCAAGCAAAACATTCTCCTTTCCGCCTTACTCCCACTCTGGCAGCCCAATATCACCAGGAATATTGCTCCCACTCAAGCACCAAACACTAAAGACAAGTCAGGAACATCAACGTCTCCAGCCAAAAGTGTACAAGGACACCCCTCCATGGCAATGCACAATCAGTTGTAAACCAAAGCTATAGAGAAAGAGAGTGAGGAAAAGAGGAAAGTGAAGTAAGTGACCAAAGGTAATCAGAGAGGCGGAAGAGAGCACAATAACAGCAGATAGTGAAGGAAAAGTGTAGTACCAGGGAGAGTTGTCCCAAGAGAGCAGAGGACAGTTAGTGCAACTGAAAGAGAGATATTACCATGTATCAAAATCAGGGGTATTCTACAGAGGGGTCACCCAGCGAGCCAAATGGATCCACCGCACAGATGCAAGGGTGTCTGGGGAACATCATTAAGTGCCCCATGTACCTAATGAAGCGACATACCAGAAACCTCAAAAACTACTTATATAGACAGGTTCAACAAAAACTATTCAGTGTAAGAGTGTTAACCAAGTGTAAAACCAGGCTGATAGACTGATTCCTCGACCCTCTGCAATCTAGCACAGTGAAATCGGAGGGCATGATGGGCTCGTTCTACAGTCAGTATCTTCGAGAACGATTCAGTGCCAAAAAGGGTGGTGAGGAGGCATGCCACGAAGCCCTACAATCGGCCAGTGTTGATGGATTCAGGAATCCCTATTATTTCTAGATTATTTCTACGGGATCTTGCCTCTTAATCTTCGTTTTTGGCTGATATTAGTTTGAGCACCATCTCCATATTTAGTAGCTGCTCCACCCGGGTAGACAATATTCCAGATGACAGAGATTTTGTGTTCTGTTTTGGTTATAATACCATCCTGCTTTTCAAAATTTTAAGTGATAGAGTCCATTATGGTGCACGTCTTGTCCATGAGCAAGGACTTTATATTTGCCACCGCAGTGGCCCTTCAATTGGGGAATCTTCCAATCCCATTTGGTCAGTGCCACCCCCCAGTGCGCTGCAGATCTACAGTCATTAAACTGTAGCTTGGTTTGGCACCCATCAGTTTTCCCCAGTGTCATAGGTGGCAGCGCACACAACCCTCAAATATCCTGATGAGCAGTACTGCTGATGGGGCCCTAGAGCGACGCTGCTGCTCTGCATGCTGCTGCAGTGTTTCCTGGCTCTGCTGTAGATCTCCACCGAATCAGGAGCTATATCTAGAGCACTCCACAGCCGAAGTCCCACCACACCTGCAACACATCAATCAGAGAAGGGCACGAGCAGACCCGGGAGGTGCAGAAGGGCAGCACATATTCTGCTGTGCACCTGGACAGGGCTGCAGAGAACCAGTTGAAATCGTGGTGCCGCAGATCTTAGCAGGCTGTAAAGATGCACTGCAAATGGAGTGTCAAGAAGAGATGTGTCTCCTGAAGGGGGTAGCCCCCTACATGTTTAGCCCTGCACTGCAAGTACAGAGAAGGTAACTGAGGCAGGGCACACAAGTAGCAATCAACTAGCTCCCAAACAGAGGTCCTGGCTGACGGGCCAGTGTCTGCTGATAAAGCAGGCTCAGGGTGGCAGAGCCCCGGACTGTCATGTAATACGCTGGACTGCCAGTAAAGCTCAATTGTGCCCTGGGGGCAGCACCTTCCGGTTCCAGATATCACAGAGTAGAATGTCTCTGAGAGCTCCTGCACAGCGTTCATACAATGCCCAATAATATGGGCGGGCCACCTATTCCTCACCTGAACTGGAATGAGTGCTGACAGGAGGAAATCTGCATTGCCACTGTGTGTTCCCAATGCTGAGTCCTCCGTGCTCAGGCCTCAAGGTGGACAGGCAATCACTGTGGTTTCCAGGCAACACGTCTCTGAAGGCACTTCAGAGGAGGCCCGCACTGCTACTAAAGGTCGGGCACCATAATGTATCCTTCTAGGGGAGGCCTGTCTCACTGAAGGACAGCTTCATTATGGAACAGAAATGGACCCCTCCATTTGTCTAGGGGGCCACAGAGGCGCTACTGCTGCTGGGACTAAAATCCACTTCAGTCCCGACTGGGGGCCTGAGAATGAGGACCTTTTAATTTGGTAATTGGAACCAGTCCCATTTGCTTAAGGGTTTGAGGACCTGTGCTGCCTGCCTTTTAAGCAGCAGTTGCAGAGCTACGTCAGACGCCCTCCCCCTGCGGTGTGGGTGGATAGCTCCACCCTGGGGGACCAGCAGCAGAGCGAGGCCCAGGCTCTGGGGGGCACCCTTAATGACTAACTCTGATGAGGATTCACGATCAATTGCCACAAACCAGCCCGGGATGGCAGACCGAATGTCCCCAAGTACGAGTAAATGTTGAAATCCCTAATGTTGTTCTCGTTTGACTTTTATTTAGATTTCTATTGCAGTGAATTTTTAAGATGTGCTCAGAATGTATACTTTTGTACCTGTGGTGCTAAGGCTTACAGTGCATTTGAGTTCTGGGTCTGCGTTAAAGTATTGCTTCCCCAAATGGCTACCCTTGCCTGCTGTGGCTGTGGCCCTGATCCATGTTGGGCCTGGTTCTCCGGCTGCTGATGCCATGTGCTGGTCCAATTACCTGACCCTGCTGGCTAATTTCCATGTGGCTGAATATGAGGTTATGCTAGGTATCCCTGGGCCGGATTTTGTGGGTGGGAGTTCTGCAGGGCCTGGCCTCAGCTTATTGACTTCTACATGTGGTGTGGCTTTAGTTGGCATGTGTCAGCCATGTGGCCCATTCTATGGCAATAGTAGCATCGTATGGGGGTTTGACTGCTGCCAACCACCATGGTTTCCATCACTTCATAACGGGTGTAATTTGCACACTTGCGGACAACGTCACCCCCCTGCCCCTCCAAGGGTGGTCTTAGCTTATGTTAGGTCAACTTAGCGCTATCCTCTAGGCCTGTTCCTACCTCTCCTTATCCTTTTCTTGTTTCATGCTTTTGGAAGTGCAGTATAAGTGCTTTCTTGCCAGGGCTTGGTGAGCAGCCCTACCATGCTGTCCAAACCACTTTGTATTTCGGTGGCCAGCCCCTTCTCGAGGATGTTGTAGAAGAAAACGACTTGAAGGCCCGTATCCATTCATGGCTGTCCTGTCTCCTGTCCCCACCATTATCTCATCCTATCTAGGAAATCTGCAATGGTTTCTGCCATCAACCCACCTACATCTGGGCAGTCAGGGAATATTTCCCTCAGGGCTGTCCATATCTGGTGCTTGCATGAATTAAACATAGCCCAATCATGCTCAGAGTTGATCAGCGTAACAGCTGGGATGGGGGCGAACACTGTTGGTCCGCTCACCGATAATGCTACTTAGCAGACTCTTGACATCGCCTATTGCTCGGGTAATCCACACGGTATTCTGCTCAAAGCATGAGAATCACTTCCCGGCACCATCCAACAACTGCGGCGGCTTGCCTCTTAGCCCCTCTTTGTACATCTGAGCCCCTGGCACATAGATGGTCCCTGACGTGGCCTTCTGTAACAATCTGCAGATCCTAGTTTTGGACATCTCCACTGGTTTTCCCTCTACATAGCGCTCCCATCTCCTCAGACACTTCTGCATGTAAGGGAAGTTCCACGTGGGACCTCCCCCTTCGTGTTGGATGCAGTCTTCGGCAATTGCAATGGCCTCTGGTTCTAAGGATCCAGCTTCTGACCAGGGACTATTGTATTGACTACTTCTCTCAGTCCAGCGGGCTAGCAGGTGGAAAAAAGGTAGGTAAATTTCACTTTCCTCCTGAGCTATTATGTCTCTTGGGGTTGGTTTACCTGTCCTGTGCATTCGGGGGGAATAGCGGACATTCTTGTCACTGATCTCAAGTGCACGCAGTGGTGCCATTCTGGTCCTTCTGTGTCTAAGGTGCATCCACACCAGGCTGCCATGGTCCATAATTTACTGGTCAAACTCTCTCCGTTGCTGGCACTCGGGCAAGGCACAGACCCCAGTCAAAAGCTTCCCTTCTGATTCTACCTCAGATTCCTCTGCCACTGGGGCTCTGTACCTACTCCCACTTTCCTCAAGGGGAGGGTGTGCTATTCTATTCTCTCTTTGGGCTTCCAGGGTGGTAGCTCTCCCTCTCTCTTCCTCAGTTTACGCCTTGTCTCTGACTTCCAAATAGATGGTCTGCTTCTCTGGAATATGCACTGTCCTAGGTCGGGACATGCTCTCATGCTTGCTGTCTGTCATTTCCTCAGCTATCTGGGCGTGCCATCTGGTTCCACCCTCACTGCCAGATCTTGGATTACTGGGACTGCTCTAAATCTGCCTTTCATGAGCATTTGCTCACTTTCACCAGCAAGGGTGCAAGTTTTCCGTGCTGCAGAGGCTTGGTTGGTCGTAAGTGATGGGGGGAGGGGGAAGTGTCCAGCTTCAGGGTGCTCTAGTGCTGGTCTACAGTAATGCCGGAGGTGTTGAGTCTATTGGCCTGTCTGTCCTCTATGCCTAGAACTAACAGTCTATTGTTCAGTAGGGGCCTCTTAAGATTCCTCAACTGGTGGGTTGGTGTATCCTAAGGTATGTATAGCAGGCATTGGGGAAGAGTACCTCCATACCTACAAGTGGTGTGGGAGGTGCAGACACCTTGCTGGCTGACGGTGGGTTGACCAGCAATGCTTCCTTTTTTGTCCTTCTTTTGCCCTGTAAATTTGGTTAGTATGTATGTCCTTGTGTGAGCAATTATATTAGTGTTGAAGCTTCCCTCTTTTGGCCAGGGGAACAAGTGTGTGTCTTGGTATGTGTGTGTACCTCGTGGCAGAGCTTGCTAAGCTTTTTAGCTTAGATGGTGACTTTACTCTGCATGTGCTCTAAATGTGATCCCACAGTGGTATTTTGGTAATCCTTTCAGGGGCTAGTTACGCTGCTAAGTTTACATTCTTTAGGGGACTTTTACGGTGTACATGTTCTAACTTTCTATTTGTATAGGGTTTTCTTCTTCTAGTTGCTACTTTTCTATTTATATTGATTTCTAAATGTTTACTCTGGTGACATGAAGAATGCACAAGGGAACTACTGGATCACTCCGCTAGTGGGAAATATATGTACAAGGGGTTTACTGAACGTAATCTGGTGAGGGAGGATATACACATGGGGAAATGAGCTCAATTTATTCACAGATGCATCAAAATAAACATTCAGCAGACAAATGCTTGAAGATTCACGATCCTAAGAAAAGTGCAGTTGTTATTTCACAGTAGCCTGCAGTCTGGCAACAAAATAGCAAGCCTTACTTTGGCATCAAACAAAAATTTTTGCAAATCAACAATATCTTCATTTATACATTAAACACTGACAAAGAACACAAAATTCACCATGTAAGACAAACAGTCACATTGTTCTACCAGCATCATAATACCAAAACAACACCATTTCCACTGGCAGGGGAGGTGCTGACTAGGACCCAAAAATCAGGGGAACACCCCACCCACAATACCTTAGCCCTGCCCACTCCCAGCACACACTATCTTGTGACAAAGGAAAAGCTCTGAGCTGCGTGAAATTAGGGGTATAATATTGTCAATACCAGCTCCGGGGAAAAGATTGCAACAATTTATGTGGCAAAAAAAGGAATTACTTTAATGGCCATAGACCCTTCTTGGGAAAACACAGCTATGCCTAATCTCCGGATTGTCAATCGTTCTAGTACCCCAACGTCCGAATTCCCCCTATGTCACACCCAGGGGTCCTTCGTACCATCTGTGTCATGCACAGTGGTCCAAGCAAAGAACACCTCTCACTTCTTTCAAATACCACCAGTGTTAATAAAGTGGTGGAACTGAAAAAAAACAGGACAACTTAAGATCGAAATGTGGGCCCTATATGACACTGTCTACGCGTACCGACTGTGTCACGCCCAGCAGTCCAAGTGAAAGCATCTCTTAAAACAGGGGAGCTGGCCCTATGTCACACCGAGAGCCTTTTGAGTTTCACCTGTGTCACGCCCAGCGGTCCAAGCGGCCATCAACCAAAAAACCCTGTATTACACCCAGGGGTCAAGCGTACCATCTGAGATATGCCCAGCGGTCCAAGCGATCACCCTTCCCAGTGCTGATAAAGTGATTTCAGCGGATTATGCTTTTTCCTAGTTTGCCACGCGTCAACTGCTAGGACTAAGGCTCTGATGTAGTTTCTTACCCTTGTGACAATGGGTTCAGGCTGGACCTCTGTCCCATGGATTCAGCAGAACTTCCAATCAATTGTGGCATCTGCTCACCTTTCTTGTTTACACAAACGTGAATCCGTATGGGTGCGGTCCCATTTCTTTGGCTGCAGTCGAGTTTGAAGAAACACTAAGCTCCTGGCTGGCTCGCCAAAATGTTGCTCGAATGAGAAGTCATCTTAAAAAAAAAATAAGAGACAGGAGGCATCTGGCAAAACAGGAAACAAGTTGTTTAACTAAACATTATGACCATGAAAGCAATTACATACCGGGGTCTGAGGACTATCTCGCTTAGTACATTGAAAAGAAGCCCGTTTTATACACTTCTCTGGGAGCCATTAAGTCATAAAGCATTCTGTCCCTGGTGAAAAATACGAACAGTTGACAAGGAGTCGTAGATACAAATTCCAGATAGGGAATGGAGATGGGCCTTGACCTGGCGTGGGACAGTGAGTACATGCCCAGATGTCCGGCCTGATGGGCGCCTGGTCACTGCATGTTCTGTGTGAGCTGTCTTCTGATTGGCTATGTGTACCTAACTACATATGGCATCTAGCTTCACAGTGTTTTGGGAATGCATGCCTCCCCCTGGCCAATTGTGCTTTATTCGGGCCAATCTCCAGGGACCATTGAAGTGTTGCTGCTTATCTGTGGGATCTGATCTAAGCTTGTGTGTTTGGCTGTCGGCTAAGTGCTATCCTCATGACCTGGCAGTTATTAACCTTCAGGCCTGGGTCGCAGAGCCTGCCTGACCACGTACCTATGTGCTGGAGTTAATAGGGGAGTTCATGATGGGAGAATCTAACAGAGGTGATGCGACTTCATTCATGTATAAAAATGTATCGTTTGTGTACCAGGGTGCCTTGTTGTTGTGTGCATCATCACTGGTTAACTGATATCAACATTTTCCTTTCTTTGACTGCACAATAAGAGGAGCTTTTAAAGTGAAATATGTTACAATCATGCCGGGTTACAGCAGTGTAAGAGGAAAGGCTCTAGGATGTAATTTTTTCATTGCACACAACAAAATGTAAATACCTGTAAATTAACTGTACAGATATTTCCGAATATATCAGCAGTTAATAAAGCAAAAATGAAGTGCCTTTTTTATAATTCTGAGGTGTGAGGGAAACAAAGATTTTAATAGGATAAAAGCAAATCTAGGCACTTATTTGGTGGTGCACAAATGATATTCGGTGGAAACCAATTTCCAGGCATTATCATTGGTGTGCTACATAGCACAGTAATTTTAATCACTGCCAGCAACATCACTGCCTCCCAGCAACTCTGCGACAACCTATCCAACTGCTTTCATAGCAAAAATCGCAGACATCTACAGCAACTTCACAAACCAATGCCAGAGAACAAGTTGCCAACCTACCCACTTCCGAACAAGACCACCACTTGATCAAACTGTCAACCCTCACCAGAAATGACACAGCTGCAATCATGCAGACCCTCCACTCAAGGACTCCAATGGACCAATGCCCTTGTTATAGGATTCTTATCTAGGGGGTAAGACTGCGTACTCAGGGCGGCATAACCACCAAGTGTTGGTGACTGAGTCAGTCCCACACCGACTGGAAGCATTCGGCCTGTTGACGTCTGCTTCGTACCAGCACCGCACCCAAATTTAGGAAGTAAAGGTGATTTATGGCAGCCTAGAAACACAGCACTCTGACTTCTCAGGGAAGTCGTGGTGACCACACCATACCCCTTTCTCGCAGTTAAACAAAGTCAAAGGCATGCAAAGGCAGACAAAGAGACGCAAGATAGGTTTGAAAGTATTTATTGAAGACATTGCTTCCAATTATAAAAAGCATGAGTTGCAATTATTAGGCAGATGGAGCACATTGCATTCAATTATAAAAAAGCATGAGTTGCGATTATTAGGCAGATGGAGCATAATGCACTGATAGTTGTTACCATGAGAGTGACAGATATAAACAGTCCCACCATCCTGGTCTAATCATGAAATCTAGTAATTCCTACCTACAACCTAATGTTTAAACCTGGGAGCATAGTGTTGTTAGCCCTTCAGCTTATCCCGGTCTATGGGAATAGCCCCAACCCCATACCTGAAAGACGGGCTATCTGGTGTTTCTATGGCAAAACATGTTGTGTTATACAAACAGGCCTGACATGATAATAGGTCTATATTTGAGGGTTGACTTCATAACTCTTGGAGCAACAATACTAGGTAAACTATTGTGTACAAAACATGATAGCCTTGAGTAGGGCACAGAGTGAAATGTGTGCAAATGATTGATAAATGTAAAACACAAACAACTATGCCTTCTCAGAAAGGTAGGTGATAAAATATAAAACAACTAGCTGAAAATCAAGCCGTGCTAAACTACAATAAATTGAGCAAAACAAATAAAATGTGTATGCATGTTAAAAGCAGGGGTTCTGGGTCTAGAGATAAAATAAGGGGCACTAAAGGGAACCCACACCACCACATCTACAAACTGGGAACATCATCATTCAGTAACACCCTTATCCACATCATCAACACCTGTCTACCACTTTCCCGGATGAATGGAAACTTGTAGAAATCAATGCCCTCCTCAAGAAGCACACAACTGACTCAAATCAACTGAGCAAATTCCGACCCTTCTCCCTGCTTCCTTAGCCAGCCAAAGTGATTGAGGAGGCCATCAACAAGCAACCCACAACACACCCCAAACTTCATGATCATCTAGACAACACTCAATCAGGATTCAGAAGAATGAGTGCACTGAAACAGCACTCACTGCAGCCACATATAACATTTGAATCATCCTGGACAAATGAGAAAACAGCAACCCTCATCCTGCTCAACCTCTGTAGCCTTCAACATTGTCTCCCATAACTCCGTCATTAGTAGACTTCACACGATGGGCATACAAGAATCCACTCTCAAATGGATTGGTTCCTTATTCATAGGAAGAAACCAAAGGGTCAGATGCCATCAGCAGAGATCAATAAACTGATATGTGGAGTCCCACAAGGATTGCTGCTCTGCCCCACCATTTTCAACATATGCATGACACCACTCATCACCATCATCCAACCAGAAGACATCACTGTCATCTCCTACGCTGATGACATCCAACTCATCCTCTCCCTGACGGACAAAACAACCACCACCAGAACCAACTCCAACAAATGAATGTCCAAGGTAGCTGACTGGATGTGAACCAACTGCCTGCAACTCAACTCGGACAAGACATAACAACTGGTCTACCTAGGCGTCATCCTGGTGTAGTGCTTTCCTCTTATCTAGTTTCTAAGCACTTACATAAAACACCAGAAATGCACTTCTGAGTTCAAAGAAGACTTTTATTGTCGTTAATTCTTCCCCAACCACACTTTTTATGTTGACGAATTAGAAGCTTTCAAGCCCGCGTTAATCAAACAAAATATATCAGTTTGCAATATACACAGCAGGTTATATTTATAAGATATTGAATGCAAAGCAAAACAAATACTTCACCGTTTGGGAAACTATTTACAGCTTCATCTTTCTAAGGTCTGCAAGCTGATGACCCCCTGTCAGCCGCGAGAAAGAGATTCATCTACCCACACAGGATTGCTGGCAGCTGGCGCCAAGCTCCAGCACGAGGTCCGGCAGATTCGAATCTGAATCTCTGCAGCCTGTTACATTCGTTACAAAGGTGTGCCCCCTCCTCTCAGACCTGGGAAAACTGAGCAAGCCTTTTGGAGACTGGCCAGGTCTCCGAGACTACTCCTGTTCCCAAGCTCAAGCGGAGAAAAACAACCCATGTACCCTCTCTTATCAGGTCTAGTCTACTGTGAGAAAAACATCTTGGTTCATCTTGTGCAAAAACACAGCTTGGAAAAATACAGCTTGGATTCTCAACTGCAATGTATAACTCCACGTTAAAGGCAATAGGCAGCTAACCTAAATATCAAATGCAATATCTAATGTCATGTCAAAGCCAACAGGCATCTGAGCTGAATATAAAATGCAATGTATAATATCATGTCAAAGCCAATAGGCAGCTGAGCTGAATATAAAATGCGATGTATAATATCATGTCAAAGCCAATAGGCAGCGGAGCTGAATACAAAATGTAATATATGATATCATGTCAAAGCCAATAGGCAGAATATCTAGTAGCATGTCAAAGTCAATAGGCAGCTAAACTGGATACATCATGTCAAAGCCAATAGGAATGCAATGTCAAAGCCAATAGGCGGCTAGACTGGATACAGCATGTCAAAGCCAATAGGCAGAATACAGAATGTAATGACTAATGCAATGTCAAGGCCAATAGGCGGCGAAACTGGATACAGAAAGTAATGGCTAATGCCATGTCAAAGCCAATAGGCGGCTAAACTGAATACAGAAAGTAATGGCTAATGCCATGTCAAAGCCAATAGGCGGCTCAACTGAACAAAACATACAATGTGCTACTGGTGAACATTGAGCAACTAATATGCGCAGTGGTGAAACACAAAGTCATTGGTCAAAACAAACTCCATCAAATGGCAGTACACCTGGACGACAAGCTCAACATGACGGCTCAAGTCAACAGTGTGCACATCCTATGCATGCTGCAAAAAATCTTCAAATGGTTGCCTCAGAACATCAGATGGACTGCCAAGCAAGCATGCATTCTGTCAAGATGGACTACGTCTCTATACTGGAATCTCCAAATAACTCCTACAAAGACTCCAGACCATCAGGAACACCACTGCAAGTCGCATACTTGGCCTTCTATGCTATTCCCACATCACATCGCACCTCAGGAAGCTTCACTGGCTCTCCATTCACAAGAGCAGCCAATGAAAACTTCTCAGGCCCATATACAAAGCCCTAAACAACACAGGACCAGAAACTCTGAACAGCCGCATACACTTAAACAACCTACCAGCCACCTACGCTGTACCTAAAGTTCTCGCACACATTCCCCACATCAGCAAAAACAAAATTGGAGGTCATTCATTCTCCTACATCACACCCATGACATGAAACAACTTCCCTCTACACATGAGAGCCCACCCTCACTTCTTGAGTTCTGCTTTAAGCTGAAGACTTGGCTTTTGGAGAAGCACCTTGGGGACCACAAAACTACACACCTGCCCAAGCACCTGGATACCCTTGTGCGTTTAGTGTGCTATATAAATCAATATATCGTAAAATAACATTGTTGTATCAGAAAAAAACGGAATGTCTTTGCAAATTTAATGGGTATTTCAATTGCTGCCTGAGCTCAAACTTACCGGGCTGAGGATTTCACAATCCTGTGTGAGTGACTACCTCAGTCCGGCAAAGCACTTTAGGTCCTCCCACTCATGATGAGTGGACATATCACAGAAAGGCTTGGACCTGGGCGCTTCAGTATTAGGCCCTGAAGTGCCCAGGGCCAAGGGTCAATCAATCAATCAATGACACTTTGTCAGAGAGAAGGGTGGGACCTGCAACTCTCACTGACCCCATCCCACTCTGATATGCATAAAGGAAGGCTTCCTGGTCTCACTGGCTGACTCTGGGTCAGCCAAGGAGAGGAGGCGGCAGCTGTAGGAGGCTGGCCCTGTATGTAGTCTGCAAAGCTAGGCACACTGTGCAAGGGATCCAGGCAACCACACATTGGTTTACAGGAGTAAAAACTAGACCACATAACCCCTCCTGTGCCCAGGACGTAATGGATACGTCCTGAGGCACAGTGCTGCTGTGCCCAGGACGTAACCATTATGTCCTGGGCACACAGCCCAGAGGGAGCGCTAGCGCTCCCACTGTGGGGTTCCCCCCTACCCCCTCCAAGGCAGGGATGGAAGGGGAAGCCCATCCCCTTCCACCCCTGACCCCTCTCACCCCCCCTGTGATGTCAGCGCGCGCGGTTTGTCACAGGGCCTCCTCCCATTGCGCTGGAAGCTCAGCTTCCAGCGCGATGGAAGAGAAATGCTTTGCATTCCTCTTCCAATCACGTGGGGGAGGCTGAGAGGGGCTTCAAAGGTAAGGAAAGTTATTTCCTTCCCTTTGAAGTCTCTCTCTGCGTTTTGGCAGCCGGATTGAAAACAATCCGGCTGTCAAAACCAAAACGCCCACTAGACACCAGAGATTTTATTTCAAAAAGGAAACTGGCATAAGGGAGCGACCCCTTGGGCAAGGGTCGCTCCGGGGGGTGGGAGGGGGGCATTTTTTTTTTTTAAGGCCTTTCGGCCTATTATTCGGGGGGCAGAAACCTCTAGGCACCAGGGATAATTTTTTATTTTTTTGTTGTTTTGTTTTTGTTTAGTTTTTTGTTTTAGAGGTGGGGAGCGACCCCTTAGGCAAGGGTCGCTCCCATAGGTGGCAAATTATATTTAGGCCATTGCTGCCCCCCTTGGGGACAGATTGGCCTATTTTTATGAGGCCAATCTGCCCCCAAGGGGGAAAGAAACCACTAGACAACAGGGAGTTTATTTTTTTGTTCGTGAATTTCACGTAAGGGGAGCGACCCCTTAGGCAAGGGTCGTTCCCCTGGAGGGCAAATTTATTTTAGGCCATTTCTGCCCCCAGGATCAGCCTCTTTTAATTAGGCCAATCTGCCCCCAAGGAGGGCAGAAACCACTAGGCACCGGAAATGTTTTGTTGTTGTTGTTGTTTTACAGATTGGCAGCGTCCCCTTAGGCAAGGGTCGCTCCCCTGGAGGGGCAAATTGTATTTAGGCCATTTCTGCCCTCTTTGGGGGCAGATTGGACAATTTTAGGTCAATCTGCCCCCAAGGGGGGCAGAAACCACTAGGCACCAGGGATCTTTTTTTTTTGCGCCGTCACGTAAGGGGAGCGACCCCTTAGGCAAGGGTCGCTCCCCTGGAGGGGCAAATTGTATTTAGACCATTTCTGCCCCCCTTAGAGACAAATCGGCTGATTTTAGGTGAATCTGCCTCCAAGAGGGGCAGAAACCACTAGGCACCGGGGACCCGTAGGCAAGGGTCGCTCCCCGGGGGGGTTGAGGGGGCAAATTTATTTTAGGCCATTTCTGCCCCCCCCCCCCCGGGGCCAGCTGAGCTAGAGGCCAAAATCCACAGGTAGGCACTTTGCAAAAAACACCTCTGTTTTCTGTGAAAAAATGTGATGTGTCCACGTTGTGTTTTAGGCCATTTCCTTTCGTGGACGCTAGGCCCACCCACACAAGTGAGGTACCATTTTTATCGGGAGACTTGGGGTAACGCTTGGTGGAAGGACATTTGTGGCTCCTTTCAGATTCTAGAACTTTCTGTCACCGAAATGAGAGGAAAAATTGTTTTTTGGGCCAAATTTTGAGGTTTGCAAAGGATTCTGGGTAACAGAACCTGGTCAGAGCCCCACAAGTCACCCCATCTTGGATTCCCCTAGGTCTCTAGTTTAAAAAAATGCACAGGTTTGGTAGGTTTCCCTAGGTGTCGGCTGAGCTAGGGGCCAAAATCTACAGGTAGGCACTTTGCAAAAAAACACCTCTCTTTTCTGTCAGAAAATGGGATGTGTCCACGTTGTGTTTTGGGCCATTTCCTTTCGTAGCCGCTAGGCTTACCCACACAAGTGAGGTACCATTTGTATTGGGAGACTTGGGGGAACGCTGGGTGGAAGGACATTTGTGGCTCCTTTCAGATTCCAGAACTTTGTCACCGAAATGTGAGGAAAATGTGTTTTTTTAGCCAAATTTTGAGGTTTGCAAAGGATTCTGGGTAACAGAACCTGGTCAGAGCCCCACAAGTCACCCCATCTTGGATTCCACCTAGGTCTCTGGTTTTCAGAAATGCACAGGTTTGATAGGTATCCCTAGGTGCCGGCTGAGCTAGAGGCCGTAATCTACAGGTAGGCACTTTGCAAAAAACACCTCTGTTTTCTGTCAAAAAATGGGATGTGTCCACGTTGTGTTTTGGGGCATTTCCTGTCCCGGGCGCTAGGCCTACCCACACAAGTGAGGTATCATTTTTATCAGGAGACTTGGGGGAACATAGAATAGCAAAACAAATGTTATTGCCCCTTATCTTTCTCTACATTTTTTCCTTCCTAACATAAGAGAGTGTGTAAAAAAAGACATCTATTTGAGAAATTCCCTGTAATTCATATGCTAGTATGGGCACCCCGGAATTCATAGATGTGAAAATAACCACTGCTCCTCAACACCTTATCTTGTGCCCATTTTGAAAATACAAAGGTTTTCTTGATAGCTATTTTTTACGCTTTATATTTCAGCAAATGAATTGCTGTATACCCAGTATAGAATGAAAACCCACTGCAGGGTGCAGGTCATTTATTGGCTCTGGGTACCTAGAGTTCTTGATGAACCTACAAGCCCTATATATCCCCGCAACCAAAAGATTCCAGCAGACGTAACGGTACATTGCTTTCAAAAGTCTGACATTGCAGGAAAAAGTTACAGAGTGCAACGTAGAGAAAAATTGCAGTTTTTTTACCTCAATTTAAATATTTATTTTTTTCAGTTGTTATTTTCTGTAGGAAACCCTTGTAGGATGTACACAAATTACCCCATGCTGAATTCAGAATTTTGTCTACTTTTCAGAAATTTTTCGGTTTCTGGGATCCAGCATTGGTTTCATGCCCATTTCAGTCACTGACTGGAAGGAGGCTGAAAGCACAAAAAATCGTAAAAATGGGGTATGTCCCAGTGAAATGCCAAAATTGTGTTGAAAAATTGGGTTTTCTGATTCAAGTCTGCCTGTTCCTGAAAGCTGGGATGCTGGTGATTTTAGCACCGCAACCCTTTTGTTGATGCCATTTTCAGGGAAAAAATACACAAGCCTTCTTCTGCAGCCCCTTTTTCCAATTTTTTTTAAAAAAAAGAAATTTTTACTGTATTTTGGCTAATTTCTTGGCCTCCTTCTGGGGAACCCACAAAGTCTGGGTACCTCTATAATCCCTAGGATGTTGAAAAAAAAGGCCGCAAATTTGGCGTGGGTAGCTTATGTGAACAAAAAGTTATGAGGGCCTAAGCGCGAACTGCCCCAAATAGCCAAAAAAAGGCTCGGCACAGGAGGGGGAAAAGGCCTGGCAGCGAAGGGGTTAATTCTCTAATTGTTGTGGTGGCTTGGTCGAGCAATTAGGCCAAAGCATTTGTTGTACTCACAGAATCAATAAATCGAGGCACACACTCAAAAGATTAACTGGAGACCAATTTGCAAACATACTTCAGATTGTCATACAATTTTTAAGACCAAGATCATTACAAGTACTTTTTAAGTTATTAATTTACTTTTTTTTTTATAAAGTTAGTCTTTCTGTGATAATTACAAACTGTAGGAATCAATGGAGGAAGACTTTGGTAAAAGTATTGTCTGATTTACTGTGAATTTTCAAAGTCTTCTTTTGCAGGAAGGTCGAGGTCATCGTTGGGTACCCTGGACCAGCTGGAGAAGTTTGGGCGACTCCCAGGTCCAGCAGGAACAGCTGCAGAAAGTCAATAGAGCTGGTGCCAGCTGGGGTACCACTTGGAAAAGCACTGAACAGGTGGACATAAAAGTAAGTCCGGTGGGTCACCTTGGGGTATAGAGGTCACAAGGGATGCGGGGGCCTTAGGGCACTGCTCGATCTTCGGTGAAGGGCACTGGGCAGCCGGGTGCAGAGCAAATGGGTGAGCCAGGAGCTGTGCCCTTGGAAGCACAAGATAGGTTTCTTTGAGGGTGGCTTGCAGGTCAGCAGGGGCACTCTGGGTGGTTACAAAAGTCCCTCGACTGAGGCTTCCTCCTGTTCCTTTTTCAGTCCAGAATGGACTGTCCTTCCGTTTGTCCAATGTGAGGTGACCAGTACCTGGGGCTATTGCACTGTCTGGCCACTTGAGGTCGCAATGCCACCAAACTTGGCACACTGGTAGGTTTTGTCCTCACAGTCCGACAGGGTGATGTTTGGTCCAGCTGTGGCATCTGTTTTCTTGGTCAGCAGCCGTTCAGTGAATTGGCTTTCACTGGGTCTTTGGTTCCTTGTGGTTGTAGAGTGATCGGTTTGTAGAGACCGTCCGATGTCCATGCAATGACTCAGCAGCGATTGTCAAGTCCAAGGTGCAGCAAGCAGGGTTTGGCACCTTTTCTTGGTGCAGCAGGACTTCAGTTCTTGAGCCTTGGATCTTCTTTGTTGCTGGTCGCCTTTTGCCTGTGGCATATTATTTCACGGTCTGGGAATGCCCACTAAATACTATATTTAGGGGGCGCACCTATTAGTGACCAATGGGTCATCTACTTTAGGGGACTACACCCACTAAGTGACCACTTCCTGTGGGCAGAGGTCCTTTCCCTAAACCTGATTGGCTATCTTTCTTCCATGCAAGATGGAGGAAAATTAAATGAAGATGGCCACCTTGCATGCAACACCTTAGGGGTGGTACAAGCCAGGATTGACCACTCCTTCTGTCCTTTGTCTGGTTTCTCACCAAAAGTGGGGATTGGCACTGGAGCAGCCATCTGCTGCTAGCAGCAGGCCTGGGCATTGTGTTTCAAGGGCGTTAAGCCCGCTGAAGATCGCTAGTAGGCCAGTGCACATTACTGAGGGAGGAGATGTTAGCACCTCCACCCAGGAAGGGATTTTGTTCAGAATCCCAGAGAGCAGGAACTCTCACCCCAGGGATTCAGACTCTTGTCTGGTGGGGGCAGGCTGGTTGTGACCGGCCAGCAAACATGCCAGGGTAGTTTGCTTTTGTAGGGGACACTTCTAAGATGACCCCGGGTACATTTGGCAATAAGTCCTATGCTGGTACCATCTTGGCTTCACCATTCTGAGTTGTCGGATACCAAACATCTAAACAACCCAGGGTTCAGACTGCCCATCTTGTAGCTGTGAAACTCATATTGACCAGTGCCCAGCATATGCACTTCAAATGGCTGCTCTTTTCACTTACTATGTCCCAGGTTTGGCAAAGACACACTGGGGGCATATTGCTTGTGCAGCTATGCCCTCCCATACAGTGTAGTGCACCCTGCCTTGGGGCTGGAATGCTTGCCAGAGGGGTGTCTTACCTATACAGCATTCAGTGGGTAGGGGACAGGGCACATAGGCAGTGTGTCATATCAAGTTTGTCTTTTGGGACTGCATCAGGACACTCAGCCGGCAATGGCAGAGCTGGACGCATCTAAATGTATGGCCCTGGAGGGTGGCACAATCAGTGCTGCTGCCCTCAGGGGCCTACCATTAGTACCCGATGCCCTGGGTACAGTGGCAGGTAAATGTGTCTCCAATTGTGCCAATGCATCACAACAGTTTTGGAGAAAGAGATCTGGCCCAGGGAACCTAGTTAGCAGGGGCCCTGGGCACTAACAACTTCGTGGCTATATCATTTACCAGGCAAAAGGTGGGCAGCTAACCATGCCAAAAGAGGCCTTTTCTCACAGCAGCCCCAACCCTCCTGGAAAATTCTGAAGCTTCCCTCCCACCATCTGAGATCATTGCTGAGGCCCGGTAAAGTTTTTCTTTTTTTATGTTTCGTTCGTGCATGCACGCATGTGTGTGTGTGTGTATGAAAGTATGTGTATTAATTAACGTGATCTGTGAATGTGTGTGCTTGTGAGTGGTGGGTGTATGTGTGTGTGCTTGTGAATGTATGGGTGCGAGTGTATTTGTGCGCGCTTGTGAATGTATGGGTATGAGTATACATGTAGATGCGAGTGTGTAGATGTGAGTGTGCGCATGTGCGTGTGGCTTGGAAGATGTTGACCTCACTTTTGGGTAAAATTAATCAGATTGGTTTATATTCAACAGTGACATTTACCTGGCTTGGAACACTGGTGTTGGCCACATACACAGTTGGTATTTTTGTTGTGCTAAAGGAGATTCAATAAGGTGAAGGTGAGTTAGGTCACAAAGCTACTATTGCTCAAAACTGTTACATATTGCACACAAGATGACAGCATTACATACCGGTGAACAAAAAAGATGCACATTCTTTATTTCATAAAACAGGTAACAAGGTCTGGCATACATATTTTTGTTCTTGATATTGTGTACTAGTCACTGGGGCATATATCAAATGTATGATACAATTTGAATATTATTTAAAAATAGATTAGTTTAAACTCCCCCTGAGGAAGGACAAGTAGTCTGAAATTCAATGGGCATGTGAAGAATTACAATAAGAAGTTATGTTTAAAGGATACACAACAAGGATTTGAAACTCAACAGAATAAAAGTTTAAAATACAAAAAAATCTGCATCCTGAAAAACAAAGTGAGCGTGTGGATTGGAAATAAAACAATTAAAGAAGATTTTGGAAGGCTCCTGTGCCAATCTTGTTTACAGTGCGATGAGGGTTTATTTGGCCTTGTGAAATAACAAATGATCTACGTGAGCATGTCACCCACATCTGGATATACTTTACCACTAGGGCATCTACCGCACAAACAAGGTGATGGAAGGAATGCTTGAATTAACCCCAGCTACTGGTGATAGCTCTGGGCCACACTCCAGACCATCATTTTTGCTTTTGCCCACTGTGACATTCCAGACAGACCAATCTTATACAAATCAGTCTTCGTCCTGCTCCAATAGGCATAGTGTAGCCCGAACTGCTAGGCCAGGTCCTCTCTAGATGGGAGCACAAGTAACCCCAGACAGTCTCATCAAGCGACATCAGACTATTCGGCCCCAGTCAGGGCAAAACTTGTCTTGGATTGCTTGAGTTCTGGTTCAGAGAGGACTTAAGCTGGCAGTTCAGGCTGGACTGTTCCTACTGGAACTGGGTTAAGTCTTATTTGCACTTAGGTGGGTCCAAACTGAGATGGCATGGTGGGCAAAGCAACAATACGTTGGAATGATACTGCAAGCGACTGCCAGTGGTTAGACTTGTTGCAACCATTTTCCCATCACTTTTTGTGTGGTTGGCTCATCCCCTCTAATCAGAGGGTCTGCTGATGAAGCATTTCTCTCAGACATGCTACTGAAAGCAGACGACACGCGGCTAGCACATTTTGAGACACAAGGCCAACTGGGCATCACAGTACTGGGAAAGAAGAGGTACACCTACCTGTAGGTGACACTCCTACTTTCTAGGGTCATATTTCTTTGAATTAAGACCCTGAATGAGTTGCTGGTTTGTGTGCTTTCCCTCCCAGGAGAAGGGAGAAGCAGGCTCTTACAGACTAACCCAGGCAGCTGCCCAAATGGACTGATCCACCAAGAGTGGAAAGTACTGAGCAACTGAAATAAATAAGAATGGAGCAATTAAGTTTTGAGAGGCTGAGGGCTACTTACAATAGAAGGGGTGAGCAATCTACATCTGCGCCATAATCACGCTATTGCCTTAGACACAAGGTACTGCTTAGACCAGAAAAAGGGAGAAATAGCAAATAGAGGCACAGTCCAGCCTCAGTGCCCAAGACATTAAATTGCAACTTGCATATATTGTGTGTGTACTATTCCATTCTAGTGTGCATTAAAGTACTTTTCTTTCTTGAAAGTAAAGCACTGGGATGGAGAACCCCCACACTAACTCCTTGAGAAGCCTGCGACTGCTCACCATCGCTACCACTGACTATCAAGTGGTAAAGGGTTTGTACTTGGCCCCGTATGCAGAGCCATAATATGATGGACCCTAGTACACACAGGCAACCCTCATATCCTACAACGGAGGCACCTCTGATTGGCCCCTATCCATGCAAATAGGGACTGATGGGCCTAGAAAGAGATGTGTCATATTTGGTGTGCACCTTTTGCCCACCACAACTCTCATCATGACTGTATTCAAAAGTTAGCAGTGCTGTCACTCCCTCACTTTTTATCTGTTTTTGCATACTACACTTGTGAAAAAACAGGCAAAATAATTGAAAAAGGGCATTTACTAGCTGTGACAATCAATTGCAGAATGCACCGATATGAAGTCTAAAAATACTATGTTTTTGTGGGCTTTATCATCAATTATTTCATCAAAGAAAGTAACTATTTCCTACATGGTCCTCACCATGTCTAACAGTGCACTTATTAATACCAATGAATGAACATGGTACAGTGTTTACCTCGCCTTGAAGCAAAAGAGAGCAATTCAGTTGTTTTATAAGTGCTGCTACAGGCAGCATGTCATATAGGCAAATCAAAGCAGGAATGCCAAGATTTTCATAGTAAGAAAATTGTACAGTCATTTCGTAAACTGCAGCATGTAGGGCATCATTTACACTTCTTCACATGAAAGCAAATTAAGTGTCACTATCACAGATGGAGGCTATATTGAAACAAACAGTGCACATATAGTAGTAGTGACAATTAGCCAAACTGGCATTACTGTTACACCTGTGCCCAGGTAATTGTAAGTTTCATAGAACCTAGAATCTAGTCTAAGGTATTATGCATCCTCACCAATTGCATTGGTTTGCATCCATCATGCAAATTAAAAGCTGCTTGTCTCATGTTCATGGACTTCCAAGATGGAGCAGTATCTTCCTCATCTCCTTTTCCTTCAGCTGTTGTTGCTTTTTCAGAGACTCTGCAGCTTTAACACATGTGCTTTATGCCACCCGCATTTGCGCCCCATGATCAGCAGTAGCGCTGTATCCCCTGTTTGGATAATAAACCTCCAGTGCAAGCATGTGCTTGATATGCTAACACTAGTAAAAATGCATTGGCAAAGACAGTTGGTTTGGCCTTTGACATAGCTAGACTACTGCAAGTAATTACTAGATGCCCCTTTCGAGCCAGAAGCAGCAACTTGAATTACTTAGCAAGGCTGCCGCCCTTCACCTGTTGTCACCAGTGATTTCATTTCAGATGTCATCAGTGGTGTTATGAAGGACGTCACATAACACGTCATCAGTGATGTAACATGTGAGCAGGCATCTCAAAATTTGGCAGCTGCACCCTCGGGGCGAACCCCACTGAGTCAATCCCAATCCATCAAACTCTAAATCAGGCCTTAATTTTCTTGTGAGCTGGGCTTAGAGTATTATTTGATATTTGATATCCAAGATTCAGTGGATTCATGCAGCACTGGAACTGGGCCATCGTCTCTGATATGTTACCATCCCACATGAGTAGCTTGGTATCATCCGTATTAATATATAAAGTAACCCTATGACACTAAATAAAAGCCACCACACCACACATGGGCATTAAACAATGTGGGGCTCAGTGACAAACTTCGAAGAAGACCTTATTTAACAGAGGCAAGTTCTGTAAAGGAGAGAGGGCAACACTTTGCAAATGGTTGGAATCATATGAAATGGTGGGGCAAGTGCTTAAGGCCTAATCTCCATTTTGTGTAGTTTAATGGCTACATGAAAGATACAGATTTATGAAAGATCTTTACTGAAAGGGTGGTATTCTTTCATTAAAGGGTAAGCATGGTACCCGTATCATGTAGGTACATTTGCTCACAGCATGTTAGTGAGAATATATGTGGGGCACTATATGGCCTCTTTCATACCAACATGTGCTAGAGTCAGTTCTGCTTGCAGAGTTGGCCATTGGAGGGCTTTCAGCCAGAGTGATTCTCTACAAAATAGCTCTCCTGGTGGCAAGTACAGCCACCTTGGCAGAGAAGGCAAAAAATGTCTAGCTTACGCGTCAATAATTTTCAATTATGTTAAGGACATGGAGGCGAAGATTACACTTTGTCCTCCTTTTACTGAAAAACTCAGCAGCCAATCACAATTAAGTAAACAAAAACTTCATTACCCAGGAGTACAATAGGATAGCATCACATGGCCCAATCACCACACAGAACCTTCATGTGTATATATATATATATATATATCATGATCTCGAATATATCTTCCTCTTTCTTGGAAAAGTCTCATAAGTACTATAACTATAACTCATGCAAAAACAAACCTCATTACAGTTCAAACTGATCCAAATGGACCCACAACTTCCATATATCACTGCCCCAACAATCCATTAGCTTAACAGGAGCCTGAACAGAGAAGGAGCTTCAGCTTCCAGGGATAAGCAGATCAAGCCAGACAAACTACAACCTCCACTCAGGTCGTCTTCTGTGCGGTCCCTGAAAGTGACAAAAATATTATTAATACCCCCATAGAAGACAAATAACACTGAAATGCAATTATCCATCAACTAGAGCGGGAAAAACCCATAAAATGTCTATAATAACAAGTGATAAACATATAATAACAGCAACATTAGCACGTATATAAGATGGATGGGATAATTTTCGCCTCTGTGTCCTTAACAGAATTGAAAATTGTTGATGCGTAAGCTGGAACATTTTTTATTCTTTGTCAGGACCGGAGGCTTTGATTATGCTTGTTTAAAGTTGCATCACCACCACAGATACTACATCTACAATAGGTTTATGAAAGAATTTACGAAAAGTAGACTCAGAAGACTAATCTGCTGCCTTCTTAATGTCCTCTAAATGAGCATAAAGCATAAGCTTTGGAGGCCATGGCTCCTCTGGCCGAATGTGCCCCAAAAACTG
This sequence comes from Pleurodeles waltl, assembly GCF_031143425.1. Taxonomy (NCBI): domain Eukaryota; kingdom Metazoa; phylum Chordata; class Amphibia; order Caudata; family Salamandridae; genus Pleurodeles; species Pleurodeles waltl. Next base: position 356,643,886 of record NC_090440.1, read on the forward strand.
AGGTATCAATGCCAGCTTCACTTAACAACCATCTCACTAAAGTAGCTGCAGACACTGGTCTGAAAGGTTTCTGTAGAGCAATTAACAGTTGACCCCTCAAATCCTGTCTTAGCTCTTCAGTTGCAACCTCATATGCCTTTAAACATTGCACAACACACAATTGTGGGTTCTCAGGAAACATAGGATAAGTTACCAACCTGCAATTAGTTTTAGTTCTCTGAGTGATATTAAATGAATTGACTCTCCCTGCTAAACCTAAAACATCTGACACCCATCTACAGAACATCTAATAACATGGTTAACTTCACCAAGATATGTTTTAGAGGCAGATAAAGGTTAGCCAGGCATCTATCCAAAAATTTCAAAAGTATATCAACATCCTATACGGCAGAATAACTGGGTTGAGGTGGAACAGACATGTGAATCCCTTTCATCACTTTACAAAGTAAGGGATGTTCTCCAACCGATTTACCATCAACCAGCACATGGCCAGCAGAAAGGGCAGACCTAAAATTATTAACCGTTCTGTAAGCCAAACCTTACCCTGCAAGCAGAGACAATAAAATTCACTATCATGCAAACATCTGCCCCCAAGGGATCAAGACTTCAAACGTCACACCAATCACTCCATCTCAGCCAAGCTGAGGCATACCACTTATGGGATTGTCTTAGGAAATCAACAGCTTGCTGCGAAATGCCTGGGGAAATCCACCTTGTCCTGAAACCATCCAGGGCATCAATCACAGCTTCCCTGATAGAACCAATGGTCGCTGTAAACCCTCCGGGCTTACCAGAAGATTCTGACAAGGAAGAAGAAGAGGAGGAGCGCAAGCTAACAGCAGGGCTACCAAGAACCAAAGTTGAGCCCTCCAAAAAGAGGTCAGGAGAACAATCTCCGCCTTCTGTCGTCTGGTGTGAGATAAAACCATGGGAATCATCATGAACAGAGGAAACGCATACCCCCGAAACTGAGTCCAGTCCGGGAGAAAAGCGTATGTTGCCAGAGCCAGAGGGTCCGGGCACCAGCTGAAGAACTTCGGTAACTAAAAATTGAGGCTTGACGCAAATAAATCCACTTCGCATGGGCCCCACTTCTTGAGTACCTGATGAAACAGCTTCGGATCCAGTTTCCAATTGCTAGAATCCCTCAGATACCTGGAGTTTCAATCCACTATGGCATTCTGGGAGCCCGGAAGATACTCCGCCATAATAACAAGGCGGTGACTGAGACAATAATGCCAAAATTCCTTGGCTGTCTATGTTAGAATCTTGGATTTCGTTCCCTCCAACTGGTTCACATAACTAACTGCCGAAATGTTGTCCATCCACAACAGAAAGCAACAACCTGTCTTCTGGGGAGAGACTCTTTATAGCAAAGGAGCCCGTCAGAAGTTCCAAGCAGTTTATGTGAGACCCAGTTCCGCTTCTGACCAACGACCCCCTCTCCCATTAAAAGAAAGACGCATCTCACTCACCAGCCCCATCGGCTGGCATCCGATTCGATCACTCACTCTGTGAAGACCATTAAATTCCTGCCATTCCAGGCTTCCATATGTTCCAGTCACCAAAGAATCTCTGTCTTGACCTCGTCGGAGAGAGGAATCTGCTCTGAATAAGTAAGGCTCTCCCGTAGGTGTTGAATTTTCAACCTCTGAAGGGCACGATAGTGAAGGGGGCTGGGAAGATGGCTTGTATGGATGAGGCAGAAGGCCCACTATCTTGGGAATCGAGCTCAAGTACATAGTCTGGTTGACTAGTGCAGACCACAATTCCCTCCTGATATTGAAAATCTACTGGGAAGGAATTATCTTCTGAAAACCCAGAAAATCTCTCAATTGTGAAGGATTCAACAGTAACTTCTGCACGCTGATGATGAATCACAGCTCCTGCAGTAGGTGAATAGTCCACAATAAATGACTCTGGACAGTCTGAGGGTCCTGTGCCATCAGCAGAAGGTCGTCCAGCTATCAACGGAACACCCCAGGACCAGTGGGACTCCACCACTGGCCTCATCAATTTTGTGAAGCACCATGGGGCTGATGACTGTCCAAACGGAAGCGCCTTGCACTCTAGACAATATTCCCTCCATTGGAATTGTAAAAATCTTCTGTGGGGAGGGAAAATAGTGACAGATAGATAGGCGTCCTTGAGGTCCAGACGGACCATCCAGTCGCCTTCCAACAAAACATCTCTCAACATGTGAATCCCCTCCATCTTTAAATGCCTGTACAAGATCTATGAGGTTTAAAACCAACCGATGACCCCCACTCTTTTTGTTCAGCAAAAAGACTGGACTGATAAACCTAAGAGGGTGAGATGTGGAAAAACATACTGCTCCTTTGTCTAACAGGGACTGAACCTCTCAGTCTATAAAAGACTCTTCTGCTTGGTAAAAATACATCTGGATAGGGGGATGTGTCTGCTTTGGATTATCCACCCCCCCCCCCAACATTACCTCTGAAAAGGGGGTAATTCCTACCAGAAAATCCAGAATCCTAAATCCCTCTTTGTTGTTCATGGCAGGGGCCTCTGCGAAAAATGGAGCGCCACCCTCTGGAGCGAGTGGGGTAGAAGGTGGAGTCAGCCAACTCTCCGTACCAGCCTCCTCTCCCTCAAGGGTAATAGGACTGTTATGGGCCTGCAAATGATCCTCGGCTTGGAATGAGCCTCCGTAATGTCCGACCCCGACAAGAAGGCCTCTTTTGAAGACTTTTTTGAGAGACATCTGGGCTTTGTCGAGTACTGAATATGTGGAGTGAAATTTGGCTAGTTCCTTGACAAAAGGAGCTATGAACAGTAAACTGTCAGCCAATGGGCCTGCTTCAGAGGTGGCCAGGTTGTTTAGTTTTGGATCAATACGCATTAGAATGGATTTTTTCATGAATGTCACCATCGTGAAATCAACTTTGGGAGTGCCTGTCACTTTCCCCTCCAGATATAGTCTGGGACATTCCTCTTGTAGGCAGGCACAGACTTCTATATTAAAGCTTTTGCAGATGTGCTACTGCACATACTTCACCACTTCAGGGGTTGGGAACCAATTAGATGCTCTAGGATGAATTATCTCTGCAGGGTCAATTGTAAGGACTTTGGGGTCAGAAGGAGAAGCACGCTTAAGTTTTTTTCACTGTAACCTGGTTTATCCGAATCATCCGAATCAGATGAAGAAGCCTCCTCTGCCCTGGGTGGGGAAAACAAGGAGTCTATATTAGTACTATAATTATGTTTGTTGGCCCTCTTGCGGCGTAGTTTGCCAAAGGCTTCTGCATGCACGAAGGATGACGCGGCATCTGCCACTTTTTCTTTACCCTTGGGGGTAGAGCCATCGCTCTCTGCCGGATGTTCTGGCATCCAACCTTGCGTGCGAGCATAATTCCGTAAGCTGACCAGAGAAATGTCCCAATACCCTGAGACCAGGGCCTCATACACAGATTGCTGTACCCTGCAGTCTAGGGCTTCAACCAGGTTCATTTCAAGTTGACTGATGTTGTCGTCAGGGTAATACCATGTTTCAGTCTCATAATGGTCCCACTGAGCCATCCTCTTGCTTGGAACTTTTTATTTTTTATCAGGAATGCAAGAGAGATCGAGGGGGGCATTTTTAGAACCCCTATTAGGCCGGTATAAAAGCCAATAAAGCGTGGAAAGAGCAGCCTACTTCAATTTTACACCCTGTGCTCCTAGTAACAGCGCGTTGGGGGAGCAACAAAGTCTTAATGGGCACTGTGGAGACTCCCATGCAGACGTGCTGCAACAATTAGCTGGTTTTCGAAAGCATAGGGCTTCAGAAATGTGTGCTCATAGAGTGACACAAGGGTTTGAAATGGAAAAAGGACTATGCTGACAGCAGATGTACTCCAATACTACTCCACTAGTCAGACCACAAAATGAGAATCAACTTGAGAAAAGTGGACCGCGTACAAGACCCGTTCAGCGAATTAGACGCACAACAGGAAAATAAAGCATGCTCTATTGCGTTGCTATAGGCACACAGAATCTCCCAAAATACCACAATTAAGTGTATTAAAGAGTAAGTTAGTAGAAGTACTTATCTGGCTGCAGGACAGCAAAGAAAGAGGAAGTTATATTCAGGGTCATGATACATATACAAATGTTTTGTATGGTTGTTGGGCCATGTAATGCTATCCTATTGTACCCATGGGTAATTAAGTTTTTGTTTACTTTATTGTGATTGGTTGCTGAGTTTTTCAGTAAAAGAAAGAGAAAGAATAACCAAAGCCTCTGGTCCTGAAACAGAACCTCCTTCTCCATGGCGGATATGTTTAAAAATGGCAGATTTCCTAGGGCTTTAAAAATATGTTTTTCAAAAGAAATTTTAAAAATGTATATAGTTACTTTGCATATGTGGAGAATCAAGTTCCTCTTCTCTACTTTTCGGCATGAACAATTGAGAATAGTATTGTTTCAGCAGCGATTCATGTTCACTTATCTTCACTTCCATGCTTGCAAAGAATTCACTGTGCATTGGAGCACTTTTGCGGAGATGCTCAGAAATTTCATCAATGGAATATTCAATGTCTGATGCCATCTTTAAAGGTTCATGGTCGTCTGGGATAATGTCCTCTGGCCAATCTTTCTATAAAATAGATACATTAGCAATTTTAGTAAAGTTACATGCAAAACAGTGGGTCACAGACAATCAAATTTTCACAATGCAAAACAGTGGGTCACAGACAATAATACAATTTTCACAATTCTTTCATATGTGTAACGTTAGAAACAAAAAATGGTGATTATTTGTTTTTTATTCACAGCAATACTGATCAATGTCTTTTAGCTCACATAGTCATTTTTCGTGCATTTTGACACTGCCAATAAATGAAGCACCAAGCTTGCTGTCTTATTTTGCTTTGTGGAAGCACTGGCAATTTCCATTTCCATTCATTAGGTTAAGCGTAAGCGTTCGACCTTGTTTATACTTTTAGTATACTTATTGTGGGCTTAAAGCTATTTTATTTGTTAGTTTAAGTGTCATTTAAAAATCCTTGCTTGCTAGTGGTCAGTCATGCCTCTTTGTCAATCCTTAAATGTACTTCCATTTGGGACTTGCAGGGATGCAATTACTTCGTTTTCAATCTACCACTTCTGCCTTTGTAAAAATGTATTAAACATAACAATGAGGAGATAAAACGCATTGGGCATACTTTTCTACCTTTTAAAAAAAAGTTACATTTTTACTTCAAAATACGGTGTTTTTTTGGCATTTACACTATCTGCAAGACCTTTAATTGCCTACAGCTTGGTAACTGCTAAACGATACCATCTTTTAACAAGAAGAAAACAGCCATATTGTTACTGTTTCACTCGGCTTGCTTTTCACTTTGATGTTCAAACTATAAACATGAGCTACAACATTTGTTGCAAGTATGCTTTACTACTGTGGTAGAGTCTAAGTGGGAGGTTGCTTTCCAGTGCTGATCACTCTGTGCTTTCTGTTTGCTGATTACTATCTGTAAAGATATGCTAATTGTTTGATTTATAGAACCAAGCACTGCAAACTGCATTTGTTGTTTAACAGTCACCAGTCCCTTCACCCTGGTGCTGCTTTTTACCATACAAATGATACTTCATTTTATAAGGAACACCTTTTAACAGTGATTCCAAATCGGTGGTCCGGGGATCAATCGGGGCCAACAAAGCCTCCTCAGTGGGTTCACAACTGCTTAGAAAATTAAATAATATTAACAGATTAGCTTTCAGTAATTGCTCAGTAGGGGGGTCCCCGGACTCCAATAATGATAACGTGGAGCTCCCCGGGTTCCGGTAATGATAAAGTGGGGGTCCACAAAGTCAAACAGTTGGGAACCGCTGCCTTATATTATAGCTCTTGGCAGTTCTACAAACATTTAAAACATAAAAAACAATCACTAAAGTGCTACATTTTCTCACCACTACTGCAGCTTTTGGGTCCTATATTCCGCTATGTTTTTTGCTTCCTCTCCCCTATCCTTCAACTGGCTCGGTAATTAAATCTTTTAATATATCCCATTATACTATCTATGTTTTCCTATGTGATCACCTTTATTACCTCAGCTTTAAAAACTTTCACTTCCGATATTATATATCAATATGCACACTTTCAAAAGGGCTTGTACGTTTTTCATTTCAAATATAAAAACGCTATACATTTAAAGTGACTTTTTAAAGCACGTACATAGTGTATTTCAAGGATAAAAACACACATTTTTCAACTTTACCAATATGTATTTGTTTATGAGCTTGCTTCCGTAACCTACACTTACATGTATATCAACCTACCTCTACTTCTACTTTCATCAACCTCTACCTTTACATACACTTACCACTACATACCTTTACTTACAACTACCTCTACCTACACCCAACTCTACCTCTACATCCACCTACCTCTACCTACACCTATCTCTACCTTTAACTACACATACCTCTACCTATAACTACCTCTACTTCTACCTAATTCTAATGCTAACTATCTTTAACTACAAATACATCTTCCCAAACCTACTTCTACCTCTTACATCTACCTCTACCTACACATACAAATGCCTTTCCCTACCTCTACTGCTATTTCTCTCTACTTTTACTTACACCTACCTCTATCTTTACCTACACCTAAACCAACCTCTACTTACACTCATCTGTTCTTATACCTACAAATACATTTACCTCTACCTACCTTCAACTCTATACTTTGACTACCTTTCTCTACTATAATCTACCTTAACTGAAACCTACCTCTACCTACACCGACCTCTACCTACAGCTACCTTTACCTACAGCTAACTTTATACATACGTTATCTACACCTACTTTTATCTCTACTTACACCTCCTTCTATCTACCTGTACCACTACATTCAACTACCTCTACCTTCACTTATCCACCTCTACTTATACCTAACTCTAACTACCTCTACCTCCCAATACCTACCTCTACCTACATCTACCTCCTTCTAATGCTACCTATGTTTACCTACACCTACTTCTTCATATACCTACTTCTACCTTTACATACACCTACCTCTACATACAAATGCCCTTACCTACCTCTACTGCTATTTAACTCTACCTATACCTACCTCTACTTACACCTATCCTCTACCTATTACTGTTTCTTAAACCTACATCAACCTACACATACTTCTATTTACACCTACACTAACCTCTACCTAGACCAGTCTCTACTTATACCTACACATACAATTACCTCTACCTACATTTCTACCTAGTTTATTACTACCTCACTCTACTATAACCTACCTACACCAAACTACCAAAATATACCTTTACCTACACCTCTACCACTACTTACCTCTTACACCCACCTTTATCTATACATACATCTTCCTACACCTAACCTACTTCTACCTATTTCTACGTACCTCTAACTACCTCTACCTACACCTACCTCTTACACCTACCTCTACCTACACGTACCTTTAACTTCAAATAACCTTTTAAACATGACTTTATCTACAACTTCTTTTACCTCTACCTTCCTATACCTCTACCTATGCCTTTATACCGGTACCAATACATCCAACGCCCTCTACCTACACCAAGCTCTACCTCCCTATACCTACCTCTTCTTACACCTATCTCTACCTAAACGTCCAGCTACACCTACCTTTAACTATACATACCTCTACATACACCTATGTCTTCCTTAACCTATCTCTAACTACTTTTACTAATACCTACCTTTACCTACACCTACCTCTTCCTGTAATTACCTTTACCTGTACCTGCCTCTCACTACACATACACCTGCCTTTACCTCTTGCATTTAAGGTGCGCATTTCCCCGAGGGGGTCAGTTCATGACCGGGACAACGCGCTTGGGACGTTGGAAGAAAACCAGGAGCTGGGAGGACCCTGATGACTTCGCTGATCTCGGGCCAAGTTTCTGTTTCGGTTGGACTGCGGGGGACCGCTCATCTGGGCGACGCGACCCCGCAGAGACCCCCAGTCCCGGCTCGGCCACTGTACAGCAGGTGAGGGGTGTTTTCGACAAGTCGCACCCCCGGCCGCCGCCTGCTGTGAGGAGTGCCCCGCTCAGCGGAACCCGAACCAATATTTGGTTCTCTTTCTTTGGCACCCTTAGGGACCGGGCCCCTCCCCCCCCATCCGAGCGACTGACCGGCTTTACTGCGGGGGAGCACTCATCCGGGCAACGCGACCCCGCAGAGACCCCCAGCACCAGCACGACCTTCCTGCTGAAGGCGAGGTGCTTCCAGCAACGAGGAGACGCAACACACTAGCAAGCGGAGTCTGCATCTGTGGCCCGCCGCGAGGGCAGCTACCGTCGCCCCCCCCCTGCTACAGAGGGGGTACTTACGTCAAAGGAGTTGCTCCCTTGTCCTCCGCCGGCTCTGTGGAGCGGGGTCCGCCTGGTCGGGCGACGCGACCCGCTTGCAGCCGTCCCGAGACCAATGGGGAGTACGCCTGGAGCTCGCCGTTCCTTCTTCGTCCTCGCTCAACTGCCGGTGTTGAAAATCGGGGACCGCCCAGCCGGGCGACCCAACCCGTTTTCAACTGACCAGCGGACACCACGGGCTTCATCCGAGGCCTGCTGCACGTAGAGCAGTAAGTGCTGTGACAACCCGGCGCCCCTCCAGGAGCGGCGCTTCTCTTTTGAAAGACTCACCTACTTGGGGGACCACCCGGCCGGGCGATGCGACCCCGCGGTACCACACATTCTGCCCCACAATCGGAGCACTGGCCCGACAGCTGTAGCAGAGCTGTTTATTTTTGCAGCACACGCGCGCAGAAGGAAAAAGATGTGGAAACGCCTCCTGAAGCCGTGACCACGTGCAAAGACATAGCGAGGTGCCCAGGGCCACACCCATTGGCAAACATTCAGAACAATTATAGCCTCCACGGTTGTGCCTGCTGTCCAATCTCTTTGCCTACTTAAACAATCATTCCTGACGCTCAGCCCCTTTCTCCAGCTCCTTTTTGGAATCACAAGAGTTCGCCTACGCACCAGGGAACAGGGGCCAGACATTGTATCTTCAATCCTACACCATCATGGGAGAAGACCAAGTACTAGAACAACAGGATGACTTGGAGAGGATACTAGCGCATATGAGGGCGGAGGCACTAAAGCGCAGCAAAGACTGGCTGCGCGCAAATATGGAAGAGAAAGGAAAGAAAATCAATCACAGGACTTATCAGCACCAGCCGGCTTGACTTTAGCAGACGGGACAAGCGCCGCAGGAGACATTACGCCTCCCCCGCAGAAGTCAAGTAAGCGTCAGAGGACGGAGGGAAAGCCGGCGAAGAAGACGGCCAAAAAAGCGAGGACCAGACTACGGAGGAGCCTCCAACGATAGCACCAGTGTCCAGCATATCACGTGTACCTGCAGAGGGTGAGCATATAAGCACGATCATTAAAGAATGTTTTAAATCATTTGCACCACTGCTATTGCAAGGGAATGGGGCAGGCCAGGCATAGAGGGGCTTGCTCCCATAGGCATGCAGTCAGGCACCCAAGCAGTTAGCAAAGAGCGTCTTACCAAGGGGACCCCCTGACAGCATGGAGCGCGGCAAGGAATGTAATAGATCCGCCAAAGACTACGGGGAACGCGCTAGAGTTCTACGCAAGACCATCCCTGGGACCTCCAGCTACGAAGACAAGACCCGCTAGAGGTAAAAGAAAGAATATGGAGAAAGGAGTTTATAGACATTTTTACTTTGTTCGAAATCCAGCTAGAAGGTTTAGATCTTACCGTATGTGATAAAAAGGAAGAAGACAGGAGGGAAAGAAAGACAGCTAGGAAGGAGAGGAATTTTGAGAACTGGTTAGACGCTTTCAGAATAATGGCCTGCGTTATAGTAGAGAAATTTCCACGCTGCACAGCTGATCTCTGGTTGTACGAGTCCAAAATACATGACGCACAACGCCAATTCCCGGAGGATGCCTGGTTAGAATATGACAAGAGTTTTAGGTTGAAAATGCAGGTCCACCCAGAGATGGAGTGGAACCAAGAGGATGTCTCCAGCTACATCCACAAGATGATGGTGGCCAAGGAGGTTAGCTCCTGGGCTGGTAAGGGGGACCATTCCTTTCGGAACGCGCAACACAAAGGGAGGCATGACAAATACAAAGCACCATATAGACACAAACCCTGGCACAGCGCTAAAGGGCAGGGCGACAAGGGACCGCAGGCCATTTGCTGGAAATTTGAGACAGACGAATGCACCTGGGGGAAGAACTGCAAGTTTAAACACAACTGCTCATCCTGCGGGGGTAAACCCAGCGGCAGCATGTAAGAAACACAGACACAAGTCTGACAAAAAGGATAAGAAAAAGAGACATTAGTGCCAATCCACCAGCCAATCTTAAAGCTAACCAGATGAAGTTGAAACTAGCCAAGCCCCCTATCAATACACAACTCTTGAGAAAACTAGCCAATGAATACTATAACAAAAAAGACGCAATTACACTAGTGAAAGGCTTTGAGGAAGGTTTCATTATCCCGGTAAAAGGGGAGATAGCTGGAGGGAACGCCAGGAACCTGAAATCAGCCAAAGAACACCCACAGGTAATCCAGCAAAAAATTGAAAAGGAATTAAGGCTAGGGCGCATTGAGGGTCCCCTGACCGCCCCCCTCCCGAAAGACCTAATCACCTCACCTACACATACAAATGCCTTTCCCTACCTCTACTGCTATTTACCTCTACCCATCTCTACTTTTACTTACACCTGCCTCTATCTTTACCTACACCTATACCAACCTCTACTTACACTCATCTGTTCTTACACCTCCAAGTACCTTTACCTCTACCTACCTTCAACTCTATACTTTATGACTACCTTTCTCTACTATAATCTACCTTAACTGAAACCTACCTCTACCTACATTGACCTCTACCTACAGGTACATTTACCTACAGCTAACTTTATACATACGTTATCTACACCTACTTTTATCTCTACTTACACCTCCTTCTATCTACCTGTACCACTATATTCAACTACCTCTACCTGCACTTATCCACCTCTACTTATACCTACCTCTAACTACCTCTACCTCCCAATACCTACCTCTACCTCCTTCTAATGCTACCTATGTTTACCTACACCTACTTCTTCATATACCTACTTCTACCTTTACATACACCTACCTTTACATACAAATGCCCCTACCTACCTCTACTGCTATTTAACTCTACCTATACCTACCTCTACTTACACCTATCCTCTACCTACTATTACTGTTTCTTAAACCTACATCAACCGACACATACTTCTATTTACACCTACACTAACCTCTACCTAGACCAGTCTCTACTTATACCTACACATACAATTACCTCTACCTACATTTCTACCTAGTTTATTACTACCTCACTCTACTATAACCTACCTACACCAAACTACCAAAATATACCTTTACCTACACCTCTACCTACCTCTAATACTATCTTTCTTTACCACTACTTACCTCTTACACCCACCTTTATCTATACATACATCTTTCTACACCTAACCTACTTCTACCTATTTCTACGTACCTCTAACTACCTGTACCTACATCTACCTCTTACACCTACCTCTACCTACACGTACCTTTAACTTCAAATAACCTTTTAAACATGACTTTATCTACAACTTCTTTTACCTATACCTTCCTATACCTCTACCTACGCCTACGTCTTTATACCGGTACCAATACATCCAACGCCCTCTACCTAGACCAAGCTCTACCTCCCTATACCTACCTCTTCTTACGCCTATCTCTACCTAAACGTCCAGCTACACCTACCTTTAACTATACATACCTCTACATACACCTGTCTTCCTTAACTTATCTGTACCTCTAACTACTTTTACTAATACCTACCTTTACCTACACCTACATCTTCCTGTAACTACCTTTACCTCTACCTGCCTCTCACTACACATACACCTGCCTTTACCTCTGGTGCCTTTTACCTCTAACTATACCTATCTACACTTACATCTACCTCTACTTACTTCTACTTTTACCTACACCAACCTCTACTTCTACCTAGACATACCTTTACTTTACCTAAATGTACCTCTACCTACTTTATTACTACCTTTCTCTAACACAACCTACCTCAACTTACATTCAGTTTTATCTACACCTACCTTTACTTACCTCTACCTACATCTATCTACACTTCTATGTACACCTATCTGTACCCCTACCTTCAACTAACTACCTACACATACCTTTACCTCTAATACTACTGCCTCTATTTACGCCTACCTCCACGGTTATCTACATCTACTTTACGTACATCTTCTTTGCATCCTTATTTAAAGCAAATACATTTAAAATAAATTACAAGTGCTACCCTTTAAAACGAAATAAATATTAATTAAAGTGCTACAGTTCCTCACTCTTACTACAGCTTCAAGTCTTATGCTAAGGTGATTTAGAATTTTGCCTCCTACATCGAAGAGCCTGGCCGGCAAACACATTTTTTTATTCCACCTAATAAAGCAAAGCAGCACAAAAGTAAAAACAAAATATGGCATAACAGCCAAAATTGGCAACTTACATTCGGAAAATATACTTTACGGCTTCCTGTTGAATTAACAGCATAGGTTTACGTGCACAAACAATGTGTTATTATATAACACAAATAGGTGCTTAAGTAAAGCGCTTCAAAACCTTCAGGTTTAATTTGTGCTACATATAAATTTGGTCTTTATTTTTAATTGGGCACTTCTGTTTAGGTACTCTTACATACATAGTTAGTTAGCAAATGTAAATACCTTTTTTGAAATCTATTGGTAAGTCCTTACCATGGTTGCATATTATACTTCACTTATCGGCATTTTAAACACACAATGTTTACTTTTTATTCTCAAACCTAAAATAATTATATGCTTAGAAGCACATCAGGTGCTAATAAACTTTTCAGGTCAAGCATGCAAGCGCTCCGACCGTTTATAATCTACCTGTGGACTTTTAACCATGTCCACCTTACGACCATCACCATCACTCGTTCGTGGGCTTGCCTTTCAAAAATTGTTTGTTATCATTTGTAAATGCTTCACCCTTGTTCCTCCTTGCGATGGTTTAGTTACAGCCTTGGACATCGACCCGGATACATGGATAATTGCTCGTTTGCCAATACGTTTGACTGTGAGCGAACAACTTTTTCCTTTTGTGTCTCTCTTTCACGCTCATGCTGGCAATGGCGCTTTGAATCAGCTCGCTTATGTCAACTGTTTTACTTTTCATTTTCAATTTAAGTGGCAAGAACAGTCCAGTTAGGAATTTACAACATTAACAGCTCTAACACGAGCAAATGCGAGACACATTGCATTGCAAATGCTTGTATTTTTTACAAGTCGCCTTTTAAATACAGCACAGGCAGACATTCACAGCTGCTCTGACAGGTATGAACCAATTTACCAACTTGAGCAGGAAAGACTAAAAGGATGTGATCCTAGCATCTTTCCTTGCTTATATGGAGATCATTCATATCAGGTAACGATCACTGCTGTCAGAAATGGAAGGTTTATAATTATTCATGGCTCGAAAAAATGTTACTAGACCTGCAGGTCGAGTAACAAATAATCTACTCGACCTAACTGGGATTAATGTACTTGACCTGTAAACGGGTCTCAAATTGTGTGATGCTAGGCAAATAGTTTACAGTCGCTTTTTTCTTAATTCTCACATATGATTGCACCTTCAAATATGTGAGCTCAGCATTTCTGCAGTATAAAAAAAAACTCTTTTGTTTGAATAAGTAGACTAAAGTTTGCTGCATGTATCATAAGAATCTAGCCCACATACCCATGAGGTCTAGCCCACATAACCTAGGACTTCTTTTAGTTCACTAACAACATTGCCATCAGGACAGCAGTGTTTCTCAGTTTGTTTAAACACTCCATTTTAATAAATATATTACTAAACCATGATGTGGTAACATATTGTCATCTACACACAGTAACTTTCCAAGAAATGTCCAAAAACCTCTCCACTAACTTGCAGCTTTACTGATAAAACTACATAGTGCACTAACAATCTGTGAATCCTTTGCACGTCAACATGTAAAGTACTCTGATTTGTTTTCATCCTATTAAAATATTTTTTCAGCACCAAAATATAAAAAAGGGGACTTCACAACTACTGAAATATATTTTGAAATGTTTGCACAGTTGACTTAGTCATTTAAATGTTGTGTGTCAGGAAACAAAAAACCGGACACCCTATATCCTTTTATTTTACATTCTAAGCAGCAGGTCACACAGTTCACCTTACAAAGTCCTGGAACTCTGCAGTCAGAAGGAAAATTAATTGTAAGAAAAACTGACTTTTGACCTCTGTCTGTGAACACAGAGCAAATGTGACATAAGAACAAGATTTAAAGGCATCTTTTATTGCCCCTCCACTTTTTAACTGAACAGTCCTTCTCCCCAAAGATGGAGACACACACAAAAAATGTATTCTAGCAGTGCACGGAATTTGTCCTGTTTCATTCTGTGGAATTAGATTAAAATTCGATGGAATTCCTAAAGATTTAATGAAGGGGCATAGTGGGCACAGCAATGTGCAGTGCATATCCCTCGGTGCCCTTAAATAAGCACGTAAGGGCACAAAGGGGTATCCACTCCAGTGCATACCACGCCAACGGGTATGCACTGCACTGCAATGGTACTTTACAGGGCTGGAAGAGGGAGCAGTTCCTCTAGTTTTTAAAAATCACTGCTGATACAGATTAAACTTTAATCTACAGTGGTTTTTAAACATAGAGGGACTACTCCCTCTTCCAGCCCTGATTAAAACCACTACAGTGCTGATTTAATTCTGCCAGAGGAACTGCAGAATTAATTAATAAATTTGACTAACTAAATTACCTCTATTTGGCCGGCGGAAATAAAAACTTCCACCCACCCCTAAAATCTACACTGTCTTGAAAACACTTTATTAAATATCCAATTCTATTTCAGATTATATGAATGAGCTTTATTGCAGAAATAAAACTAATGGTGAAAACCAAAATATGATACATTTTAATATTATAAAAAATGTCAATATATCAGGTGGTGATCACTGAATCAAATCATTGATGCAGTCAATCTGTATCGGAATCCATCCTTCCTAGCCTCTTGCAAAGGTGTTTATTAGCATCAAAAGTGCCACAAACTGTAGTTCCTAAAAGGACTCTTTATACTGCTTTTTGATGATTTCAGTATGCAGCAAGCTAGGTAAATCTCTGTCTTTGGTTGGTCGTCCTCTGCTTGAGAAAGCAATGGATAGGATCAGTCCAGGAAGCATTACTATGAGAAAAACAAGCATTATGATTTGTGATGTAAGGTGTGAAAATGAAACCTGAATTTCTCCAGCACATTTGGTTAAATGTACTATACACGTTTGTGTATTTTGTTATTATAAATTGATTATTAAACACATAACAAATTAGCTACTGAGGCACTATAAACCTACATCAAAGCATCACACTAATGAAACCAAGCAATAAAAAAGGAGCAAACCTATGTATTTATAAAGAATAAATAAATGAATGCTAGAAGGGGCTCAAAATAAAAAATAAATAAAAAATAAAACGCAGAACAAGTGACAAATCATACCCCTGCCAAGGTGCTGGCGGAACTGTGCGCCAGAAGATTCTGCAAAATGTTAGTATGACATTGTGAAAACACATTTGCTTCTATTGTTCTGCTTAATAAGTCTAACAATACGTGTTTTTTGTACAAGAGGAAACTATAGATGTGCACAAAACTTGTGTAAACATCTATTTGGGTGTTCAATATAGTGAAGAAAAATGACAACATTAACTTAATTGGTCAAAACTTGTTCAATTTGTCTTTTTCCCTTACAAAGACAACGATAGCTCTGTAGCAGTTGCCTCAGCTTTGACGTGACCGATACAGATGAATTTTTATAGACTTTGCAATCAACACACTTTCTGGGTACTTGCACGTAGGTAGCCAACTTCCAAAACGTCAGAAACCGAGTTATTAGGTATGTTTTTTGACTCCCATTACTATTGCTTGGAATGGGATCACAGAATTGGTGTCACAGACAGATATGCTGGCTAGGAATCCACTGGACATTCAAATCCTTGGAACGCAGAATGTTAATAAACATGGAGTTTTAACAGGCACAAATGCAGCACACTACAACAAGCAGAAACTAGATGCATATTTTCTTTAAGGAGCGAAAAAGGATAACCGGAGGTTACACAGATTTCCAATTGCAAACACTCTACATTGATTTGAACCCCTTAAAGGTGAGAAAACAAAGTGACCAATTGGGGAGTTTTGAATCCTTCAAACCCCCCAATGGCGTTTCTGCAGCCCAAAACAAGGGGACAAGGGGGAAGCATTTAAGGTGCGCGTTTCCCCGAGGGGGTCAGTTCATGACCGCGACAACGCGCTTGGGACGTCGTAAGAAAACCAGGAGCTGGGAGGACCCTGACGACTTCGCTGATCTCGGGCCAAGTTTCTGTTGGACTGCGGGGGACCGCTCATCTGGGCAACGCGACCCCGCAGAGACCCCCGGTCCCGGCTCGACCACTGTACAGCAGGCGAGGGGTGTTTTCAACGAGCCGCACCCCCGGCCGCTGCCTGCTGTGAAGAGTGCCCCGCTCAGCAGAACCCGAACCAAGATTTGGTTCCCTTTCTTTGGCACCCTTAGGGTGCGGGCCCCCCCCATCCGAGCGACTGACCGGCTTTACTGCGGGGGACCGCTCATCCGGGAGACGCGACCCCGCAGAGACCCCCAGCACCAGCACAACCTTCCTGCTGAAGGCGAGGTGCTTCCAGCAACGAGGAGACGCGACACGCTAGCTAGCGGAGTCTGCATCTGTGGCCCACCGCGAGGGCAGCTACTGTCGCCCCCCCCCCCCCTCTGCTACAGAGGGAGTACTTATGTCATAGGAGTTGCTCCCTTGTCCTCCACCGGCTCTGTGGAGCGGGGTCCGCCTGGTCGGGCGACGAGACCCGCTTGCAGCCGCCCCGAGACCAACGGGGAGTACGCCTGGAGCCCGCCGTTCCTTCTTCGTCCTCGCTCAACTGCCGGTGTTGAAAATCAGGGACCGCCCAGCCGGGCGACGCAACCCGTTTTCAACTGACCAGCGGACACCACGGGCTGCATCAGAGGCCTGCTGCACGTAGAGCAGTAAGTGCTGCGACAACCCGGCGCCCATCCAGGAGCGGCGCTTCTCTTTTGAAAGACTCACCTAGATGGGGGGCCGGGGGGCCGGGGGGCCGGGTGACGCAACCCCGCAGGTACCACACATTCCGCCCCACAATCGGAGCACCGGCCCGACAGCTGTAGCAGAGCTGTTTATTTTTGCAGGACACGCGCGGGGAAGGAAAAAGATGTGGAAACGCCTCCTGAAGCCGTGACCACGTGCAAAGACATAGCGAGGTGCCCATTGGCAAACATTCAGAACAATTATAGCCTCCACGGTTGTGCCTGCTGTCTAATCTCTTTGTTTAAGTAGGCAATCATTCCTGACGCTCAGCCCCTTTCTCCAGCCCCTTTTTGGAATCACAAGAGTTCGCCTACGCACCAGGGAACAGGGGTCAGACATTGTATCTTCAATCCTACACCATCATGGAAGAAGACCAAGTACTAGAACAACAGGATGACTTGGAGAGGATGCTAGCGCATATGAAGGCGAAGGCACTAAAGCGCGGCAAAGACTGGCTGCGCGCAAAAATTGAAGAGAAAGGCAAAGAAAATCAATCACAGGACTTATCAGCACCAGCTGGCTTGACCTTAGCAGACGAGACAAGCGCCGCAGGAGACATTACGCCTCCCCCGCAGAAGTCAAGTAAGCGTCAGAGGACGGAGGGAAAGCCGGCGAAGAAGACGGCCAAAAAAGTGAAGACCAGACTACCGAGGAGCCTCCAACGATGGCACCAGTGTCCAGCATCTCACATGAACCTGCAGAGTGTGAGCATATCAGCGCGAGCATTAAAGAATGTTTTAAATCATTTGCACCATTGCTATTGCGAGGGAATGGGGTGGGCCAGGCATAGAGGGCTTGCTCCCATAGGCATGCAGTCAGACACCCAAGCAGTTAGCAAAGAGCGTCTTACCAAGGGGACCCCCTGACAGCATGAAGCGCGGCAAGGAATGTAATAGATCCGCCAATGAGTACGGGGAACGCGCTAGAGTTCTACGCAAGACCATCGCTGGGACCCCCAGCTACGACGACAAGAGCCGAAGGCCTGGCAACGGCCATCCCGCTAGCGGTAAAAGAAAGAATATGGAGAAAGGAGTTTATAGACATTTTTTCTCTGTTGGAAATCCAGCTAGAAAGTTTAGATCTTACCGTATGTGATAAAAAGGAAGAAGACAGGAGGGAAAGATAGACAGCTAGGAAGGAGAGGAATTTTGAGAACTGGTTAGACGCTTTCAGAATAATGGCCTGCGTTATATTAGAGAAATTCCCACGCTGCGCAGCTGATCTCTGGTTGTACGAGTCCAAAATACATGACGCACAACACCAATTCCCGGAGGATGCCTGGTTAGAATATGACAAGAGTTTTAGGTTGAAAATGCAGGTCCACCCAGAGATGGAGTGGAACCAAGAGGATGTCTCCAGCTACATCCACAAGATGATGGTGGCCAAGGAGGTTAGCTCCTGGGCTGGTAAGGGGGACCATTCCTTTCGGAACGCGCAACACAAAGGGAGGCATGACAAATACAAAGCACCATATAGACACAAACCCTGGCACAGCGCTAAAGGACAGGGCGACAAGGGACCGCAGGCCATTTGCTGGAAATTTGAGACAGAAGAATGCACCTGGGGAAGAACTGCAAGTTTAAACACAACTGCTCATCCTGCGGGGGTAAACCCAGTGGCAGCATGTAAGAAACACAGGCACAAGTCTGACAAAAAGGATAAGAAAAAGAGACATTAGCGCCAATCCACCAGCCAATCTTAAAGCTAACCAGATGAAGTTGAAACTAGCCAAGTCCCCTATTAATACACAACTCTTGAGAAAACTAGTCAATGAATACTATAACAAAAAAGACGCAATTACACTAGTGAAAGGCTTTGAGGAAGGTTTCATTATCCCGGTAAAAGGGGGGATAGCTGGAGGGAACACCGGGAACCTGAAATCAGCCAAATAACACCCACAGGTAATCCAGCAAAAAACTGAAAAGGAATTAGGGCTAGGGCGCATTGAGGGTCCCCTGACCGCCCCCCTCCCCAAAGACCTAATCACCTCACCATTGGGAGTGGTACCTAAGAAGGAAGCTGGCCAGTTCAGACTAGTACATCACCTATCATTCCCTGAAAGCGCATCAGTCAAAAACAGCATTCCAGAGGAAGCTTGCTCAGTAGGTTATGCCACAGTGGATGATGCAATTGACATGATCAAAGCAGCAGGCAGAGGGGCATTTTCTGCAAAAGCGGACATTGAGTCAGCATTCAAGTTACTACCAGTACACCGGGACAGTTATCACCTGCTAGGTTTCCAACACAACGGGCTGGTGTACATGGACAAGGCCATGCCAATGGGTTGCTCCATCGCATGCACATACTTTGAACAATTTAGTACATTTCTTGAATGGGAACTACATATGAAACACCCGTCAGGGGGAAAAATGCATTATTTGGACGATTTCTTATTTGTAGGGGGGGCGACACAGGGATACATGCCAGCTTACTGAGGGCTTTTCAGACTCTATCTGAGGAAATGGGCGTCCCCTTAGCTGCAGAAAAGACGGCAGGCCCAACAACACCACTAGTGTTCCTGGGCATTGAATTAGACTCAGCCGCCAGAACATCCAGGCTACCAGAGGAGAAAGTGGCTGATCTGAGGGCAGAGATCACGTCCCTGCTAGGGAAACAGAAAGCAACCCTAGGGGAATTGCAGAGGATGGTCAGCAAACTCAACTTCGCAACCAGGGTGATCCCACCAGGCAGGGTTTTCGCACGCCGGCTAAGCAGACTGACATCAGGCCTGCGCGAAAAGCATCACCACGTGAAACATGGAGCAGGGGTTAAAAGCAACCTCACCATGTGGTACTCCTTTTTGGAGGATTTTAATGGCCATCTCATCTGTAGAGATGGCTAGATATCAGCTAGAGAGATTTCACTATTCACAGACGCTGCAGGGGGTTGTGGCTTCGGAGCCGTCCTGGGCAGGGAGTGGTGTGCAAGCAAGTGGCCAGCCAGATGTTACGAGCTAGGGATCAACAGAAACATTCAATTTTTTGGAACTATTCCCCATCATGGTAGCCATGACAAACTGGAAATACCAGTTGCAAAACATGAAAATAACTCTGTGGTCTGACAACCTAGACGGGGTCATGGCAATAAACAAGGGGTCCGCCTCCTGCCCCAACAAGCTGAGGCTACTGCGGCCTCTAGTGTACATCCAGCTCAAAGGCAACCTGGATGTCAGGGCAAGACATGTCCGGGGCATAAAAAAAAACTCACAGGCGGACGCCCTTTCTCATTCCCAGATGGACAAAGGATTCAGGAAGCTCGCCCCAGAAGCAAGCCGCAGGATGACACCTTTTCCGGCAGAACCGTGGGATCTGGCGGAACAGACCTGTCTATATTAGTGCAGAATGCATTCAAACCAGAGACACACAGAAGGTACAACAAATATGCTAAGGTCCTCTTGGAAATCGGGGGTTTAGAATCGCTGACAGATCCAGCAGCGACCAGATCAGCAGCAGAGCGATTTATAATGTGGGCTTTCAAACATGGGAAAACAAAGTCCTGGGCCCAGGCGCACTTGGCGGCGGTGGCCCATTATTCAAAGCTACAAATGGGCACTGATCCCACCGCTTTGCATTACATCAAAACTGTGTTGAAAGGCTGGAAACGTCTTGAGGGGAATAAAAACAAGACACCAGACACCCCATTGATTTTAACAAACTGACCCTAATAGATTCACTACAAACGATAGCAGAAAACTGGTATTAGCTGTTAGTTTTCAGAGCAGCTTTCGCTACAGCCTTCTTCGGGGCATTCAGAGTGGGCGAGTTGGTGGCCTCAGCAAAAAAAAAAAATCAGGAGGCAACAGTTGCCTGCAAACAGATGATTGCCATTTAGAGCTAGATAGGGTGTGCTTAATACTGAGACGGTCAAAAACAGACCAGAATGGCAGGGGTACCCGGATTGAGCTGAAATGCATAAATCAAACAAAGTATTGCCCGGTTTGCAGCCTAAGGGATTATTTAGCTATACGCCCCGGGGGGCCAGGCCCTTTGTTTAGGCATTTAAACGGGGATTACTTGAGCAGATGCCAGTTCACCGCCGTCATGCAGAAAATGCTGGAGAAGGGAGGCCTGCCCCAATCGGAGGTTAGTTCACACTCTTTTCGCATTGGGGCCGCCACAATGGCAGCCGGTTTAGGCTTAGATGCAAACGACATCAAAGCGGTCGGCAGATGGCAGTGAAAAGCTTACAAAAGTTACGTTCGCCCACATCTGTTGTGATGGAATTGTGTCATTGCATTGGCAGGTGCACCTCCCAAGCCCATATTCATATCCAGATTACAAGCATGGTGGAAGCAAAACATCAATATCAACAGGAGAGACGGACCAACAAAATCAATCAGATGGTGGTGTTTTCCAGGCATGAAATGGTCACAGCTCCAGCAGACCTTACACAATCTGCTAGAGGTCGCACAAAGACACCCCAGTACGATAATCATACACCTGGGGGGGAACGATCTGCCTACAGTGGGGAGAAAGGTCCTCCTGAGCGAGACCAGGCAGACACTATGGACCCTCACTAGGCTTTGCGGGACCACCACCATCATCTGGTCAGAGATAATCCCCAGAATCACATGGCGGGGGGCAACATCATGCAAAGCAGTAGATAACTCCAGGAGGAAACTGAACATCGCGATCGCCAAATATTGTAAAGTTAAGGGCTTGGAGAGCATCCGCCATGGTTTGATCCACCCCAGGAGACCAGAACTCCATGCGGCGGACGGCGTACATTTGTCAGCAGAAGGGATGGGCATCTTCTGGTCCAACTTGGAAGCAGGAATGGAATGACCACGCAAAAAAAAAAAAAAAAAAATTTGCAGCAGGGGGTGCTGCCAGGAGACGTAAGCCTCTCTGGCAGCGTGGCGGAAATTAAACGAGGTTTTACCAAAAAATTTATCGGAGGGCTTTGGGCACCAGCACCTTTTTATTTACAAATTAAGCACTGATCCCTCCCAGTCTGCATGCCCATTTGGCCTCACAACTGAACAGAACTCTTCACAGCGCCCGAACCCCTGTCATTCTGTAGGGGCACTGCACAAGGAGGATCCCAAATGTGCTATGTGTGCTGCCTAGTCTTACTGTCCCCTGGACCAGCAGTTTATCTTTAATGGGAAGCACTCACCACTATCCACTAAGCTGCCGCAAAGTTCGTCAGCTCAGTCTACGTTGCCTTGGATGGGACTGGGGGCACCAGGGTGGCCCTTGAAATTGGGCTGTCTGTTCCTTGTTTTACATCCTGCATCTCCTACCTGCTGTCACAAGAGCCATCACTAGAGGGAAGAGAAACAGGCCAGATCTGAACTTCCTCTCCTCTAATGAGGTGAACCTGATTTACCCTGAGGAGTGCCAGTGTATGCCCTGTCCTGTGGCCTTGAGACTGGGTGTCCCCGGGTCTGCTTGTCAGACGTTTGCTGTGCTCTTGCTCCACAACAACCCCCCGGACTCACTTATGATTGGGAAGCCCAAGACCAATAAATCATTGAATCATTGAACGCTGGCACTGGGGAAGTGACAACACTCTCCACACCCACAGACAGGACCCTTGACAGTCTCAAACACCTTGAAGCAACTCTGCAAACTCATTCTACCCAGTTTGACAAGGTGCTGCAGGCCATCATGAATACTAAAACCTCCCCGGAAGCTTGGATCAACACTGTCTCTCTGAACATTGCAAGGTAGCAGATATAGAGGAGGAAATGGAATCCACCCTAGCTACGGTGAGGCTGACAGTGCAGGACCTGCAGGAACAGCTGAAACCCTTAGAGGAGGAGGTTTCTAGTCTACATCGCAGAGCCTAAGAAGCAGGGGGATGTTCCAGGCACAACATCCTCCTCCTTCTGGGCTTTCCTGAATGCTCAGAGGGACCTAGCATGAAATTGGTTCTTCAAGACTGGCTGACGAAGATGGTACTAGAAAACAAGGTGCCAAAATTCCTCTCCATTAAGCAGCACACCGATCGCAGCGCTGGCCTTCCCTCCCTCGTGCCCCAACATAGCACGTCTCCTCAATTATCGAGACCGTGACCTGCTGCTGCAGCGATTCCGCACCAATGGATCTGGGCAACATGAAAATGTAAAGACCACAGTGTATCGCCAGCTTCCCTGACTGCCAACCAGGCCCTCAGCACCTTTTGAAGCTCCTCCTTTCCAGTGAGGCCTTTAACAGAACACTTGAACTTCCTGCAGAACTTTTGAGATGACACACTGTATAGGTTTCTGACCTCTACTGCTAAAACACCAACTTGCAGCTACAGCTGATGGCTCACCAGACTGAGATATGATTGTGGCCAAACTCAAGAGTTGCAAAAAGAGAACAAGAAGAACGGTATGCTGGTATGTAATGGTCTGCAATATGAAAATAGTGTACACCAATCACTGTAAGTAAAGTACAAATACAAGTCCTAGGCTCACTGCTGATCACCAATGTTAGAAATGGGGTTTCTAGTTGGATGTGGTTTGTACCCTGTCCAAGTAGGGACTGTTGGAAAATAACCTATCTGAGGGTCATCCCAAACTTTTTGCCTGCCTCACTCCACTTTTCTGACACTATTTCTGCTGGCTTTAGGGCTGTGGACACTTTACCACTGCTAACCAGTGCTAACATGCAGGTGCCCGCTCCCTAAAACATGATAGCATTGGCTCATACCCAATTGACATATTTTACAAGTCCCTAGTAAAGTGCACTACATGTGCCCAGGGTCTGCAAATTAAATTAAACGCTACTAGTGGACCTGTAGCACTGATTGTGCCACCCACATAAGTAGCCCCTTAACCATGTCTCAGCCATGCCATTGCATGGCCTGTGTGTGCAGTTTCACTGCCAATTTGACGTGGCATTTAACAGTACTTCCCAAAGCCTAAAACTCCCCTTTTTCTACATATAAGTCACCCCTAAGGTAGGCCCTAGGCAACCCATAGGACAGGGTGCTTTGTAGGTAAAAGGCAGGACAAGTACATATGGGTTTTATATGTCCTGGTAGTAAAAACAACTCTTACATTTGTTTTCCACTACTTTGAGACCTGCTCTTTTCATAGACTAGCATTAAGACGTCCCTCATATACTTTTTGAGTGGTAGATTCTGATCTGAAAAGGGTAATCAGCTCATATTTAGTATGGCCAGAATGGTAACAGAAAATCCTGCTTATTGGTGAGGTTGGATTTAATATTACTATTTTAGGAATGACACTTTTAGAAAGTGTGCACTTCTCTGCGCTTAAAACAATCTGTGCCTTACAGCCTGTGTCCAATCAGTGTCTGGTCTGTGATGGTTGACAGCTCCTTGTGCATTTCACCCAGACAACCACAAACACAGGACACTCAGTCACATCTGCGTTCATTTGCATACTCAATGGGACTTCCAAAGCTGGAAGGCTGGAGGGCCTGACACTTATATTTCAAAGGCCAGTGGCCTGCCCTCACATAATGGACTGATAACCCCCCCACTGGGACCCTGGAAGACAGGACTGGACTGAAAGGGGGACTTCTGTACTTCAAAACCACTCTTTGAAGTCTCCCTCACTTCAACTGCATTTTGGGGTATTTAAACTGGGTTTCTGATCCCCACCAACTCAGACACTTCAGGACCTACACCTGCACCCTGTCAGAAGACCTGTCTGACTGTCCAAAAGACTCATTAGACTGACTTGCTGCAAAGGACTGCTGCCCTGTTGTTGCCCTGCTGGCCCCTGACTCTGCTGGAAGGACTCTACCTTTCCCCAAAAGTGCTCTCCAAGTGCTTGGATTGAGCTTGCCTCCTGTTTTGGGGTCTCCGGGACTACAGAAACTACTGCTAACTTCAGCAACTTTGGAACGATTTCAGCGACGCCACAGTCTGCTTCCGCTATGTGGACCTTGCTGCATACAACGACGGCGGCCTGCAATGAAAGTTCAACGTTGCGGCAACTCTGCTGATGTCACAGAGGGTCATCGCGACCCTGCGAAGTCGACACATCATGTCCTGACGGACTGGAACCAGCAACCCCCACCGGGTCACAAAGGATCGAGGCACCTCTGACCACGCTGCATTCTTACTCCCTGCATTTGGACGGAATCGACACTTCACCTCCACCTGCTTCACAGCACGGAACCAACGCCTCTTTACCCGGATGCAATAAAGGTCTGACGCGCACCAACTCCAGCGACACCTCTCTCCGACTCCGTGCAGCACACTTGTTCTTCGTTTGATTCAATTTCACAAGGTACTGTACCTGGTGGTCCGTGTGACTCCATGACTGGCACCAGTGGTGTTGGAGTGTTGGAAATGTCTCCGTTAGCAACGCCGTGATAGCCCCAGTTGGAACTATTGTGCCTTCTTCTCAGTACTGTAGCTGGATTTAAACCTCAAACACATAAGTTGATTACTGTACATTGATTTTGCATAGTTTTATCAATAATTTAACTAGATAAATATCTATTTTGCTAAAGCCATGTGGTGTATTTTTGTGGTGTTTTCAATTTGGTACTGTATGGTTTATTGCACAAATACTGTACACGTTGCCTTCTAAGTTAAGCCGGACTGCTCAGTGCCAACCTACAAGAGGGTGGGCACAGGATAATTTGGGTTGTGTTGTGACTTACCCTGACTAGGACTGTGGTCCCTACCTGGACAAGGGTGTGTACCTCGGCCAAATAGAGAACCCATTTGTAACAGGGACCCACACTCTAGTCAGGGCCGGCTACAGAGTTGCATAGACCCCAGTTACAGTACTTTGGAAAACAATGAGGAAACAAAGACAATTGCATGTGTCGGAGAGGTGAGGCGTTGGTTCCTTACTGCCATCAGGGAGGTGAGGTGTAGCATTGGTTCCTTATGGTTGCCGGGGAGGAGATGCAGTGTTGATTGTGAGGCGTCAGTGCCTTATGACAAGGCATGGTCAATGAATCCAACAGATCAAGACACAAGGCGTTGACATCTCGGTGTTGCGATATCACCACGGGCCACAGGCGCCGAGGTGGAGGCGGATGCCACGGATGTTGGTGACACGGCACTCTGGACTCATGCTGTGGCGGGACTTTGGAGGTACAGCAGCAGCATAAGGGCATGAATTGTAGGTTGTTGCACTCAGTGGATACGATGGCTCCGGTGCAGGCAGCAACTCTGGGCTGGGCAGCAGCACCAGTTCCGAAGTTGCCCTGGAAGTCGATGTAACAGTTTCTTCTTGGTTGAACCAAAAAAACTCCCAATGGCCCAAGAACTGGCAAGTCAGGGCTGTCGCCAGAGATTCCAGGTGCTGGTAGATGACGTTTTAGATGGCCCTGAGACTTTCCTAACAGGAGACAAGCTCAGTTCAAGTCCTTGGAGAACCTTAGAAAGTAGGATGTAGAAAGCAAAGTCCAGTCCTTTCATTCCCAGGACAGAAGCAGCAAGCAGCAGGCCAGCAGAACAAAGCAACAGGCAGAGTAGCAGTCCCTCAAACAGCATCCAGCTGCTTCTCCTAGTACAATGTCCTCAGTACAGTAGTTTTCTAACTATGTCAAAGGTCCAGTACATATACCCATTTCTGTCTTTGAAGTAGGCCAACTTCAAAGAGATGTCTTTGTAGTGCACAAGAACTTGCCTTTCCCTGCCCTGGCCCCAGGCACACACAAAGAGACTGGATACTGGTTTGTGCGAGGACAGGCACAGCCCTATTCATGTGCAAGTGTCAGCTGCCTAGCTCAAGAAGACCCATCAACCTTGTGATGGGACATAAGAATATTCAGGGCACACCTCAGCTCCCTTTGTGTGACTGAAGTGAATGCACAAACAGCCCAACTGTCATCCTGACTCCGACGTGTATTCAGCAGACAGGCAGAGGCACAGAATAGTTAAGTAAGAAAATGCCCACTTTCTAAAAGTTTTTGAAGCAAAAAGGGGGTCTGGTCCACAACACAATGAGGCTGGGCCAATAAATGTACACAAAAAGAGACAATAGCCAGCGAGGTGAATTACTTAGACGTATTATTCAAAGTGAGAAAGCACAATTCATTACCTCACACTAGTTACTATTGCTTTGCATACACCAAGAAAAATGTAATAATTAAATCAACATTTTTGTCACAAAGACAAGACCAAAATGCTACATACACAACTTGGCACTTCACAAGCAATACTAACGAGCAAAACAAACCAATAATACAAAATACAGAAGACAAACATTCACAAAACAACATTATAGTTAAAAGTCCAGGTTCTGCCACAATATAGAAAAATATAAAGAACCATAATGATATTTGAATTTTTTTTGTTCTACCTTAAGAGAGCACATGTGCTTGGAGGAGCTATTTATTTATTTTCAGGGATGATGTACATTGAAGCATTATGCATCTCCCTGCCAGCCTACTCTTCTTTAATAGTGCTCACCATCTCCTCTAGACTGTCAACGTGTTTCAAACCCACACAATCAAGGGTTCTCTTAGCCCCTTCACTGTGGGCGTCGGCCACTGGCCGACGCCCGCACTACCTCCCTGGTGCGGGTCACGACCAGTGGCCGACACCAGGGAGGGGGTTAATAAATCCTCGGGTGCATCGCACTGGATGATTTATTATTTATTTTTTTTACCCCAGGGAGACACGGAAGCTCTTCCGTGTCTCCCCCCTGACCCCCACCGCCCCTTTGTGACGTCCTGACGTAACAAAGTTGATTTCCCCATCGGAGCAGGAAGCAGCCTTGCGGCCACTTCCTGCTTCAATGGGGAAAACGGCTTTCCCCAGGTTCGGGAAGGCCTCGTAAGAAACGGGAGAGTCTTCCCTTTCTTACGAGGCCTTCCTGAAAGTGTTTCCTGGCCCCCGATCGCAGCACGGGGGGGCGCAGGGGCAATTTTTTTTTTTTTAAAATAAATAAAATAAATGGACAGGGGGTCGTCCGTGGGCAGGGCGACCCCCTGTGGGGGCAATTTATTTTTTTGTTGTTGTAGGGTTTCCCTGGGGGCCACCATACAAAAAAAAAATATATATATATATATATAAATAAATAATAATATATATGTATATAGATCTATATATGTATATCAGGGGTGTGGAATTTATTAAAATATCTACTTGTCCACAGGACAGGTTGCTTCTCAAATCTACTTGTCCTGTAAAAAGATCTACTTGTCCCTTTGGTGCCATGTAGTGTGGCGCCAAATTATGGCAGCAATCTCATTATGTAAGAGCTCTGATAATAGCCTCTCTGATTATGCCAGGGCTACTACCATAGTAGGGCATTAATACTTGCAGTTTCAATCCCTACTGTAGCAATTTCCTTATTTTTCCACCTTTCTGCATATCTGCATACTGGGGCTGGAGGAAGCAGTAAGCAATAGTTCCAGGGCTGGAATGCCTTTGAGTCTGCAAACCTACTAACCTGCATGTTTTAAAGATCTTCACCAGCTTCTCTCTAATATTTTCCCAATTAGAAAGGTTGGACATTTACTCCTGACAATGGCAGAATTAGAACTTCTTCCAGGGTTGGGAAGAAAGTGACTGGAGGGAAAATGAACTTGCAAATGCTCAATAGATTTTCACATGAGCAAATCTACACATCCGTATTTACCCATGCTAAAATACAGTTCACAAATATTTTATAGGGGTACGACATATACCATGGGTGCACTTTTGTGACTTTCTTTAAGAATTTGGGGCCACATGTAGGTAGGTTCAGATTAGCGGCCCGCAAATTGCGAGTCCCAAATCCGAATGTAGGATGGTGTCCCTGACACCATCTGTGATTCGCAAGGGCTTCGCAAATGCACACCTCATGAATAATCATGAGGTGGGTCGCAATTTGCGACCCCCTTGCGAATGGCGGCCTCACAGGGATGGTGGCCTGCTGGAGACAGCAGACCACCATGTCTGTGACTGCTTTTCAATAAAGCAGTTTTTTGTTTTTTTTGTAATGCAGCCCGTTTTCCTTTAAGGAAAACGAGATGCATTACAAAAACAAAAAATGAAACGTTTTTGTTTCATTTTTTCAGAGCAGGCAGTGGTCCGCAGGACCACTGCCGGCTCTGAAAAAATGTTTACAGTGACATTCACAATGGGGAAGGGGTCCCAGGGGGACCCCTTCCCTTTTGTGAAAGTGTTAGCACCCATTTGAAATGGGTGCAAACTGCGATTGCTTTGCACCCGCGTTCGTAAAACAATCCTAGATTACACTGCGAGTCGCAATTAGGAAGGGAACACCCCTTCCTAATTGCGAGTCGCAAACCCGTTTTGCGATTCAGTAACCAGGTTACCGAATCGCAAAACTGGGTTTGTGCATCGCAATGTGCTTTTTGCACATCGCAAACAGCGAAAGTTGCTGTTTGCGACATGCAAAAAGCTACCTACATGTAGGTCTTGGTCCCTAATTAGGTCTGGTGTTAACAAAGACATTTTGTTTTTATTAAACTTCTAGTTCTCTCTCTTTCGGCTGGCTTTACTGTGAGTGATCGCATTCTTCTCTTCCACAAGGAGCATATTGGCACACAAAATAGTTTTGTTCAGTGTCAGGAACTACAGTGGCAATCAGTGACGTAACGAAACTGGAGGGTGCCCCTTTGCAAAGAACATGGAGGAGCCCCCTCTCCAGACTCACTCAGGGCAGGTGCTATGCTGAAGGGGCCCCCTGGAGGGCGGCTCCGGGGCCTTTGTTATGCCACTGGTGGCAACGTGTGCTTTTAGAGTTCAAAAACGTTTTTTTTTTTTTTTGCCAGTGTTTGTTACAATGTTGAGGGCCTGGTAGCTCCCACAACAATAAAGTGTTACAAAAGCCATGTCAAAACAAGACACGCATTGATGAAACTAAAAGACTTTTAAAAATATGTCAGATCAGTTGGCTTTGTCAGTGTTTGTTTATTTTCATGCTTCCCATAATCGTGTTGAAAATGGTTACACTGATTTTCCATTAGAAATATTTTTGGGAAATATTAGCATGCATCAAAACATTTTACTAAATGACACTTCATTTGCATCTAATCAGAGAGCATTCTGGGAGCATTATACTTAGCCTCATAGCCTAAACTTTTCAAACATGTGTATACACGTTTGTTTTTTTTGTACTGGAACCAATGTCAGTAGTGAAGTGTGACCTTAAAACATTTATTTACAGCACTCACCCTAATAATGAAGGTTTTCAAATAATGAACCATAAATACAAGTTCGAACAGCATTATCCTTTGGAAACACATTACTTCAACTTCAGAGAGTTCCACTCTCTGTAAACAGGCAGCCAAAGGGTTTGTGCTGCAGAGGGTTGGGCCTACTTGTCCCAAGGACAAAGTAAACATAAAAACTTGTTGCCCTTGACCCCAAACAAGATGTCCAAGGCGTCGGGCGATAGGAATTCCACATCCCTGTAGATATATCTATAGATAGATCTATAGATATATATATATATAGATCTATCTATAGATATATCTATGTAGATCGATATATATATATCCATCTATCACTTTTGTCAATATGTGTGTGGTTTCCCTGGGGGCTGTGATCAGCCCCCAGGAAAACCAGACCCACATATAAAAGTGAATATATATATTTGCCACCAGTTGTCTTGCAGTTGCAGCTTGCGTATTCAACGCAATGCACATACTTCAACTGACGCATTTCACCTGTAGCTTTTAGGCAGCAATAAAAAAGTCAAGTAAGTATTGTGATTATGTTTCTGCTACGAAAGGATCAGACTTTTGTCTAGTGGCAGTTTTAGTGCCATAAAGAAGCGCAGAAGGTTTATATGCCTACTGCAAAGAGCAAATCTGTATTTTATGTCAATAGCTGAGTACATTAGTAAAGTCAGCCATTACCTGCGCTATAATACAAATGAAATGTATGTGTGGGGCGGCTATGGAGAGATGAATGGCACTTTTGCTGGGTGGTAATGAGGGAATCCGAGGAGAAGGGAGTGGGAGCACCAATAATGATTGTTGGACTGGGCGCAGGAGGTGCTAAAGACTGTGACGAATGGTATGTGACAAGGTGTTTTTTTAGTGTCTTGAAAGAACGTGCTGATTGAGGGAAGAAGCGCAGGTAAGGTGGCCTCTACTGTTGCACGTATCTCACACACACCATCGATTTTGTGACTGTCTACGTAGGCTAGTGTTTTAGAGCAACAGTTTAGCCAATAGCAGAGATGGCACCTGATGGATGACTGCTGCCGGCACTCGGGTTATAGAGGACAGCTCTGACATAGGATCAGAGACTGAGACATCAGATACTGAGACAGCATCTGAGGGATAGGACAATGGCGCAGACTCTGGGAGTGATTTTTCAGTCGGAGGAGTCCCATTCGATAACTCCTCTTCCAGTACATTATAAGGGAGGTGATGAGGACAGTTCTGCTGTCCCTTCGCAAGTAGTCTGTGCAACTGGGTAATAGTGGGTTAGCCCAACCCAGAGAGCAGGTGAATGCGGCGGCAAGCAGAGAGAGAGGGAGAGAGAGAGAGTGCTCTCTTGGGAGCTCCCCAATTTAGTTCAGCCCCAAATTCCACCGCCCAAATCGTATTGTGGTGACATCAAAATTATCTATCGCAAAACAAACTGGTTTTGTAAGGCAGGCACCTGTGTTTTTGGTCCTGGGTTCAGCGGCCATATAGAGAAACACACTAAACCCAAACATTTCTGGAAACTAGACATTCGGGGGAGTCCACAGAGGTGTGACTTGTGTGGATTCCCCAAAGTTTTCTTACCCAGAATACCATGCAAAGCTGAAATGTTGAATAAAAACTATTTTTCTTGCATTTCTGTCACACAAACTACAGGAATATGCTGGGATCCACAAAATTCCTACCACCCAGTGATT
The DNA here is from genome assembly GCF_031143425.1 of Pleurodeles waltl. Lineage (NCBI taxonomy): Eukaryota > Metazoa > Chordata > Amphibia > Caudata > Salamandridae > Pleurodeles > Pleurodeles waltl. The sequence goes on from NC_090440.1 coordinate 356,675,835, forward strand.
CCTCACCTGTCCTGATAAAAACACTACCCCACTTGAGTGCCTACACCTAGTGCCTGCGTCAGGAATGGATCACCCTAGGGTCAACAGCTGCCTCATGTAAGGACCAACATTGACCGTTGTGTGATCTATTCCTGTCGCGGGCACCAGGCCTACCCACACAAGTGAGGTACCATTTTTATCGGGAGACTTGGGGGGATGCTGGGTGGAAGGAAATTTGTGGCTCCTCTCAGATTCCAGAACTTTCCGTCACCGAAATGAGAGGAAAAAGTGTTTTTTTGGCCAAATTTTGATGTTTGCAAAGGATTCTGGGTAACAGAACCTGGTCAGAGCCCCACAAGTCACCCCATCTTGGATTCCCCCGGGGTTTCTAGTTTTCAAAAATGCGCTGGTTTGCTAGGTTTCCCCAGGTGCCGGCTGAGATAGAGGCCAAAATCCACAGGTAGGCACTGTTTTCTATGAAAAAATGTGATGTGTCCACGTTGTGTCTTGGGGCATTTCCTGTCGCGGGCGCTAGGCCTACCCACAAAAGTGAGGTATCATTTTTATCGGGAGACTTGGGGGAACGCTGGGTGGAAGGAAATTTGTGTCTCCTCTCAGATTCCAGAACTTTCTGTCACTGAAATGTGAGAAAAACGTGTTTTTTTAGCCATGTTTTGAGGTTTGCAAAGGATTCTGGGCAACAGATCCTGGTCAGAGCCCCACAAGTCACCCCATCTTGAATTCCCCTAGGTCTCTAGTTTTCAAAAATGCACAGGTTTCGTAGGTTTCCCTCGGTGCCGGCTAAGCTAGAGGCCAAAATCTACAGCTAGGCACTTTGCAAAAAAACAGCTCTGTTTTCTGTCAAAAAAATGGGATGTGTCCACGTTGTTTTTTGGGGCATTTCCTGTTGCAGGCGCTAGGCCTACCCACACAAGTGAGGTATCATTTTTATCGAGAGACTTGGGGGAACATAGAATAGCAAAACAAGTGTTATTGCCCATTATCTTTCTCTACATTTGTTCCTTCCAAATATAAGAGAGTGTGTAAAAAAGACGTCTATTTGAGAAATGCCCTGCAATTCACATGCTAGTATGGGCACCCCGGAATTCAGAGATGTGCAAATAACCACTGCTCCTTAAAACCTTACCTTGAGCCCATTTTGGAAATGCAAAGGTTTTCTTGATACCTATTTTTCACTCTTCATATTTCAGCAAATGAATTGCTGTATACCCAGTATAGAATGAAAACCAACTGTAGGGTGCAGCTCATTTATTGGCTCTGGATACCTAGGGTTCTTGGTGAACCTACAAGCACTTTATATCCCCACAACCAGAAGAGTCCAGCAGACATAACGGTATATTGCTTTCAAAAATCTGACATCGCAGGAAAAAGTTACAGAGTAAAACATAAAGAAAAATGGCTGTTGTTTTCAGCTCAATTTCAATATTTTTTTATTTCAGCTGTTATTTTCTGTAGGAAAACCTTGTAGGATCTACACAAATGACCCCTTGTTGAATTCAGAATTTTGTCTAGTTTGCAGAAATGTTTAGCTTTCCGGGATCCAGCATTGGATTCACACCCATTCCTGTCACTAACTGGAAGGAGGCTGAAAGCACCAAAAATAGTAAAAACGGGGCATGTCCCAGTAAAATGCCAAATTTGTGTTGAAAAAAGTGTTTTTCTGATTTAAGTCTGCCCGTTCCTGAAAGGTGGGAAGATGGTGATTTCAGCACCAGAAACCCTTTGTTGATGGCATTTTCAGGGGAAAAACCACAAGCCTTCTTCGGCAGCCCTATTTTCCCATTTTTTGGGGAAAAAACGAAATTGTCACTGTATTTTGGCTAATTTCTTGGTCTCCTCCAGGGGAAACCACAAACTCTGGGTACCATTAGAATCCCTAGGCTGTTGGGGAAAAAAAGGACACAAATTTGGCATGGATAGCTTATGTGGACAAAAAGTTATGAAGGCCTAAGCGCGAACCACCCCAAATACCCCAAAAAAGGGCTCAGCACATTGTGGGGGGGGGGGGGGGGCGGAAGGCCCAGCAGCTAAGAGGTTAAGGATGCAGAACAACTGAGCGGGACTGTCAACATAAACAAAAACAAAACTTAAATATCCCATTAACCATAATAAAAAGGGAAAGGTGAAAAAAGGAAAGGTAAAAAACGTGCCACAAAACACATCAAAAACGCCCCTAGACCAATTATAAATACCGGATCAGTAGAAACTGTCATCAAAATAGTAGGAAGCCTTTAATTTAAAAAAAGAAAATAAACCCACTGTTATCAAAAAAGCTCATGCTATATATTATATAACAAAGCACACAATCCCAAACAGGAACTGAAATAATAAAAGATTCACTGGGCCCTATTTAAGCTATCAGAAACCAGCATGTAAAAAAAACATTCGTGTAAAAAAAAAAAAAAAAAAATGCGCATGCCTCTAGCAACGAAGAAACTGGTGGACAAAAACTACTTATAACTATACGCTGTGTGTAAACACGATAGGATGACGATGACATCTTCAAAACTTCTGATCAAGTGCGACTTTGCCACGTGTTAAACTAGCCGAAGGAAATGTTGTGGCCATGAAGCCTTGGTATTCAGACAACTTGTTCAAAACTGAGACTAGCGCAGCTTCGCACGCGCTTTTCACAAATAAATACAACACTTGAAGAAGCAAAGAAGTCATCAGTTTGCAAGATCTAAAGTGAAAACACTTCAATGTGACTATCCTAAAACAAACAGACATAGGAAAAAACTTGTAAAGAGGGCTCCGAGATCTAAACGCCAGTGTATTTGATGCCTATTTAATTAGTTTTTTAATCATTATACTCTTGCTGTCAAGGATGATGTACATCGAAGGATGATGTACATCGAAGGATTATGCCGCCGCCTTTACCTTGCGTGCGAAGAGATTTCCCGAAGTCAACTAAATGAAAACCAGCTTAAGTGTAGAGAGAAATTAGATAATGTCTGGCCTTCTCCTATGACGTATAACGTCTGCGCCTTAGATGCCACATTGGATAAGGAAAAAACGCTACAAAAATACTATGAAAAACAATTCCCACGAATATTAATTAGGGAAATTAACCCTTACCTTGATTAATTAAATAACAAAAAATATATGCAAAACAAAATAAGAAAATGAACACAAACGAGTGGTTGTGGGATATTGTAGTTAATTTTCTGAACATCCATACAACTCCAAAACGCATAACAAACATACCTGAAACCACTTTTAAGAAATACTGCTAAACAGTAACATGTCGTTATGGGAACTGTAGTCAATTTTCTGAACATCCATCTAAACTGCAAACCAAATTTACATTGAAAAGCCTGAAAATGGTCATACAATAGAAAACTGTATGGCAGATGAAAACATTTGATGGCTGCAGCTTGTTCCAGGGTATTTGGCCTTTGTGTGTTTCTCCTATGCAGCATCACAAAGGGGGGTCTGGGTGTTAGCAGGATAGAGCATCTCTAACTTGATAGGGGGCAGAGATGTCACCAACCACACACAAATTACTTTACACTAGCCTATTGTGCCCCAGACACACTGGGACTAGGGCAAGATGGCAGGTAATTCCAGACACCTCAGCAAGGGGGAAAACCTAGCAGTTCCCCTTACTTCAAAGAAGGCACCAGGTATAAACAAGCATTTGCAATGCAACGGGTCTCATATTAGAGCTGATAGCATTGTAAACTCATAACCTGACTTTTCACCTATCAGCAAAAGTGCATTGATGCACGTAACCCGAAAAAGTACAATTAACTATGTAAAGGGCTCAACTTCTGCCAAGCGAAATCGCGCTAGTAAATTAGAGAAAAAGTAGTCCACGAGCCGGACAGAAAACAGCGAGCCTCGCATGTTTTCTGTACTTGGTCGATGCGCTCAAGGAGGGCTAGCCACCGGAAAAGGCATGACTTATACATGCCTTAGACTAATGAAAGCAAGCAGATTTTAATAGGCAAGCACACGAACCAATGAAAAACACGGATGTGACGGTGACAGGGCTCCGAGCCCTTTTCTAAACACTATAGCGTCTCGCTGCGATACGCATGCGCGAGCGCATGCAACGCAGGCTCGACCCGAAAAAGGACCCTTCAGTCCCACTCCTCAGGACACTCCTGGACTGCTGCTTGAGGCCTGCCGTGCTTTATCCCAGGTTGAAGTGAGCCCAAGGGTCATCTGACTGACCACCTGTTCAGAGCTACAAGGACACAAGCTCCAAAGGCTCCTCTGCAACTGCCCAGCTGACTTGTTGCAAATAGACCAGCCTGAGCCTTGCTAGCCTTTGTTGGAGTAAGTTCCTGGTGCGTCCTAGGTCCTGGACCCTTGGTATGGCATCAGTTGAGTTGAGAAAGAAGAAATCCTGAGGTTTTGGGGTCTTTGTGACTGCGAATATGCCCATCTGCTGCAAGATTTAGCCACCTGCGCTGTCCACCAATGCAAGACTCCAGTGAACCAGACTCTTCATGCTACAGTCACCACCAGCGGCAACTGGCATTGCAACAGCCCACAGTGACAAGCAACATGAATCTCCAGCAACTACCATCTGACAGGATCTTCGCGATACAGCGACGACCATCTGCAACATTCGGCCTGCACTTCACAGCCATCCAAAACGTGCTTCCTGCTCCTCGCGCCTTTCACCACTGTCAACGAAACTGTTTGCTCTGGACTTCAGAAGGTGAATCTTTCAGCTTTACTAACCTGGTCCCTGTATCCAGTCCACGCTCCATCACTGTCAGTCTGAGCTTGTCATTATCATCCGGTCTCGTGTGACCAGATCACTGCGACTAGTGCCAGAGCCGGCTTTAGGGAAGTGCGCCTGGTGCAGCCGCACCTGACACCAACTTTGTTGGGGGTGCTGTGCTTAAAATTAATTTTAGGTTTAAAAGCAAGTCCAGCTGTTTTCAGGCAACAATAAAAATATCAAGATAACTCTGGTGATTAATGTTCCTACTGGTGAGAGATCGAAGTTTGACTAGTGGCAGTTTTGGCTGATCATAAAGTCGCAAGGAGGGTTACATGTGCCTGCTGCACAGAATGTGTACTATGTATCCTGTAGCTTTTGAATACTTTAACTCTGTAACTACTTTATTTTAAATGTTTGTCTTTTTGCAATTGAAATGTTTTTACTTAAACCTGGTGTCAAGCTTAAGTACTTCAACCCTTCTATTGCGATGGGGATTTTCCCCACTTTAATAAAACCAAAAGAACACCTCTGCTGTCACAGAGGACACGCTTTAAACCAAAGGAACATTTGGTAACATAGATATATATAGTCACTACCTGCACTTGGTTAGCTTGTTGCACAGATACGTACACAACAAATCCCTACACTGATTCCTATACTGTTTTGATTTTTGAGGAACAAGAATAAAGCTCCCCCATACACACACCAGTAAAAACTTAAAAGGCTCACTATTGTAGCAAGTAAACACCTAAGTAAATAAGTGCAGTTATATATCAGTAGGACTGCCCGCACTTCCGCTGTGATGCAAATTTAAGGGAAATAAAACTGAAAGTGCATGGCATATTATTTCCTTTTTAAGTACTGCATGTAGTGCCTCGTAGCCTCTAGCTATGTACCCGTCCCATAGCACATTAGTCTCTTCCCAAAACATTTTCGCTCTCTATAGACAGCTAAAGGCTGTTCACTACGTCTACCAGTTAAATCCCAAAATGATTAGCAAATTGGAGTGTTAGTGTGCACACCTCCCTGGATTAGGTGCCCCAAATGCACACTTCTGAAACAATACAAAACAACTAAGACGGCATGATATGCAGCCATATAGTATACTGGCGTCACCTTTAGTGCACAATATAGAGTATACCTGCACGCAGGTTCTACGAGAACGCATTCTGTCAGCCAGGAAGGAGTCGCTACAAAATGGCATCTTGCATCTTTTGGAGCAAATCAGTCCAGCGAGCCTACATTACAAGTATTAGCATGTATTTCATTGATATAGGTTTGTCATGTTGCCAAGACTGTATATTTTGCATCAATCGTTAGGCTGCAGTTCTGATAGAGAAGGCCTTATGAGAGCGTTATAAAGTTGATGTTTAGTAAGAGGCACTCCAAGACGGCGTTATGGAGTTATTCAATCTAGTGCGAGTGCTTTATAAGGAGTACCACTAGGGGTGAAAAGCCTGTGTGCGGATGATTTTTTTTTAAATCAGGCACTAGAGGTGACGCCACAATACTCAATAGCTGCATAACATGGCATCGTGGTTGGTTTAACTTACATAAGTTTAGATTAAGTGTACACAGTTGCATTCAGGCTTTTCTAAATGGTCGAATTTCAGGTTTGCTTTACTTCGTCCGTTTTCCCTGCCTTTAGAGCTCAAACATGTAATGATACAAGGTGCTTTCATTGCTTGTTGTGCCTACATTGGCATATCAATTGGCTATATTAAGAGAGTACATGTCTTTTGGGTTCCACTTTCAATATATAAGGTAATTTAAATAATGAACATAATATGAGTCAGTTTACATGGGCAGTTTTGTAGATAGTTTTGGGGACACTAATGACAGAATTAAAGCATATGTTCTTTGCTGTTAAACGGAAACGTGGGATGAATATACATTCTACAAATGCCATTTTCAAGTTTAGAATAAATAGCCATTAATTGTGACACTTGTTGGTTGGTTTTGGATGAAAAGGCGTATTTTTGTGGCATTTCCTTTATTTGTTATTACTGAAGTGTAAAATTAATTGCTATGATAAATAATGTATATTTTTGGGATTCGCGGCTAATAACACTTTTTATTTCATATGTTTTTCTCTGATATGCTAAATATGATATTTTTGTGACCCACTCTGAACTAGTTGTATATTATTTCGGTTCTGTTAGGCTTTTTTTCCCATCTATTTAGATTAAGTATGAGAAATGTGTACAGTGTTGTAGGTTGTTTCCTATTTTAATTATTTTTTGTAAAACTCACCTTTTTAATTGTATGTATCTCTTTTGAGTTTTCAGCCCTGATGAAACTCCTAATTTAATAGAAAAACCCATTGGCTGCTTTGCTGTGTTTTATGCTTTGCATCAGAAAAATAATGAATACATTCTAAAGATTCTGTGATTTCGTTCGTTTTTGGACTGAACAGACTCCATTTTAGTTGTTGTTATCAGTGAGAAATTGGGTTGTTTTTTAACTAGGGTGTGAGCCCTGATAAAGCAGCAACCACAATTCTTGTCATGGTACAGCACAAGCAAACCCCAAATTAACCTACACTCACCTTCCTGCAGCTTGGCGCGGAGCTTTCAGGCTTAACTTGAAGGCAATGTGTAAACTATTTGTGCAACACATCAAAAAGTAAAACAGTGAAAACACCAAACTAAAAGGATCTCACACCAAGTTCGAAAAACAGAATTTGATTTCATGAATAAAACAAGACCAAAATGATAAAAATCCAATCAGTAGAATGTTAGTTATGAATTCTTAAAGAATAAACAGTGGAATAGTGCCCAGAAGCAAATAGCACCAACCAGGGATATCTAATGGTGCCGGACCAGGACAAAGTCACAAGTTCAGATCGACCATGATGGAGCATGGGCCAGCTACACGGACTCAGTTAGGGCCACTGAGCAAAATACCTTAAATCGTGGCTGCAGAGCACTGGGAGGATTGGAGTCGAAAGATGCGCTGCGTAACCCATGCGATGCGTTGGTTCAGAGATGAGGCAAAGCTGCAATGTGAGCTACTGTTGCATTGATGTTGAGGATCCTGCCTACGGGGCTTACGATGTGAAGGCTGGTGTCGGAGATGGATTGTGCAGCCGAGGTGATGCGTTGGTTCCTAAGCGCATTGAAGCTGTGATGTGGGGCTTTGGCATAGTCGTCGAGGTTGCCATCGATGAGGGATGCTCCTGGGAAGCGTTGAGCAGTAGTTGTTTCAAAGTTGATGTGTTGCACCCAAGATGTGTTATAGAGCAGCAATGAGAGTCTTCTGTGCTGGGTCCAATCCATGCAGCAGCGGCGATGCATTAGTTCTGCTCAAGAATGTGCCACTCAGCCGAGGAGATGCATTGGTTCTGCTCAGGAATGCCGCACTCAGCAGAGAACATGGGTTGGTTCTGCTGGGAAGCACATTAGGCCCACATGCGAGGATCCAGAACTGTGGTGGCACCCTTGGCAGGGTGGGCTCACAGATGTCAAATCCAGGTGCAGAAGCCAGGTGGCTGAAAGTCCTGTATGTCTCAGACTTCAGATCTGGAGGACAGCCAACTAATCCTTGGAATCACTCTGGGTTCTGGATTCCAGCAAAGTGGCAGTCGTTCAACAGCACAGTAGCCCTTCCTGGCAGACTATCCACAGGTCCAGAAGTATACTGAAGTGGGGTTGTCTGACTCTGGAACATGGGAAAAACGTCTAGACAGGGGTTTTAAAGTGCAGGGGGTTTACCTCCTCCTCTACCCTGGCGCCAAGCTGGCTAGAGTGACAATATAGGGTCGATATGCCCTTTGTGTACAGACAGGACCCAGCCAATCCAGGTGTCAGTGAGGTTGTGTCCAGCTCCTCCCTCCCATCCTGCCCAGGATGACACATTAAGTCACACCTAAGTTCCTACTGTGTGTGGCTGTCTAGGAGGAATACACAAACCCAAACTGCCAACTACACCCAGTTGTGTGGTCAGAGACAGGCTGCAGGCACCAAACGGCTAGGGCAAAAAAACACCAACTTTCTGGCATTTTCAGGAGTGCAATTTAAAATCAGAATTCATCATAGATTGGGATTTTCTATTGTGATTCCAAAGACACCAAACTTGAAGGGGGTCATCTCTTCCCACTTGGGTGTTACATCTTTAAGAGGTAATAAGCCAACTCCAATGTTAACTTATGGAATATATCGGCTTTGCAGTGGTGAAAGACAAATTTAAGAGTTTTTCGCCAAATACTGCTAGATGAGGCCAAACAATCGTGACAAGCGGCCCAGAGCAGCATCTATCAATGGGGAGGGATCGATTAAAAGGCTTCACAGATTATGTCAGAATACTCCTCATTCTTCTTTTGTTCCACTGATTCGTGATTCATCAGAAACACTGCTCAAGGATCCACAGAGTGTTGCCAATGGCTTCACAGCCCATTTCCCGAGGGTATTCACCCGCCAGGAGATCCTATCCCAGGTACAGATAGTGGAGTTTGTGCAGGTCCTGCCCTTCAAAGCTTTTTCTGAGACTGACCGCAACATGTTAGACTAAGCACTAACAGGGGATGAACTCTCTTCAGCCTTGGCAGGATTGAACAATGGGAAAGTCCTGGGACCTAATGAGTTTCTATGCAAATTTTATAAAGCTCATGTGCCCAAACTGCAGGACCATTTGCTAGAGGTGATCCGTTCTACAGCCTGTGATGTGGTGCTCCCACCCAACTGGCACCACGCAGAGACTGACGTATTCCCTAAGCCAGGCAGACCTCCAGAGGAGTTCTCCTCATACAGTCCAATCTCGTTACTCAACCCTTAGGTGAAGGTCATGGCTAAGGCACTTGCAATCCGGCTTGTATGCATTATCCCTTAGGTAGTCCACATGGACCATGCGGGGTTCATGCCTGGTCGCGCCACTCGCCATAAAATTCATCAGCTCTGCAATGTGATGGCGCTGGCTGACAGTTTGGGGGGCACAGCGATGGTCCTCTTGGCTGATATAGATTAGGCCTTTAACTCTGTCAGCTGGGACTACCTTTTCACTTTACAGACTTAACTTTGGCCCTCATTTCCTCTTTTACCTTAAATTATTGTACACTGATTTAAATGCATAGCTCTGAGTGGCTGGTGCCTGATCGACCTTGTTTCAAGGTGTAGAGGGGGACGCAACAGTGCTGTCCCCTGTCCCTCCTATTTATTTGCTCTTGCAATGGAGCATCTGGTGGTGTGGATGAGGATGGATTCTGAGGTGCGGGGATTTGAGTGGGGGGAGGGGCTATCGGATAGGACAGTGTATGCAGACGTTCTTTTCTTTCTCTCTTCCCCATCAGAAATTGGTCCTTGTGTGTTACAGATCTTGGAAAGTTTTAGGGAGACCTCAAGGCTACAACTTAATTTATCCAAATCCACGGTATTCCCAGTGGTGGGGGGGCCTGGGCCCTGGATTGGGCTTCTGGTGGTGTGATACAGGTGTGAATACCCTGGCGTGTTCAGATCACCTAATGAGACCATGGTGTGAGCACTTAATTTGGAGTCAGTACTTACAGGGTGATGTTCACATATTGTCTGTCTCGCAGTTGTCATTAAATGGCCATTCCATCATCTTTAAGATGCAGAGGTTTTTGCAACCTACGACATCCCAAGGAGATGGTTCCGTTGCCTGAATGCTATTCTTACTTCTTCCGTATGGGATGGGGGGAGGGGCTTCACGCATAGCGCCAACCAAATACTTTCAGTCCACATATTGTGGAGAAATAGCAGCAGCTCTCAGTCATACTATTGTGTATCACATCTTTTAATACTTAATGATTGGTGAGGGATTTTAATGTACAAAGATGCTGTTTCTCAGCTAAGCGGGTCTGTGGTTTCACAAATGGGCAGATAAATGAACCCTGCACTTCCGACACTGAGTGAGAGGAATGTGTGAATAACATGCTACATAAGTATGATTTATTAGTCCTGGAAGAATCTAAAACCTCTGATATCACTCAGAAACATACATTTGTGAGAGGGGGCCATCGTTCTACAATTGATCCCATTTTAATTAGTTTGAGCCTCAACCAGCTGGTCATCAACATCGGGGTAAAAGAAACATTAATAGTGGTCATAACCTGTTGGTTCTATCGTTTATTTAACTAGCTACTTATTGGGTAAAATTTGATAGGATTCGTTCTATCGCTCGTAGTTGAACAAATGGTACCCAAATTAAATGGACAGTAATCGGCCCTGAGTGCACTGTACAGAAATTGGAGACCCAAAGGATCGATGAGTTTGCCATTTGTTTAGCTGATGATGTGGATCATTTGGACTTGGTTCTAGTCTTTGAGCAGATCATTCAGGCCCTCAATTTATTATTGATCCGCTCTATAAAAATAAGTACATTGGGTAGATAGGGATGGTTTAATCTTGAATGTACTCAGGCCTCCAAATTATTGAGAATAGCCTTTCACCAGATCCATAGATATCAATTATGGATCAAGTATTTAAGGAAGCAGTACAAGATGTCTATACTAGCCAGAAGGGAGGAGATGGGGAAAAGGCATGGTTAACTTGGTCCAGGCAGCGGAAATGAATGATATACAAATATTTTTGAGCGCTTTAAATACCCGGGGCTGGGAGTGAATGTTTTAATCATTTGCTGTTTTAATTGAATGTCATGTATATTTTATATACCTTATGGCTTATATTGATGGAGCAGAATAAAGTTCCCTTGATTTGATTAGTGGTATGGTTCTCAGAGCGAAACCACATATGCATTAGAAAACTGGCCATGAGAAAT